>NC_138841.1:7782896-8286287 GCF_965183815.1 Platalea leucorodia | reverse complement strand
AATGTGACACAAAAGGACCCCCGACAGAGAGCAGCCAGCTCTAGAGCGGGGACGTTGATGGGCCGAGGAACGGGGCTTCCCACAGGCCACTCAGACAGGCTCCCCACAGCCCTTTCACAGAAACTGGGGGGTAACTGACAAACCAACAGCCGGGATGCTGGGAAGGTGCTAGGCCAAACGGTTCCACCTGCTTCCCCGGCCCTGGCAGCCCCGAAGAGCTGTCCCAAGGCTCCTTGCTCGGCCCGCAGGCCGTGCCTGCAGTCGGCCCCGTTGCCATGGCAGCGGGCCGGAGGGGGCGGGGCCAGAGAAGGGCGCTGCACTGGCTGCTGGCGGGCCCTGCCTGTCACTGCCTGGCGGGCGCCATTGGCTGAGAGGCCAGGAGGAGGGTGGGCGGGCTCCGGGGAGAGCTCCTGCAGAGCCCGCTCGGGGGCGGGTGGCCGTCTCCCTGTGGTAAACTGCAGCCGGGCCCCTCTGCCTGCCCTGGGCTGGTGCCGCTTGCGGAGCCTCGCGGGGGTGGCGGGAGAAGGAGCGGTGCCAGGCTGCGCCTCTCCTCTCTGGAGTAAACCTTAGGAGTGCTTCCTGCCTTCCTCAGGTTGAAGAAACAATTAAGGAGAAGTCCTAACGGTTCCCAAAGGCTCCCGCCCTCCCCCTGACGTGCGGAAACAGACTCCGCAACCCCTAAGGTTGTAAAGTAGGTATGTTTATTCAGCGTTGGGCAGCACGGGGGGCGGGTCAGCCCGCCAAAGTCGTGCGCGCCCACGCGGTAGCTTGTCCTGGATTTATACGACAAAGTGTTACGTATACCTAAGGTTTCCCAATACGCCCAGACATATGCATGACCTGTCCCCGCTTCGTATTAAAATTAGCCCCAAGAGGTCGTTTCCATAAACTCCTCCCAACTGCGCTTGCGCAGTGCCTCCTGGTGGTGGTCGCTGGGGGGTCGTGGGGATGAAGGCTGATGACTCTTTTCTTCGTCACCGCCAGTAACCCCTTCTTCTTGCGCAGACTCTGTTGCTCCTTGACTCTTGTCCAAACTGCAGGGTCGGTTTCAGCTGGTTTTTAAGACAAGTTGCTGTTCTGATCGGGAACTGTCCTTCGCTGAGAGATTACAAGACTCCTTACTTCAATCCTTTTGTACAATAGTTAAACTTTGATAGTTACACTCTAAAGCCCCTTTTCACCCCCAAAGGGCCTTCTTGCGCACCCCACTTTGGAGACAGAGCTTCTGCACCAATCTGAATTGCCACATCTTTTTTATTGTTTTGTTCCTTCCCCTTCTGCTGCTCTTTTCTGTATGCCCTTCTCTTTTTCCTCTGGTTTTGCCATCTTCCCGTGAACCTGCACTCGATAAATGCAGGTGTACGCTGCGTTTCCCCAGTTGCTCTTCACCAGAAGTTTGACACGTGCAAAGGCTCTGGGAAGCGGTGCGTTCTGGGAAGAAAAGCGGGAAAAGGAAGCGGGGGTGTTAGGAGCGACAATGCAATGAAGGTGTCTCCCCCTGCCAGCCCTGCTCCTGCTCAGGAACGAGCTCCTGAAAGTGGGTGGGAGCGGCTGTGGCAATCTGAGGCTCGCTGCTGGTACGGGGGCTGCTGGGGACACGGGAAGGGGGAAGGCAGCTGGCATCCTCTGCATGCCGGCCCTGCTGGGGCTCAGTCTCCCTCCCCTCTGCCCCTTCCCTCTGCTGCTTGCTCTGTGCTGGCAGCGAGGCCGGGGAGGTGCTCCTGTGGCGGGGGGGGGGGGGGCGGCTGCTGCGCAACCCCACCAAGCTCCCGCTGTCTGCTCGGCCTGCTTTCCTCCTGGCAGGCATGAGAGCATGGGGAGAGAAGGGGCACGCTGTGCTGGGAGGAGAGGACACTGCCCAGCCTGCCAGCAGGCCACAGGACGGAGCGACAGTGCTGCCCGACGCCTTCCGCCACCGGGCATCCCTGTTGCTCCACGACACAAAGAGGTTGCTTGGGTGGAGTGGCCGTGTGTGCGGCTGGCTCTGCTAAAGGCAGTGGGTGCAGCCAGGGATCTCTCGGGACTTGTGCTCCCACGGGCCTAACCCTGCCCTTGCTATCCTTCTGCTACCGCCACTGCGTGCTACTCAGCCCTCCCAACCCCGCCACGTCTCTCCTGGCGGTGGTCCAGGCCCTCACACTGGTGGCTCTGACATCACACTGGGGCTCCCCAGCACGCAGCAGGGCGGGGAGAGCCGGTGGGCTCCCCTGGGGCAGCACGGCTGCTGCTCTCCTGGGCGGCAGTTTGCCCATGCCTCTGGGCCCCCCAAACCCTGCCACGCTCCCGTGCCGGGCGGCTGCCTGGCCTGTGCTGCCGGGCAGGGTTCCAGCTCTCCTGGGCATCCCCGGGAAACCAGAAAGCCTGCTGGAACGGGGGCTTTGCTCTCAGCCCATGGGGCAGCTGCTTCTGCCAGCGTTTCTCCTTTCGGCACTGTTTTGTACGCCAAGAAGAAAAACCCACTAAGAGGCAAGACGGGCTTGTACAAAAGGAGCTGAGTTTCCCCTTCCCCTGCTTCTTCCCGGTAACCCCTTCCTGTGCCTCCCCTTTCTCTACCGGTTCCTCCAGGAGCCCCTGTTAAAGCAGCAATCCATCTCCCCTCTCTTAGGTGTTCCCTTCGAACCTGTCGTGCCTCTTTTTCCTTCTCTCTACTATGAAAAAATCATCCACGCTACCTCTAACATCTTTCCCAAATCCCTTGAGTCTGCCCCTTCGAAGTTCTGGCGTTTCTTTCTTATAGCTGGGGCCGATTGTCTCATAAAGACAGAAGCCAACGGAACGGCCTCTTCTGGTTTTTCAGGGTCTACATTCGTGTATTTCCTGGCAGCGACTTTTAACCGCTCCACCAAGGCAGACGGGGATTCGTTTGGTTCTTGCTTAACCTCATAGCATTTGCACCAATTGATCGCTTTTGGCATAGCGTGCCTTATGCCAAATAGTACCCAAAAGCCCCTGGGGTCCCGGCTGCTTAGGATGCCCCCCCCGCGTCTGCGGCAGGAAAAGTTGGATCTGTCGTTCCCTGCAGGTCCCCGTTAGCCCGTGCCCCTTCCACCTCTTTCCCAGCAATGTTTCATACCACCTTCTTCTCAGTACCGTCTCACAATGTCTCTAATATTACCTGTACATCATTCCAATCAGGGGCTTGGGTCCTGGTTATAGTTTCCAAAACTTTACCCCACCCTTTCTGGCTCTTCCCTATCAATCCCCGCCGTTTCCTTCCAGAACCTCAAATCCCTTCTTGGCAATGGCACTTTAACGCTTACTGGCCCGTTATTTCCGACCGCTTGTGGGAGAGGAGCTTGTAAAACCTCTCCTGCTTCCCCTTGTCGTCCCCTCGTTCTTCCTGCCATCGCCCTAAATCCTTCTGCTCCACCAAGTTGCCCATAGCCAGGGCCATAGCCAATTCCTCCCGCGCTACCAGCGTCACCGGCTCGCCTACGACCGCTTTCTCTTACCCTGCTCACATGACTAATAGCATCACCGGCGTCAGGATTCTCTCCCAACCTCTGCCGGGGAGCAGCCATGAACTCTAGGTCATCTTCTGCCTCCCGTCCGCGTTTCCAGCATCTCTTCCCCATACGACAAGCAGAACACCATCGTTTTACATTCCTGCCCCTCCCCTCCTTTTCTAGAGCCAAGATCAGAGGATCCTGTGGGATTATTCCGCATTCCTTCTGCCATTCCGGGTGGTTTCTTAGTGTGAAAAAGAAATGCACGCATGGTACTTCATCCCATTTACCCTCCCGCCTGCAAAGTACCATCAGTTGTACTATGGTAGTATATCTTAGAGTTCCGTTCTTTGGCCATTTTTCATGATCTTCGAGACTGGACATTGGCCACCAATTGCTACCATATTCTAGAAGCTGTTTTCGAGTGAGAGGCTCCCCTCCCAATTTCCTCCGATGTTTCACCATCCATCCTAGGGGAGATCTTTTCCGAATCCCCCCTTCCGCAGAGGGCTTAGTACCCGCCACAAAAGATACAGCAACACCAAAGAGAGAAACAATAACTTTGCACAAAATAGTCAGAGGCATTCCCCAGACGGGGACTCGAACCCCTAGATTACCTTCAGAGGGACTCCAACCCACCCCTTCGGCCAAAGCTTTCCAGACACAGGTGTCCTAGGGACTTGGGCCCGATAGGGTCCAATCCTTCCCTTAGGTACCTTTACAGCCCAACCCTGCGAGGCCTTCGCCGCGCCTGACGGGCAGGCAACCGCCCTTTTAATCTTTTACAGAAAAGGAATGCCTTTACCTTCCCAGGGGTCCTGCTCAGAGCTCTTTGGTCTGGGCTTCGCAGGTTCTTCCCGAGAATCCCTCGGTGCCGGCTGGGGGTCCTGCGATCCCGCGGATCCGTCGAGATTCAGAAGCAGAGTCCCATCTGGGTCGCCCAAACTGCCACCGAAATGGGGAATCAACCTCTTCACACCAATGTAGCATCGAGAAGCAGGCATTCTCTTTATTACAGCGCTGGATGCACGGGGGATGGTCCCACCTAAGGTGCCTACCGTCATACAAAGCTAATGGGAAAATGGCCGTTTCTGCTTAGCCTTAGAAACCATTTCCAGCAGCATGAGAACCCCCCGAGCATCCTGGGATGCCCACTCCTCAGCCCCATCTCTCAGGAACCCCTTGGGAGCCTCCAGCACCCCCCAGGGAATGCTCCTGCCACCCTGACCCCCTCCCAATGCTCCCTGCTGTTAGACAGCTGCCAGGAAGACGGGGTTCTAACCCTCCCTACCCCTGGCATCCTTTGCACGAGCTTTCCCGGGATGTCCTTAGCGGAGGCGGCGTTGTAGCCCAGAACACGATGCCCATGATAGCAGCAGCGGGAGGGAACAGCCAAGTGGTGGAGAATGCAGCACTGGGGGACCGAGGGGCCTCGAGTGTTAGATGGTGGAGCCCATGACGGGAACAGCCCAAGGGCTGCAGAACCGCACAGCCTTTCTGGGAACCCCGGAGACGGTGGTCCGTCAAGAGGAAAGACGGGTCAGGGTCGTCCCAATGCCAAGGGGAGAATAACCAGGGGCCAAACGCTGGAACATTCCCCGTCGACACTACTCAATGTGACACAAAAGGACCCCCGACAGAGAGCAGCCAGCTCTAGAGCGGGGACGTTGATGGGCCGAGGAACGGGGCTTCCCACAGGCCACTCAGACAGGCTCCCCACAGCCCTTTCACAGAAACTGGGGGGTAACTGACAAACCAACAGCCGGGATGCTGGGAAGGTGCTAGGCCAAACGGTTCCACCTGCTTCCCCGGCCCTGGCAGCCCCGAAGAGCTGTCCCAAGGCTCCTTGCTCGGCCCGCAGGCCGTGCCTGCAGTCGGCCCCGTTGCCATGGCAGCGGGCCGGAGGGGGCGGGGCCAGAGAAGGGCGCTGCACTGGCTGCTGGCGGGCCCTGCCTGTCACTGCCTGGCGGGCGCCATTGGCTGAGAGGCCAGGAGGAGGGTGGGCGGGCTCCGGGGAGAGCTCCTGCAGAGCCCGCTCGGGGGCGGGTGGCCGTCTCCCTGTGGTAAACTGCAGCCGGGCCCCTCTGCCTGCCCTGGGCTGGTGCCGCTTGCGGAGCCTCGCGGGGTGGCGGGAGAAGGAGCGGTGCCAGGCTGCGCCTCTCCTCTCTGGAGTAAACCTTAGGAGTGCTTCCTGCCTTCCTCAGGTTGAAGAAACAATTAAGGAGAAGTCCTAACGGTTCCCAAAGGCTCCCGCCCTCCCCCTGACGTGCGGAAACAGACTCCGCAACCCCTAAGGTTGTAAAGTAGGTATGTTTATTCAGCGTTGGGCAGCACGGGGGGCGGGTCAGCCCGCCAAAGTCGTGCGCGCCCACGCGGTAGCTTGTCCTGGATTTATACGACAAAGTGTTACGTATACCTAAGGTTTCCCAATACGCCCAGACATATGCATGACCTGTCCCCGCTTCGTATTAAAATTAGCCCCAAGAGGTCGTTTCCATAAACTCCTCCCAACTGCGCTTGCGCAGTGCCTCCTGGTGGTGGTCGCTGGGGGGTCGTGGGGATGAAGGCTGATGACTCTTTTCTTCGTCACCGCCAGTAACCCCTTCTTCTTGCGCAGACTCTGTTGCTCCTTGACTCTTGTCCAAACTGCAGGGTCGGTTTCAGCTGGTTTTTAAGACAAGTTGCTGTTCTGATCGGGAACTGTCCTTCGCTGAGAGATTACAAGACTCCTTACTTCAATCCTTTTGTACAATAGTTAAACTTTGATAGTTACACTCTAAAGCCCCTTTTCACCCCCAAAGGGCCTTCTTGCGCACCCCACTTTGGAGACAGAGCTTCTGCACCAATCTGAATTGCCACATCTTTTTTATTGTTTTGTTCCTTCCCCTTCTGCTGCTCTTTTCTGTATGCCCTTCTCTTTTTCCTCTGGTTTTGCCATCTTCCCGTGAACCTGCACTCGATAAATGCAGGTGTACGCTGCGTTTCCCCAGTTGCTCTTCACCAGAAGTTTGACACGTGCAAAGGCTCTGGGAAGCGGTGCGTTCTGGGAAGAAAAGCGGGAAAAGGAAGCGGGGGTGTTAGGAGCGACAATGCAATGAAGGTGTCTCCCCCTGCCAGCCCTGCTCCTGCTCAGGAACGAGCTCCTGAAAGTGGGTGGGAGCGGCTGTGGCAATCTGAGGCTCGCTGCTGGTACGGGGGCTGCTGGGGACACGGGAAGGGGGAAGGCAGCTGGCATCCTCTGCATGCCGGCCCTGCTGGGGCTCAGTCTCCCTCCCCTCTGCCCCTTCCCTCTGCTGCTTGCTCTGTGCTGGCAGCGAGGCCGGGGAGGTGCTCCTGTGGCGGGGGGGGGGGGGGCGGCTGCTGCGCAACCCCACCAAGCTCCCGCTGTCTGCTCGGCCTGCTTTCCTCCTGGCAGGCATGAGAGCATGGGGAGAGAAGGGGCACGCTGTGCTGGGAGGAGAGGACACTGCCCAGCCTGCCAGCAGGCCACAGGACGGAGCGACAGTGCTGCCCGACGCCTTCCGCCACCGGGCATCCCTGTTGCTCCACGACACAAAGAGGTTGCTTGGGTGGAGTGGCCGTGTGTGCGGCTGGCTCTGCTAAAGGCAGTGGGTGCAGCCAGGGATCTCTCGGGACTTGTGCTCCCACGGGCCTAACCCTGCCCTTGCTATCCTTCTGCTACCGCCACTGCGTGCTACTCAGCCCTCCCAACCCCGCCACGTCTCTCCTGGCGGTGGTCCAGGCCCTCACACTGGTGGCTCTGACATCACACTGGGGCTCCCCAGCGCGCAGCAGGGCGGGGAGAGCCGGTGGGCTCCCCTGGGGCAGCACGGCTGCTGCTCTCCTGGGCGGCAGTTTGCCCATGCCTCTGGGCCCCCCAAACCCTGCCACGCTCCCGTGCCGGGCGGCTGCCTGGCCTGTGCTGCCGGGCAGGGTTCCAGCTCTCCTGGGCATCCCCGGGAAACCAGAAAGCCTGCTGGAACGGGGGCTTTGCTCTCAGCCCATGGGGCAGCTGCTTCTGCCAGCGTTTCTCCTTTCAGAACTGTTTTGTACGCCAAGAAGAAAAACCCACTAAGAGGCAAGACGGGCTTGTACAAAAGGAGCTGAGTTTCCCCTTCCCCTGCTTCTTCCCGGTAACCCCTTCCTGTGCCTCCCCTTTCTCTACCGGTTCCTCCAGGAGCCCCTGTTAAAGCAGCAATCCATCTCCCCTCTCTTAGGTGTTCCCTTCGAACCTGTCGTGCCTCTTTTTCCTTCTCTCTACTATGAAAAAATCATCCACGCTACCTCTAACATCTTTCCCAAATCCCTTGAGTCTGCCCCTTCGAAGTTCTGGCGTTTCTTTCTTATAGCTGGGGCCGATTGTCTCATAAAGACAGAAGCCAACGGAACGGCCTCTTCTGGTTTTTCAGGGTCTACATTCGTGTATTTCCTGGCAGCGACTTTTAACCGCTCCACCAAGGCAGACGGGGATTCGTTTGGTTCTTGCTTAACCTCATAGCATTTGCACCAATTGATCGCTTTTGGCATAGCGTGCCTTATGCCAAATAGTACCCAAAAGCCCCTGGGGTCCCGGCTGCTTAGGATGCCCCCCCCGCGTCTGCGACAGGAAAAGTTGGATCTGTCGTTCCCTGCAGGTCCCCATTAGCCCGTGCCCCTTCCACCTCTTTCCCAGCAATGTTTCATACCACCTTCTTCTCAGTACCGTCTCACAATGTCTCTAATATTACCTGTACATCATTCCAATCAGGGGCTTGGGTCCTGGTTATAGTTTCCAAAACTTTACCCCACCCTTTCTGGCTCTTCCCTATCAATCCCCGCCGTTTCCTTCCAGAACCTCAAATCCCTTCTTGGCAATGGCACTTTAACGCTTACTGGCCCGTTATTTCCGACCGCTTGTGGGAGAGGAGCTTGTAAAACCTCTCCTGCTTCCCCTTGTCGTCCCCTCGTTCTTCCTGCCATCGCCCTAAATCCTTCTGCTCCACCAAGTTGCCCATAGCCAGGGCCATAGCCAATTCCTCCCGCGCTACCAGCGTCACCGGCTCGCCTACGACCGCTTTCTCTTACCCTGCTCACATGACTAATAGCATCACCGGCGTCAGGATTCTCTCCCAACCTCTGCCGGGGAGCAGCCATGAACTCTAGGTCATCTTCTGCCTCCCGTCCGCGTTTCCAGCATCTCTTCCCCATACGACAAGCAGAACACCATCGTTTTACATTCCTGCCCCTCCCCTCCTTTTCTAGAGCCAAGATCAGAGGATCCTGTGGGATTATTCCGCATTCCTTCTGCCATTCCGGGTGGTTTCTTAGTGTGAAAAAGAAATGCACGCATGGTACTTCATCCCATTTACCCTCCCGCCTGCAGAGTACCATCAGTTGTACTATAGTAGTATATCTTAGAGTTCCGTTCTTTGGCCATTTTTCATGATCTTCGAGACTGGACATTGGCCACCAATTGCTACCATATTCTAGAAGCTGTTTTTGAGTGAGAGGCTCCCCTCCCAATTTCCTCCGATGTTTCACCATCCATCCTAGGGGAGATCTTTTCCGAATCCCCCCTTCCGCAGAGGGCTTAGTACCCGCCACAAAAGATACAGCAACACCAAACAGAGAAACAATAACTGTGCACAAAATAGTCAGAGGCATTCCCCAGACGGGGACTCGAACCCCTAGATTACCTTCAGAGGGACTCCAACCCACCCCTTCGGCCAAAGCTTTCCAGACACAGGTGTCCTAGGGACTTGGGCCCGATAGGGTCCAGTCCTTCCCTTAGGTACCTTTACAGCCCAACCCTGCGAGGCCTTCGCCGCGCCTGACGGGCAGGCAACCGCCCTTTTAATCTTTTACAGAAAAGGAATGCCTTTACCTTCCCAGGGGTCCTGCTCAGAGCTCTTTGGTCTGGGCTTCGCAGGTTCTTCCCGAGAATCCCTCGGTGCCGGCTGGGGGTCCTGCGATCCCGCGGATCCGTCGAGATTCAGAAGCAGAGTCCCATCTGGGTCGCCCAAACTGTCACCGAAATGGGGAATCAACCTCTTCACACCAATGTAGCATCGAGAAGCAGGCATTCTCTTTATTACAGCGCTGGATGCACGGGGGATGGTCCCACCTAAGGTGCCTACCGTCATACAAAGCTAATGGGAAAATGGCCGTTTCTGCTTAGCCTTAGAAACCATTTCCAGCAGCATGAGAACCCCCCGAGCATCCTGGGATGCCCACTCCTCAGCCCCATCTCTCAGGAACCCCTTGGGAGCCTCCAGCACCCCCCAGGGAATGCTCCTGCCACCCTGACCCCCTCCCAATGCTCCCTGCTGTTAGACAGCTGCCAGGAAGACGGGGTTCTAACCCTCCCTACCCCTGGCATCCTTTGCACGAGCTTTCCCGGGATGTCCTTAGCGGAGGCGGCGTTGTAGCCCAGAACACGATGCCCATGATAGCAGCAGCGGGAGGGAACAGCCAAGTGGTGGAGAATGCAGCACTGGGGGACCGAGGGGCCTCGAGTGTTAGATGGTGGAGCCCATGACGGGAACAGCCCAAGGGCTGCAGAACCGCACAGCCTTTCTGGGAACCCCGGAGACGGTGGTCCGTCAAGAGGAAAGACGGGTCAGGGTCGTCCCAATGCCAAGGGGAGAATAACCAGGGGCCAAACGCTGGAACATTCCCCGTCGACACTACTCAATGTGACACAAAAGGACCCCCGACAGAGAGCAGCCAGCTCTAGAGCGGGGACGTTGATGGGCCGAGGAACGGGGCTTCCCACAGGCCACTCAGACAGGCTCCCCACAGCCCTTTCACAGAAACTGGGGGGTAACTGACAAACCAACAGCCGGGATGCTGGGAAGGTGCTAGGCCAAACGGTTCCACCTGCTTCCCCGGCCCTGGCAGCCCCGAAGAGCTGTCCCAAGGCTCCTTGCTCGGCCCGCAGGCCGTGCCTGCAGTCGGCCCCGTTGCCATGGCAGCGGGCCGGAGGGGGCGGGGCCAGAGAAGGGCGCTGCACTGGCTGCTGGCGGGCCCTGCCTGTCACTGCCTGGCGGGCGCCATTGGCTGAGAGGCCAGGAGGAGGGTGGGCGGGCTCCGGGGAGAGCTCCTGCAGAGCCCGCTCGGGGGCGGGTGGCCGTCTCCCTGTGGTAAACTGCAGCCGGGCCCCTCTGCCTGCCCTGGGCTGGTGCCGCTTGCGGAGCCTCGCGGGGTGGCGGGAGAAGGAGCGGTGCCAGGCTGCGCCTCTCCTCTCTGGAGTAAACCTTAGGAGTGCTTCCTGCCTTCCTCAGGTTGAAGAAACAATTAAGGAGAAGTCCTAACGGTTCCCAAAGGCTCCCGCCCTCCCCCTGACGTGCGGAAACAGACTCCGCAACCCCTAAGGTTGTAAAGTAGGTATGTTTATTCAGCGTTGGGCAGCACGGGGGGCGGGTCAGCCCGCCAAAGTCGTGCGCGCCCACGCGGTAGCTTGTCCTGGATTTATACGACAAAGTGTTACGTATACCTAAGGTTTCCCAATACGCCCAGACATATGCATGACCTGTCCCCGCTTCGTATTAAAATTAGCCCCAAGAGGTCGTTTCCATAAACTCCTCCCAACTGCGCTTGCGCAGTGCCTCCTGGTGGTGGTCGCTGGGGGGTCGTGGGGATGAAGGCTGATGACTCTTTTCTTCGTCACCGCCAGTAACCCCTTCTTCTTGCGCAGACTCTGTTGCTCCTTGACTCTTGTCCAAACTGCAGGGTCGGTTTCAGCTGGTTTTTAAGACAAGTTGCTGTTCTGATCAGGAACTGTCCTTCGCTGAGAGATTACAAGACTCCTTACTTCAATCCTTTTGTACAATAGTTAAACTTTGATAGCTACACTCTAAAGCCCCTTTTCACCCCCAAAGGGCCTTCTTGCGCACCCCACTTTGGAGACAGAGCTTCTGCACCAATCTGAATTGCCACATCTTTTTTATTGTTTTGTTCCTTCCCCTTCTGCTGCTCTTTTCTGTATGCCCTTCTCTTTTTCCTCTGGTTTTGCCATCTTCCCGTGAACCTGCACTCGATAAACGCAGGTGTACGCTGCGTTTCCCCAGTTGCTCTTCACCAGAAGTTTGACATGTGCAAAGGCTCTGGGAAGCGGTGCGTTCTGGGAAGAAAAGCGGGAAAAGGAAGCGGGGGTGTTAGGAGCGACAATGCAATGAAGGTGTCTCCCCCTGCCAGCCCTGCTCCTGCTCAGGAACGAGCTCCTGAAAGTGGGTGGGAGCGGCTGTGGCAATCTGAGGCTCGCTGCTGGTACGGGGGCTGCTGGGGACACGGGAAGGGGGAAGGCAGCTGGCATCCTCTGCATGCCGGCCCTGCTGGGGCTCAGTCTCCCTCCCCTCTGCCCCTTCCCTCTGCTGCTTGCTCTGTGCTGGCAGCGAGGCCGGGGAGGTGCTCCTGTGGCGGGGGGGGGGGGCGGCTGCTGCGCAACCCCACCAAGCTCCCGCTGTCTGCTCGGCCTGCTTTCCTCCTGGCAGGCATGAGAGCATGGGGAGAGAAGGGGCACGCTGTGCTGGGAGGAGAGGACACTGCCCAGCCTGCCAGCAGGCCACAGGACGGAGCGACAGTGCTGCCCGACGCCTTCCGCCACCGGGCATCCCTGTTGCTCCACGACACAAAGAGGTTGCTTGGGTGGAGTGGCCGTGTGTGCGGCTGGCTCTGCTAAAGGCAGTGGGTGCAGCCAGGGATCTCTCGGGACTTGTGCTCCCACGGGCCTAACCCTGCCCTTGCTATCCTTCTGCTACCGCCACTGCGTGCTACTCAGCCCTCCCAACCCCGCCACGTCTCTCCTGGCGGTGGTCCAGGCCCTCACACTGGTGGCTCTGACATCACACTGGGGCTCCCCAGCGCGCAGCAGGGCGGGGAGAGCCGGTGGGCTCCCCTGGGGCAGCACGGCTGCTGCTCTCCTGGGCGGCAGTTTGCCCATGCCTCTGGGCCCCCCAAACCCTGCCACGCTCCCGTGCCGGGCGGCTGCCTGGCCTGTGCTGCCGGGCAGGGTTCCAGCTCTCCTGGGCATCCCCGGGAAACCAGAAAGCCTGCTGGAACGGGGGCTTTGCTCTCAGCCCATGGGGCAGCTGCTTCTGCCAGCGTTTCTCCTTTCAGAACTGTTTTGTACGCCAAGAAGAAAAACCCACTAAGAGGCAAGACGGGCTTGTACAAAAGGAGCTGAGTTTCCCCTTCCCCTGCTTCTTCCCGGTAACCCCTTCCTGTGCCTCCCCTTTCTCTACCGGTTCCTCCAGGAGCCCCTGTTAAAGCAGCAATCCATCTCCCCTCTCTTAGGTGTTCCCTTCGAACCTGTCGTGCCTCTTTTTCCTTCTCTCTACTATGAAAAAATCATCCACGCTACCTCTAACATCTTTCCCAAATCCCTTGAGTCTGCCCCTTCGAAGTTCTGGCGTTTCTTTCTTATAGCTGGGGCCGATTGTCTCATAAAGACAGAAGCCAACGGAACGGCCTCTTCTGGTTTTTCAGGGTCTACATTCGTGTATTTCCTGGCAGCGACTTTTAACCGCTCCACCAAGGCAGACGGGGATTCGTTTGGTTCTTGCTTAACCTCATAGCATTTGCACCAATTGATCACTTTTGGCATAGCGTGCCTTATGCCAAATAGTACCCAAAAGCCCCTGGGGTCCCGGCTGCTTAGGATGCCCCCCCCGCGTCTGCGGCAGGAAAAGTTGGATCTGTCGTTCCCTGCAGGTCCCCGTTAGCCCGTGCCCCTTCCACCTCTTTCCCAGCAATGTTTCATACCACCTTCTTCTCAGTACCGTCTCACAATGTCTCTAATATTACCTGTACATCATTCCAATCAGGGGCTTGGGTCCTGGTTATAGTTTCCAAAACTTTACCCCACCCTTTCTGGCTCTTCCCTATCAATCCCCGCCGTTTCCTTCCAGAACCTCAAATCCCTTCTTGGCAATGGCACTTTAACGCTTACTGGCCCGTTATTTCCGACCGCTTGTGGGAGAGGAGCTTGTAAAACCTCTCCTGCTTCCCCTTGTCGTCCCCTCGTTCTTCCTGCCATCGCCCTAAATCCTTCTGCTCCACCAAGTTGCCCATAGCCAGGGCCATAGCCAATTCCTCCCGCGCTACCAGCGTCACCGGCTCGCCTACGACCGCTTTCTCTTACCCTGCTCACATGACTAATAGCATCACCGGCGTCAGGATTCTCTCCCAACCTCTGCCGGGGAGCAGCCATGAACTCTAGGTCATCTTCTGCCTCCCGTCCGCGTTTCCAGCATCTCTTCCCCATACGACAAGCAGAACACCATCGTTTTACATTCCTGCCCCTCCCCTCCTTTTCTAGAGCCAAGATCAGAGGATCCTGTGGGATTATTCCGCATTCCTTCTGCCATTCCGGGTGGTTTCTTAGTGTGAAAAAGAAATGCACGCATGGTACTTCATCCCATTTACCCTCCCGCCTGCAAAGTACCATCAGTTGTACTATAGTAGTATATCTTAGAGTTCCGTTCTTTGGCCATTTTTCATGATCTTCGAGACTGGACATTGGCCACCAATTGCTACCATATTCTAGAAGCTGTTTTTGAGTGAGAGGCTCCCCTCCCAATTTCCTCCGATGTTTCACCATCCATCCTAGGGGAGATCTTTTCCGAATCCCCCCTTCCGCAGAGGGCTTAGTACCCGCCACAAAAGATACAGCAACACCAAACAGAGAAACAATAACTTTGCACAAAATAGTCAGAGGCATTCCCCAGACGGGGACTCGAACCCCTAGATTACCTTCAGAGGGACTCCAACCCACCCCTTCGGCCAAAGCTTTCCAGACACAGGTGTCCTAGGGACTTGGGCCCGATAGGGTCCAATCCTTCCCTTAGGTACCTTTACAGCCCAACCCTGCGAGGCCTTCGCCGCGCCTGACGGGCAGGCAACCGCCCTTTTAATCTTTTACAGAAAAGGAATGCCTTTACCTTCCCAGGGGTCCTGCTCAGAGCTCTTTGGTCTGGGCTTCGCAGGTTCTTCCCGAGAATCCCTCGGTGCCGGCTGGGGGTCCTGCGATCCCGCGGATCCGTCGAGATTCAGAAGCAGAGTCCCATCTGGGTCGCCCAAACTGTCACCGAAATGGGGAATCAACCTCTTCACACCAATGTAGCATCGAGAAGCAGGCATTCTCTTTATTACAGCGCTGGATGCACGGGGGATGGTCCCACCTAAGGTGCCTACCGTCATACAAAGCTAATGGGAAAATGGCCGTTTCTGCTTAGCCTTAGAAACCATTTCCAGCAGCATGAGAACCCCCCGAGCATCCTGGGATGCCCACTCCTCAGCCCCATCTCTCAGGAACCCCTTGGGAGCCTCCAGCACCCCCCAGGGAATGCTCCTGCCACCCTGACCCCCTCCCAATGCTCCCTGCTGTTAGACAGCTGCCAGGAAGACGGGGTTCTAACCCTCCCTACCCCTGGCATCCTTTGGACGAGCTTTCCCGGGATGTCCTTAGCGGAGGCGGCGTTGTAGCCCAGAACACGATGCCCATGATAGCAGCAGCGGGAGGGAACAGCCAAGTGGTGGAGAATGCAGCACTGGGGGACCGAGGGGCCTCGAGTGTTAGATGGTGGAGCCCATGACGGGAACAGCCCAAGGGCTGCAGAACCGCACAGCCTTTCTGGGAACCCCGGAGACGGTGGTCCGTCAAGAGGAAAGACGGGTCAGGGTCGTCCCAATGCCAAGGGGAGAATAACCAGGGGCCAAACGCTGGAACATTCCCCGTCGACACTACTCAATGTGACACAAAAGGACCCCCGACAGAGAGCAGCCAGCTCTAGAGCGGGGACGTTGATGGGCCGAGGAACGGGGCTTCCCACAGGCCACTCAGACAGGCTCCCCACAGCCCTTTCACAGAAACTGGGGGGTAACTGACAAACCAACAGCCGGGATGCTGGGAAGGTGCTAGGCCAAACGGTTCCACCTGCTTCCCCGGCCCTGGCAGCCCCGAAGAGCTGTCCCAAGGCTCCTTGCTCGGCCCGCAGGCCGTGCCTGCAGTCGGCCCCGTTGCCATGGCAGCGGGCCGGAGGGGGCGGGGCCAGAGAAGGGCGCTGCACTGGCTGCTGGCGGGCCCTGCCTGTCACTGCCTGGCGGGCGCCATTGGCTGAGAGGCCAGGAGGAGGGTGGGCGGGCTCCGGGGAGAGCTCCTGCAGAGCCCGCTCGGGGGCGGGTGGCCGTCTCCCTGTGGTAAACTGCAGCCGGGCCCCTCTGCCTGCCCTGGGCTGGTGCCGCTTGCGGAGCCTCGCGGGGTGGCGGGAGAAGGAGCGGTGCCAGGCTGCACCTCTCCTCTCTGGAGTAAACCTTAGGAGTGCTTCCTGCCTTCCTCAGGTTGAAGAAACAATTAAGGAGAAGTCCTAACGGTTCCCAAAGGCTCCCGCCCTCCCCCTGACGTGCGGAAACAGACTCCGCAACCCCTAAGGTTGTAAAGTAGGTATGTTTATTCAGCGTTGGGCAGCACGGGGGGCGGGTCAGCCCGCCAAAGTCGTGCGCGCCCACGCGGTAGCTTGTCCTGGATTTATACGACAAAGTGTTACGTATACCTAAGGTTTCCCAATACGCCCAGACATATGCATGACCTGTCCCCGCTTCGTATTAAAATTAGCCCCAAGAGGTCGTTTCCATAAACTCCTCCCAACTGCGCTTGCGCAGTGCCTCCTGGTGGTGGTCGCTGGGGGGTCGTGGGGATGAAGGCTGATGACTCTTTTCTTCGTCACCGCCAGTAACCCCTTCTTCTTGCGCAGACTCTGTTGCTCCTTGACTCTTGTCCAAACTGCAGGGTCGGTTTCAGCTGGTTTTTAAGACAAGTTGCTGTTCTGATCAGGAACTGTCCTTCGCTGAGAGATTACAAGACTCCTTACTTCAATCCTTTTGTACAATAGTTAAACTTTGATAGCTACACTCTAAAGCCCCTTTTCACCCCCAAAGGGCCTTCTTGCGCACCCCACTTTGGAGACAGAGCTTCTGCACCAATCTGAATTGCCACATCTTTTTTATTGTTTTGTTCCTTCCCCTTCTGCTGCTCTTTTCTGTATGCCCTTCTCTTTTTCCTCTGGTTTTGCCATCTTCCCGTGAACCTGCACTCGATAAATGCAGGTGTACGCTGCGTTTCCCCAGTTGCTCTTCACCAGAAGTTTGACATGTGCAAAGGCTCTGGGAAGCGGTGCGTTCTGGGAAGAAAAGCGGGAAAAGGAAGCAGGGGTGTTAGGAGCGACAATGCAATGAAGGTGTCTCCCCCTGCCAGCCCTGCTCCTGCTCAGGAACGAGCTCCTGAAAGTGGGTGGGAGCGGCTGTGGCAATCTGAGGCTCGCTGCTGGTACGGGGGCTGCTGGGGACACGGGAAGGGGGAAGGCAGCTGGCATCCTCTGCATGCCGGCCCTGCTGGGGCTCAGTCTCCCTCCCCTCTGCCCCTTCCCTCTGCTGCTTGCTCTGTGCTGGCAGCGAGGCCGGGGAGGTGCTCCTGTGGCGGGGGGGGGGGGCGGCTGCTGCGCAACCCCACCAAGCTCCCGCTGTCTGCTCGGCCTGCTTTCCTCCTGGCAGGCATGAGAGCATGGGGAGAGAAGGGGCACGCTGTGCTGGGAGGAGAGGACACTGCCCAGCCTGCCAGCAGGCCACAGGACGGAGCGACAGTGCTGCCCGACGCCTTCCGCCACCGGGCATCCCTGTTGCTCCACGACACAAAGAGGTTGCTTGGGTGGAGTGGCCGTGTGTGCGGCTGGCTCTGCTAAAGGCAGTGGGTGCAGCCAGGGATCTCTCGGGACTTGTGCTCCCACGGGCCTAACCCTGCCCTTGCTATCCTTCTGCTACCGCCACTGCGTGCTACTCAGCCCTCCCAACCCCGCCACGTCTCTCCTGGCGGTGGTCCAGGCCCTCACACTGGTGGCTCTGACATCACACTGGGGCTCCCCAGCGCGCAGCAGGGCGGGGAGAGCCGGTGGGCTCCCCTGGGGCAGCACGGCTGCTGCTCTCCTGGGCGGCAGTTTGCCCATGCCTCTGGGCCCCCCAAACCCTGCCACGCTCCCGTGCCGGGCGGCTGCCTGGCCTGTGCTGCCGGGCAGGGTTCCAGCTCTCCTGGGCATCCCCGGGAAACCAGAAAGCCTGCTGGAACGGGGGCTTTGCTCTCAGCCCATGGGGCAGCTGCTTCTGCCAGCGTTTCTCCTTTCAGAACTGTTTTGTACGCCAAGAAGAAAAACCCACTAAGAGGCAAGACGGGCTTGTACAAAAGGAGCTGAGTTTCCCCTTCCCCTGCTTCTTCCCGGTAACCCCTTCCTGTGCCTCCCCTTTCTCTACCGGTTCCTCCAGGAGCCCCTGTTAAAGCAGCAATCCATCTCCCCTCTCTTAGGTGTTCCCTTCGAACCTGTCGTGCCTCTTTTTCCTTCTCTCTACTATGAAAAAATCATCCACGCTACCTCTAACATCTTTCCCAAATCCCTTGAGTCTGCCCCTTCGAAGTTCTGGCGTTTCTTTCTTATAGCTGGGGCCGATTGTCTCATAAAGACAGAAGCCAACGGAAGGGCCTCTTCTGGTTTTTCAGGGTCTACATTCGTGTATTTCCTGGCAGCGACTTTTAACCGCTCCACCAAGGCAGACGGGGATTCGTTTGGTTCTTGCTTAACCTCATAGCATTTGCACCAATTGATCGCTTTTGGCATAGCGTGCCTTATGCCAAATAGTACCCAAAAGCCCCTGGGGTCCCGGCTGCTTAGGATGCCCCCCCCGCGTCTGCGGCAGGAAAAGTTGGATCTGTCGTTCCCTGCAGGTCCCCATTAGCCCGTGCCCCTTCCACCTCTTTCCCAGCAATGTTTCATACCACCTTCTTCTCAGTACCGTCTCACAATGTCTCTAATATTACCTGTACATCATTCCAATCAGGGGCTTGGGTCCTGGTTATAGTTTCCAAAATTTACCCCCCCCTTTCTGGCTCTTCCCTATCAGTCCCCGCCGTTTCCTTCCAGAACCTCAAATCCCTTCTTGGCAATGGCACTTTAACGCTTACTGGCCCGTTACTTCCGACCGCTTGTCGGAGAGGAGCTTGTAAAACCTCTCCTGCTTCCCCTTGTCGTCCCCTCGTTCTTCCTGCCATCGCACTAAATCCTTCTGCTCCACCAAGTTGCCCATAGCCAGGGCCATAGCCAATTCCTCCCGCGCTACCAGCGTCACCGGCTCGCCTACGACCGCTTTCTCTTACCCTGCTCACATGACTAATAGCATCACCGGCGTCAGGATTCTCTCCCAACCTCTGCGGGGGAGCAGCCATGAACTCTAGGTCATCTTCTGCCTCCCGTCTGTGTTTCCAGCATCTCTTCCCCATACGACAAGCAGAACACCATCGTTTTACATTCCTGCCCCTCCCCTCCTTTTCTAGAGCCAAGATCAGAGGATCCTGTGGGATTATTCCGCATTCCTTCTGCCATTCCGGGTGGTTTCTTAGTGTGAAAAAGAAATGCACGCATGGTACTTCATCCCATTTACCCTCCCGCCTGCAAAGTACCATCAGTTGTACTATGGTAGTATATCTTAGAGTTCCGTTCTTTGGCCATTTTTCATGATCTTCGAGACTGGACATTGGCCACCAATTGCTACCATATTCTAGAAGCTGTTTTCGAGTGAGAGGCTCCCCTCCCAATTTCCTCCGATGTTTCACCATCCATCCTAGGGGAGATCTTTTCCGAATCCCCCCTTCCGCAGAGGGCTTAGTACCCGCCACAAAAGATACAGCAACACCAAACAGAGAAACAATAACTTTGCACAAAATAGTCAGAGGCATTCCCCAGACGGGGACTCGAACCCCTAGATTACCTTCAGAGGGACTCCAACCCACCCCTTCGGCCAAAGCTTTCCAGACACAGGTGTCCTAGGGACTTGGGCCCGATAGGGTCCAATCCTTCCCTTAGGTACCTTTACAGCCCAACCCTGCGAGGCCTTCGCCGCGCCTGACGGGCAGGCAACCGCCCTTTTAATCTTTTACAGAAAAGGAATGCCTTTACCTTCCCAGGGGTCCTGCTCAGAGCTCTTTGGCCTGGGCTTCGCAGGTTCTTCCCGAGAATCCCTCGGTGCCGGCTGGGGGTCCTGCGATCCCGCGGATCCGTCGAGATTCAGAAGCAGAGTCCCATCTGGGTCGCCCAAACTGTCACCGAAATGGGGAATCAACCTCTTCACACCAATGTAGCATCGAGAAGCAGGCATTCTCTTTATTACAGCGCTGGATGCACGGGGGATGGTCCCACCTAAGGTGCCTACCGTCATACAAAGCTAATGGGAAAATGGCCGTTTCTGCTTAGCCTTAGAAACCATTTCCAGCAGCATGAGAACCCCCCGAGCATCCTGGGATGCCCACTCCTCAGCCCCATCTCTCAGGAACCCCTTGGGAGCCTCCAGCACCCCCCAGGGAATGCTCCTGCCACCCTGACCCCCTCCCAATGCTCCCTGCTGTTAGACAGCTGCCAGGAAGACGGGGTTCTAACCCTCCCTACCCCTGGCATCCTTTGCACGAGCTTTCCCGGGATGTCCTTAGCGGAGGCGGCGTTGTAGCCCAGAACACGATGCCCATGATAGCAGCAGCGGGAGGGAACAGCCAAGTGGTGGAGAATGCAGCACTGGGGGACCGAGGGGCCTCGAGTGTTAGATGGTGGAGCCCATGACGGGAACAGCCCAAGGGCTGCAGAACCGCACAGCCTTTCTGGGAACCCCGGAGACGGTGGTCCGTCAAGAGGAAAGACGGGTCAGGGTCGTCCCAATGCCAAGGGGAGAATAACCAGGGGCCAAACGCTGGAACATTCCCCGTCGACACTACTCAATGTGACACAAAAGGACCCCCGACAGAGAGCAGCCAGCTCTAGAGCGGGGACGTTGATGGGCCGAGGAACGGGGCTTCCCACAGGCCACTCAGACAGGCTCCCCACAGCCCTTTCACAGAAACTGGGGGGTAACTGACAAACCAACAGCCGGGATGCTGGGAAGGTGCTAGGCCAAACGGTTCCACCTGCTTCCCCGGCCCTGGCAGCCCCGAAGAGCTGTCCCAAGGCTCCTTGCTCGGCCCGCAGGCCGTGCCTGCAGTCGGCCCTGTTGCCATGGCAGCGGGCCGGAGGGGGCGGGGCCAGAGAAGGGCGCTGCACTGGCTGCTGGCGGGCCCTGCCTGTCACTGCCTGGCGGGCGCCATTGGCTGAGAGGCCAGGAGGAGGGTGGGCGGGCTCCGGGGAGAGCTCCTGCAGAGCCCGCTCGGGGGCGGGTGGCCGTCTCCCTGTGGTAAACTGCAGCCGGGCCCCTCTGCCTGCCCTGGGCTGGTGCCGCTTACGGAGCCTCGCGGGGTGGCGGGAGAAGGAGCGGTGCCAGGCTGCGCCTCTCCTCTCTGGAGTAAACCTTAGGAGTGCTTCCTGCCTTCCTCCGGTTGAAGAAACAATTAAGGAGAAGTCCTAACGGTTCCCAAAGGCTCCCGCCCTCCCCCTGACGTGCGGAAACAGACTCCGCAACCCCTAGGGTTGTAAAGTAGGTATGTTTATTCAGCGTTGGGCAGCACGGGGGGCGGGTCAGCCCGCCAAAGTCGTGCGCGCCCACGCGGTAGCTTGTCCTGGATTTATACGACAAAGTGTTACGTATACCTAAGGTTTCCCAATACGCCCAGACATATGCATGACCTGTCCCCGCTTCGTATTAAAATTAGCCCCAAGAGGTCGTTTCCATAAACTCCTCCCAACTGCGCTTGCGCAGTGCCTCCTGGTGGTGGTCGCTGGGGGGTCGTGGGGATGAAGGCTGATGACTCTTTTCTTCGTCACCGCCAGTAACCCCTTCTTCTTGCGCAGACTCTGTTGCTCCTTGACTCTTGTCCAAACTGCAGGGTCGGTTTCAGCTGGTTTTTAAGACAAGTTGCTGTTCTGATCAGGAACTGTCCTTCGCTGAGAGATTACAAGACTCCTTACTTCAATCCTTTTGTACAATAGTTAAACTTTGATAGCTACACTCTAAAGCCCCTTTTCACCCCCAAAGGGCCTTCTTGCGCACCCCACTTTGGAGACAGAGCTTCTGCACCAATCTGAATTGCCACATCTTTTTTATTTTTTTGTTCCTTCCCCTTCTGCTGCTCTTTTCTGTATGCCCTTCTCTTTTTCCTCTGGTTTTGCCATCTTCCCGTGAACCTGCACTCGATAAATGCAGGTGTACGCTGCGTTTCCCCAGTTGCTCTTCACCAGAAGTTTGACATGTGCAAAGGCTCTGGGAAGCGGTGCGTTCTGGGAATAAAAGCGGGAAAAGGAAGCGGGGGTGTTAGGAGCGACAATGCAATGAAGGTGTCTCCCCCTGCCAGCCCTGCTCCTGCTCAGGAACGAGCTCCTGAAAGTGGGTGGGAGCGGCTGTGGCAATCTGAGGCTCGCTGCTGGTACGGGGGCTGCTGGGGACACGGGAAGGGGGAAGGCAGCTGGCATCCTCTGCATGCCGGCCCTGCTGGGGCTCAGTCTCCCTCCCCTCTGCCCCTTCCCTCTGCTGCTTGCTCTGTGCTGGCAGAGAGGCCGGGGAGGTGCTCCTGTGGCGGGGGGGGGGGGGCGGCTGCTGCGCAACCCCACCAAGCTCCCGCTGTCTGCTCGGCCTGCTTTCCTCCTGGCAGGCATGAGAGCATGGGGAGAGAAGGGGCACGCTGTGCTGGGAGGAGAGGACACTGCCCAGCCTGCCAGCAGGCCACAGGACGGAGCGACAGTGCTGCCCGACGCCTTCCGCCACCGGGCATCCCTGTTGCTCCACGACACAAAGAGGTTGCTTGGGTGGAGTGGCCGTGTGTGCGGCTGGCTCTGCTAAAGGCAGTGGGTGCAGCCAGGGATCTCTCGGGACTTGTGCTCCCACGGGCCTAACCCTGCCCTTGCTATCCTTCTGCTACCGCCACTGCGTGCTACTCAGCCCTCCCAACCCCGCCACGTCTCTCCTGGCGGTGGTCCAGGCCCTCACACTGGTGGCTCTGACATCACACTGGGGCTCCCCAGCGCGCAGCAGGGCGGGGAGAGCCGGTGGGCTCCCCTGGGGCAGCACGGCTGCTGCTCTCCTGGGCGGCAGTTTGCCCATGCCTCTGGGCCCCCCAAACCCTGCCACGCTCCCGTGCCGGGCGGCTGCCTGGCCTGTGCTGCCGGGCAGGGTTCCAGCTCTCCTGGGCATCCCCGGGAAACCAGAAAGCCTGCTGGAACGGGGGCTTTGCTCTCAGCCCATGGGGCAGCTGCTTCTGCCAGCGTTTCTCCTTTCGGCACTGTTTTGTACGCCAAGAAGAAAAACCCACCAAGAGGCAAGACGGGCTTGTACAAAAGGAGCTGAGTTTCCCCTTCCCCTGCTTCTTCCCGGTAACCCCTTCCTGTGCCTCCCCTTTCTCTACCGGTTCCTCCAGGAGCCCCTGTTAAAGCAGCAATCCATCTCCCCTCTCTTAGGTGTTCCCTTCGAACCTGTCGTGCCTCTTTTTCCTTCTCTCTACTATGAAAAAATCATCCACGCTACCTCTAACATCTTTCCCAAATCCCTTGAGTCTGCCCCTTCGAAGTTCTGGCGTTTCTTTCTTATAGCTGGGGCCGATTGTCTCATAAAGACAGAAGCCAACAGAACGGCCTCTTCTGGTTTTTCAGGGTCTACATTCGTGTATTTCCTGGCAGCGACTTTTAACCGCTCCACCAAGGCAGACGGGGATTCGTTTGGTTCTTGCTTAACCTCATAGCATTTGCACCAATTGATCGCTTTTGGCATAGCGTGCCTTATGCCAAATAGTACCCAAAAGCCCCTGGGGTCCCGGCTGCTTAGGATGCCCCCCCCGCGTCTGCGGCAGGAAAAGTTGGATCTGTCGTTCCCTGCAGGTCCCCATTAGCCCGTGCCCCTTCCACCTCTTTCCCAGCAATGTTTCATACCACCTTCTTCTCAGTACCGTCTCACAATGTCTCTAATATTACCTGTACATCATTCCAATCAGGGGCTTGGGTCCTGGTTATAGTTTCCAAAATTTACCCCCCCCTTTCTGGCTCTTCCCTATCAGTCCCCGCCGTTTCCTTCC
The DNA here is from genome assembly GCF_965183815.1 of Platalea leucorodia. NCBI lineage: Eukaryota > Metazoa > Chordata > Aves > Pelecaniformes > Threskiornithidae > Platalea > Platalea leucorodia. Next base: position 8,262,845 of record NC_138841.1, on the reverse strand, counting down.
AGAACCTCAAATCCCTTCTTGGCAATGGCACTTTAACGCTTACTGGCCCGTTACTTCCGACCGCTTGTCGGAGAGGAGCTTGTAAAACCTCTCCTGCTTCCCCTTGTCGTCCCCTCGTTCTTCCTGCCATCGCCCTAAATCCTTCTGCTCCACCAAGTTGCCCATAGCCAGGGCCATAGCCAATTCCTCCCGCGCTACCAGCGTCACCGGCTCGCCTACGACCGCTTTCTCTTACCCTGCTCACATGACTAATAGCATCACCGGCGTCAGGATTCTCTCCCAACCTCTGCGGGGGAGCAGCCATGAACTCTAGGTCATCTTCTGCCTCCCGTCTGTGTTTCCAGCATCTCTTCCCCATACGACAAGCAGAACACCATCGTTTTACATTCCTGCCCCTCCCCTCCTTTTCTAGAGCCAAGATCAGAGGATCCTGTGGGATTATTCCGCATTCCTTCTGCCATTCCGGGTGGTTTCTTAGTGTGAAAAAGAAATGCACGCATGGTACTTCATCCCATTTACCCTCCCGCCTGCAAAGTACCATCAGTTGTACTATGGTAGTATATCTTAGAGTTCCGTTCTTTGGCCATTTTTCATGATCTTCGAGACTGGACATTGGCCACCAATTGCTACCATATTCTAGAAGCTGTTTTTGAGTGAGAGGCTCCCCTCCCAATTTCCTCCGATGTTTCACCATCCATCCTAGGGGAGATCTTTTCCGAATCCCCCCTTCCGCAGAGGGCTTAGTACCCGCCACAAAAGATACAGCAACACCAAAGAGAGAAACAATAACTTTGCACAAAATAGTCAGAGGCATTCCCCAGACGGGGACTCGAACCCCTAGATTACCTTCAGAGGGACTCCAACCCACCCCTTCGGCCAAAGCTTTCCAGACACAGGTGTCCTAGGGACTTGGGCCCGATAGGGTCCAATCCTTCCCTTAGGTACCTTTACAGCCCAACCCTGCGAGGCCTTCGCCGCGCCTGACGGGCAGGCAACCGCCCTTTTAATCTTTTACAGAAAAGGAATGCCTTTACCTTCCCAGGGGTCCTGCTCAGAGCTCTTTGGCCTGGGCTTCGCAGGTTCTTCCCGAGAATCCCTCGGTGCCGGCTGGGGGTCCTGCGATCCCGCGGATCCGTCGAGATTCAGAAGCAGAGTCCCATCTGGGTCGCCCAAACTGTCACCGAAATGGGGAATCAACCTCTTCACACCAATGTAGCATCGAGAAGCAGGCATTCTCTTTATTACAGCGCTGGATGCACGGGGGATGGTCCCACCTAAGGTGCCTACCGTCATACAAAGCTAATGGGAAAATGGCCGTTTCTGCTTAGCCTTAGAAACCATTTCCAGCAGCATGAGAACCCCCCGAGCATCCTGGGATGCCCACTCCTCAGCCCCATCTCTCAGGAACCCCTTGGGAGCCTCCAGCACCCCCCAGGGAATGCTCCTGCCACCCTGACCCCCTCCCAATGCTCCCTGCTGTTAGACAGCTGCCAGGAAGACGGGGTTCTAACCCTCCCTACCCCTGGCATCCTTTGCACGAGCTTTCCCGGGATGTCCTTAGCGGAGGCGGCGTTGTAGCCCAGAACACGATGCCCATGATAGCAGCAGCGGGAGGGAACAGCCAAGTGGTGGAGAATGCAGCACTGGGGGACCGAGGGGCCTCGAGTGTTAGATGGTGGAGCCCATGACGGGAACAGCCCAAGGGCTGCAGAACCGCACAGCCTTTCTGGGAACCCCGGAGACGGTGGTCCGTCAAGAGGAAAGACGGGTCAGGGTCGTCCCAATGCCAAGGGGAGAATAACCAGGGGCCAAACGCTGGAACATTCCCCGTCGACACTACTCAATGTGACACAAAAGGACCCCCGACAGAGAGCAGCCAGCTCTAGAGCGGGGACGTTGATGGGCCGAGGAACGGGGCTTCCCACAGGCCACTCAGACAGGCTCCCCACAGCCCTTTCACAGAAACTGGGGGGTAACTGACAAACCAACAGCCGGGATGCTGGGAAGGTGCTAGGCCAAACGGTTCCACCTGCTTCCCCGGCCCTGGCAGCCCCGAAGAGCTGTCCCAAGGCTCCTTGCTCGGCCCGCAGGCCGTGCCTGCAGTCGGCCCCGTTGCCATGGCAGCGGGCCGGAGGGGGCGGGGCCAGAGAAGGGCGCTGCACTGGCTGCTGGCGGGCCCTGCCTGTCACTGCCTGGCGGGCGCCATTGGCTGAGAGGCCAGGAGGAGGGTGGGCGGGCTCCGGGGAGAGCTCCTGCAGAGCCCGCTCGGGGGCGGGTGGCCGTCTCCCTGTGGTAAACTGCAGCCGGGCCCCTCTGCCTGCCCTGGGCTGGTGCCGCTTGCGGAGCCTCGCGGGGTGGCGGGAGAAGGAGCGGTGCCAGGCTGCGCCTCTCCTCTCTGGAGTAAACCTTAGGAGTGCTTCCTGCCTTCCTCCGGTTGAAGAAACAATTAAGGAGAAGTCCTAACGGTTCCCAAAGGCTCCCGCCCTCCCCCTGACGTGCGGAAACAGACTCCGCAACCCCTAGGGTTGTAAAGTAGGTATGTTTATTCAGCGTTGGGCAGCACGGGGGGCGGGTCAGCCCGCCAAAGTCGTGCGCGCCCACGCGGTAGCTTGTCCTGGATTTATACGACAAAGTGTTACGTATACCTAAGGTTTCCCAATACGCCCAGACATATGCATGACCTGTCCCCGCTTCGTATTAAAATTAGCCCCAAGAGGTCGTTTCCATAAACTCCTCCCAACTGCGCTTGCGCAGTGCCTCCTGGTGGTGGTCGCTGGGGGGTCGTGGGGATGAAGGCTGATGACTCTTTTCTTCGTCACCGCCAGTAACCCCTTCTTCTTGCGCAGACTCTGTTGCTCCTTGACTCTTGTCCAAACTGCAGGGTCGGTTTCAGCTGGTTTTTAAGACAAGTTGCTGTTCTGATCAGGAACTGTCCTTCGCTGAGAGATTACAAGACTCCTTACTTCAATCCTTTTGTACAATAGTTAAACTTTGATAGCTACACTCTAAAGCCCCTTTTCACCCCCAAAGGGCCTTCTTGCGCACCCCACTTTGGAGACAGAGCTTCTGCACCAATCTGAATTGCCACATCTTTTTTATTTTTTTGTTCCTTCCCCTTCTGCTGCTCTTTTCTGTATGCCCTTCTCTTTTTCCTCTGGTTTTGCCATCTTCCCGTGAACCTGCACTCGATAAATGCAGGTGTACGCTGCGTTTCCCCAGTTGCTCTTCACCAGAAGTTTGACATGTGCAAAGGCTCTGGGAAGCGGTGCGTTCTGGGAATAAAAGCGGGAAAAGGAAGCGGGGGTGTTAGGAGCGACAATGCAATGAAGGTGTCTCCCCCTGCCAGCCCTGCTCCTGCTCAGGAACGAGCTCCTGAAAGTGGGTGGGAGCGGCTGTGGCAATCTGAGGCTCGCTGCTGGTACGGGGGCTGCTGGGGACACGGGAAGGGGGAAGGCAGCTGGCATCCTCTGCATGCCGGCCCTGCTGGGGCTCAGTCTCCCTCCCCTCTGCCCCTTCCCTCTGCTGCTTGCTCTGTGCTGGCAGAGAGGCCGGGGAGGTGCTCCTGTGGCGGGGGGGGGGGGCGGCTGCTGCGCAACCCCACCAAGCTCCCGCTGTCTGCTCGGCCTGCTTTCCTCCTGGCAGGCATGAGAGCATGGGGAGAGAAGGGGCACGCTGTGCTGGGAGGAGAGGACACTGCCCAGCCTGCCAGCAGGCCACAGGACGGAGCGACAGTGCTGCCCGACGCCTTCCGCCACCGGGCATCCCTGTTGCTCCACGACACAAAGAGGTTGCTTGGGTGGAGTGGCCGTGTGTGCGGCTGGCTCTGCTAAAGGCAGTGGGTGCAGCCAGGGATCTCTCGGGACTTGTGCTCCCACGGGCCTAACCCTGCCCTTGCTATCCTTCTGCTACCGCCACTGCGTGCTACTCAGCCCTCCCAACCCCGCCACGTCTCTCCTGGCGGTGGTCCAGGCCCTCACACTGGTGGCTCTGACATCACACTGGGGCTCCCCAGCGCGCAGCAGGGCGGGGAGAGCCGGTGGGCTCCCCTGGGGCAGCACGGCTGCTGCTCTCCTGGGCGGCAGTTTGCCCATGCCTCTGGGCCCCCCAAACCCTGCCACGCTCCCGTGCCGGGCGGCTGCCTGGCCTGTGCTGCCGGGCAGGGTTCCAGCTCTCCTGGGCATCCCCGGGAAACCAGAAAGCCTGCTGGAACGGGGGCTTTGCTCTCAGCCCATGGGGCAGCTGCTTCTGCCAGCGTTTCTCCTTTCGGCACTGTTTTGTACGCCAAGAAGAAAAACCCACCAAGAGGCAAGACGGGCTTGTACAAAAGGAGCTGAGTTTCCCCTTCCCCTGCTTCTTCCCGGTAACCCCTTCCTGTGCCTCCCCTTTCTCTACCGGTTCCTCCAGGAGCCCCTGTTAAAGCAGCAATCCATCTCCCCTCTCTTAGGTGTTCCCTTCGAACCTGTCGTGCCTCTTTTTCCTTCTCTCTACTATGAAAAAATCATCCACGCTACCTCTAACATCTTTCCCAAATCCCTTGAGTCTGCCCCTTCGAAGTTCTGGCGTTTCTTTCTTATAGCTGGGGCCGATTGTCTCATAAAGACAGAAGCCAACAGAACGGCCTCTTCTGGTTTTTCAGGGTCTACATTCGTGTATTTCCTGGCAGCGACTTTTAACCGCTCCACCAAGGCAGACGGGGATTCGTTTGGTTCTTGCTTAACCTCATAGCATTTGCACCAATTGATCGCTTTTGGCATAGCGTGCCTTATGCCAAATAGTACCCAAAAGCCCCTGGGGTCCCGGCTGCTTAGGATGCCCCCCCCGCGTCTGCGGCAGGAAAAGTTGGATCTGTCGTTCCCTGCAGGTCCCCATTAGCCCGTGCCCCTTCCACCTCTTTCCCAGCAATGTTTCATACCACCTTCTTCTCAGTACCGTCTCACAATGTCTCTAATATTACCTGTACATCATTCCAATCAGGGGCTTGGGTCCTGGTTATAGTTTCCAAAATTTACCCCCCCCTTTCTGGCTCTTCCCTATCAGTCCCCGCCGTTTCCTTCCAGAACCTCAAATCCCTTCTTGGCAATGGCACTTTAACGCTTACTGGCCCGTTACTTCCGACCGCTTGTCGGAGAGGAGCTTGTAAAACCTCTCCTGCTTCCCCTTGTCGTCCCCTCGTTCTTCCTGCCATCGCCCTAAATCCTTCTGCTCCACCAAGTTGCCCATAGCCAGGGCCATAGCCAATTCCTCCCGCGCTACCAGCGTCACCGGCTCGCCTACGACCGCTTTCTCTTACCCTGCTCACATGACTAATAGCATCACCGGCGTCAGGATTCTCTCCCAACCTCTGCGGGGGAGCAGCCATGAACTCTAGGTCATCTTCTGCCTCCCGTCTGTGTTTCCAGCATCTCTTCCCCATACGACAAGCAGAACACCATCGTTTTACATTCCTGCCCCTCCCCTCCTTTTCTAGAGCCAAGATCAGAGGATCCTGTGGGATTATTCCGCATTCCTTCTGCCATTCCGGGTGGTTTCTTAGTGTGAAAAAGAAATGCACGCATGGTACTTCATCCCATTTACCCTCCCGCCTGCAAAGTACCATCAGTTGTACTATGGTAGTATATCTTAGAGTTCCGTTCTTTGGCCATTTTTCATGATCTTCGAGACTGGACATTGGCCACCAATTGCTACCATATTCTAGAAGCTGTTTTTGAGTGAGAGGCTCCCCTCCCAATTTCCTCCGATGTTTCACCATCCATCCTAGGGGAGATCTTTTCCGAATCCCCCCTTCCGCAGAGGGCTTAGTACCCGCCACAAAAGATACAGCAACACCAAAGAGAGAAACAATAACTTTGCACAAAATAGTCAGAGGCATTCCCCAGACGGGGACTCGAACCCCTAGATTACCTTCAGAGGGACTCCAACCCACCCCTTCGGCCAAAGCTTTCCAGACACAGGTGTCCTAGGGACTTGGGCCCGATAGGGTCCAATCCTTCCCTTAGGTACCTTTACAGCCCAACCCTGCGAGGCCTTCGCCGCGCCTGACGGGCAGGCAACCGCCCTTTTAATCTTTTACAGAAAAGGAATGCCTTTACCTTCCCAGGGGTCCTGCTCAGAGCTCTTTGGCCTGGGCTTCGCAGGTTCTTCCCGAGAATCCCTCGGTGCCGGCTGGGGGTCCTGCGATCCCGCGGATCCGTCGAGATTCAGAAGCAGAGTCCCATCTGGGTCGCCCAAACTGTCACCGAAATGGGGAATCAACCTCTTCACACCAATGTAGCATCGAGAAGCAGGCATTCTCTTTATTACAGCGCTGGATGCACGGGGGATGGTCCCACCTAAGGTGCCTACCGTCATACAAAGCTAATGGGAAAATGGCCGTTTCTGCTTAGCCTTAGAAACCATTTCCAGCAGCATGAGAACCCCCCGAGCATCCTGGGATGCCCACTCCTCAGCCCCATCTCTCAGGAACCCCTTGGGAGCCTCCAGCACCCCCCAGGGAATGCTCCTGCCACCCTGACCCCCTCCCAATGCTCCCTGCTGTTAGACAGCTGCCAGGAAGACGGGGTTCTAACCCTCCCTACCCCTGGCATCCTTTGCACAAGCTTTCCCGGGATGTCCTTAGCGGAGGCGGCATTGTAGCCCAGAACACGATGCCCATGATAGCAGCAGCGGGAGGGAACAGCCAAGCGGTGGAGAATGCAGCACTGGGGGACCGAGGGGCCTCGAGTGTTAGATGGTGGAGCCCATGACGGGAACAGCCCAAGGGCTGCAGAACCGCACAGCCTTTCTGGGAACCCCGGAGACGGTGGTCCGTCAAGAGGAAAGACGGGTCAGGGTCGTCCCAATGCCAAGGGGAGAATAACCAGGGGCCAAACGCTGGAACATTCCCCGTCGACACTACTCAATGTGACACAAAAGGACCCCCGACAGAGAGCAGCCAGCTCTAGAGCGGGGACGTTGATGGGCCGAGGAACGGGGCTTCCCACAGGCCACTCAGACAGGCTCCCCACAGCCCTTTCACAGAAACTGGGGGGTAACTGACAAACCAACAGCCGGGATGCTGGGAAGGTGCTAGGCCAAACGGTTCCACCTGCTTCCCCGGCCCTGGCAGCCCCGAAGAGCTGTCCCAAGGCTCCTTGCTCGGCCCGCAGGCCGTGCCTGCAGTCGGCCCCGTTGCCATGGCAGCGGGCCGGAGGGGGCGGGGCCAGAGAAGGGCGCTGCACTGGCTGCTGGCGGGCCCTGCCTGTCACTGCCTGGCGGGCGCCATTGGCTGAGAGGCCAGGAGGAGGGTGGGCGGGCTCCGGGGAGAGCTCCTGCAGAGCCCACTCGGGGGCGGGTGGCCGTCTCCCTGTGGTAAACTGCAGCCGGGCCCCTCTGCCTGCCCTGGGCTGGTGCCGCTTGCGGAGCCTCGCGGGGTGGCGGGAGAAGGAGCGGTGCCAGGCTGCGCCTCTCCTCTCTGGAGTAAACCTTAGGAGTGCTTCCTGCCTTCCTCAGGTTGAAGAAACAATTAAGGAGAAGTCCTAACGGTTCCCAAAGGCTCCCGCCCTCCCCCTGACATGCGGAAACAGACTCCGCAACCCCTAAGGTTGTAAAGTAGGTATGTTTATTCAGCGTTGGGCAGCACGGGGGGCGGGTCAGCCCACCAAAGTCGTGCGCGCCCACGCGGTAGCTTGTCCTGGATTTATACGACAAAGTGTTACGTATACCTAAGGTTTCCCAATACGCCCAGACATATGCATGACCTGTCCCCGCTTCGTATTAAAATTAGCCCCAAGAGGTCGTTTCCATAAACTCCTCCCAACTGCGCTTGCGCAGTGCCTCCTGGTGGTGGTCGCTGGGGGGTCGTGGGGATGAAGGCTGATGACTCTTTTCTTCGTCACCGCCAGTAACCCCTTCTTCTTGCGCAGACTCTGTTGCTCCTTGACTCTTGTCCAAACTGCAGGGTCGGTTTCAGCTGGTTTTTAAGACAAGTTGCTGTTCTGATCAGGAACTGTCCTTCGCTGAGAGATTACAAGACTCCTTACTTCAATCCTTTTGTACAATAGTTAAACTTTGATAGCTACACTCTAAAGCCCCTTTTCACCCCCAAAGGGCCTTCTTGCGCACCCCACTTTGGAGACAGAGCTTCTGCACCAATCTGAATTGCCACATCTTCTTTATTGTTTTGTTCCTTCCCCTTCTGCTGCTCTTTTCTGTATGCCCTTCTCTTTTTCCTCTGGTTTTGCCATCTTCCCGTGAACCTGCACTCGATAAATGCAGGTGTACGCTGGGTTTCCCCAGTTGCTCTTCACCAGAAGTTTGACACATGCAAAGGCTCTGGGAAGCGGTGCGTTCTGGGAAGAAAAGCGGGAAAAGGAAGCGGGGGTGTTAGGAGCGACAATGCAATGAAGGTGTCTCCCCCTGCCAGCCCTGCTCCTGCTCAGGAACGAGCTCCTGAAAGTGGGTGGGAGCGGCTGTGGCAATCTGAGGCTCGCTGCTGGTACCGCGGCTGCTGGGGACACGGGAAGGGGGAAGGCAGCTGGCATCCTCTGCATGCCGGCCCTGCTGGGGCTCAGTCTCCCTCCCCTCTGCCCCTTCCCTCTGCTGCTTGCTCTGTGCTGGCAGCGAGGCCGGGGAGGTGCTCCTGTGGCGGGGGGGGGGGGGCGGCTGCTGCGCAACCCCACCAAGCTCCCGCTGTCTGCTCGGCCTGCTTTCCTCCTGGCAGGCATGAGAGCATGGGGAGAGAAGGGGCACGCTGTGCTGGGAGGAGAGGACACTGCCCAGCCTGCCAGCAGGCCACAGGACGGAGCGACAGTGCTGCCCGACGCCTTCCGCCACCGGGCATCCCTGTTGCTCCACGACACAAAGAGGTTGCTTGGGTGGAGTGGCCGTGTGTGCGGCTGGCTCTGCTAAAGGCAGTGGGTGCAGCCAGGGATCTCTCGGGACTTGTGCTCCCACGGGCCTAACCCTGCCCTTGCTATCCTTCTGCTACCGCCACTGCGTGCTACTCAGCCCTCCCAACCCCGCCACGTCTCTCCTGGCGGTGGTCCAGGCCCTCACACTGGTGGCTCTGACATCACACTGGGGCTCCCCAGCGCGCAGCAGGGCGGGGAGAGCCGGTGGGCTCCCCTGGGGCAGCACGGCTGCTGCTCTCCTGGGCGGCAGTTTGCCCATGCCTCTGGGCCCCCCAAACCCTGCCACGCTCCCGTGCCGGGCGGCTGCCTGGCCTGTGCTGCCGGGCAGGGTTCCAGCTCTCCTGGGCATCCCCGGGAAACCAGAAAGCCTACTGGAACGGGGGCTTTGCTCTCAGCCCATGGGGCAGCTGCTTCTGCCAGCGTTTCTCCTTTCAGAACTGTTTTGTACGCCAAGAAGAAAAACCCACTAAGAGGCAAGACGGGCTTGTACAAAAGGAGCTGAGTTTCCCCTTCCCCTGCTTCTTCCCGGTAACCCCTTCCTGTGCCTCCCCTTTCTCTACCGGTTCCTCCAGGAGCCCCTGTTAAAGCAGCAATCCATCTCCCCTCTCTTAGGTGTTCCCTTCGAACCTGTCGTGCCTCTTTTTCCTTCTCTCTACTATGAAAAAATCATCCACGCTACCTCTAACATCTTTCCCAAATCCCTTGAGTCTGCCCCTTCGAAGTTCTGGCGTTTCTTTCTTATAGCTGGGGCCGATTGTCTCATAAAGACAGAAGCCAACAGAACGGCCTCTTCTGGTTTTTCAGGGTCTACATTCGTGTATTTCCTGGCAGCGACTTTTAACCGCTCCACCAAGGCAGACGGGGATTCGTTTGGTTCTTGCTTAACCTCATAGCATTTGCACCAATTGATCGCTTTTGGCATAGCGTGCCTTATGCCAAATAGTACCCAAAAGCCCCTGGGGTCCCGGCTGCTTAGGATGCCCCCCCCGCGTCTGCGGCAGGAAAAGTTGGATCTGTCGTTCCCTGCAGGTCCCCATTAGCCCGTGCCCCTTCCACCTCTTTCCCAGCAATGTTTCATACCACCTTCTTCTCAGTACCGTCTCACAATGTCTCTAATATTACCTGTACATCATTCCAATCAGGGGCTTGGGTCCTGGTTATAGTTTCCAAAATTTACCCCCCCCTTTCTGGCTCTTCCCTATCAGTCCCCGCCGTTTCCTTCCAGGACCTCAAATCCCTTCTTGGCAATGGCACTTTAACGCTTACTGGCCCGTTACTTCCGACCGCTTGTCGGAGAGGAGCTTGTAAAACCTCTCCTGCTTCCCCTTGTCGTCCCCTCGTTCTTCCTGCCATCGCCCTAAATCCTTCTGCTCCACCAAGTTGCCCATAGCCAGGGCCATAGCCAATTCCTCCCGCGCTACCAGCGTCACCGGCTCGCCTACGACCGCTTTCTCTTACCCTGCTTACATGACTAATAGCATCACCGGCGTCAGGATTCTCTCCCAACCTCTGCGGGGGAGCAGCCATGAACTCTAGGTCATCTTCTGCCTCCCGTCCGCGTTTCCAGCATCTCTTCCCCATACGACAAGCAGAACACCATTGTTTTACATTCCTGCCCCTCCCCTCCTTTTCTAGAGCCAAGATCAGAGGATCCTGTGGGATTATTCCGCATTCCTTCTGCCATTCCGGGTGGTTTCTTAGTGTGAAAAAGAAATGCACGCATGGTACTTCATCCCATTTACCCTCCCGCCTGCAAAGTACCATCAGTTGTACTATGGTAGTATATCTTAGAGTTCCGTTCTTTGGCCATTTTTCATGATCTTCGAGACTGGACATTGGCCACCAATTGCTACCATATTCTAGAAGCTGTTTTCGAGTGAGAGGCTCCCCTCCCAATTTCCTCCGATGTTTCACCATCCATCCTAGGGGAGATCTTTTCCGAATCCCCCCTTCCGCAGAGGGCTTAGTACCCGCCACAAAAGATACAGCAACACCAAAGAGAGAAACAATAACTTTGCACAAAATAGTCAGAGGCATTCCCCAGACGGGGACTCGAACCCCTAGATTACCTTCAGAGGGACTCCAACCCACCCCTTCGGCCAAAGCTTTCCAGACACAGGTGTCCTAGGGACTTGGGCCCGATAGGGTCCAATCCTTCCCTTAGGTACCTTTACAGCCCAACCCTGCGAGGCCTTCGCCGCGCCTGACGGGCAGGCAACCGCCCTTTTAATCTTTTACAGAAAAGGAATGCCTTTACCTTCCCAGGAGTCCTGCTCAGAGCTCTTTGGTCTGGGCTTCGCAGGTTCTTCCCGAGAATCCCTCGGTGCCGGCTGGGGGTCCTGCGATCCCGCGGATCCGTCGAGATTCAGAAGCAGAGTCCCATCTGGGTCGCCCAAACTGTCACCGAAATGGGGAATCAACCTCTTCACACCAATGTAGCATCGAGAAGCAGGCATTCTCTTTATTACAGCGCTGGATGCACGGGGGATGGTCCCACCTAAGGTGCCTACCGTCATACAAAGCTAATGGGAAAATGGCCGTTTCTGCTTAGCCTTAGAAACCATTTCCAGCAGCATGAGAACCCCCCGAGCATCCTGGGATGCCCACTCCTCAGCCCCATCTCTCAGGAACCCCTTGGGAGCCTCCAGCACCCCCCAGGGAATGCTCCTGCCACCCTGACCCCCTCCCAATGCTCCCTGCTGTTAGACAGCTGCCAGGAAGACGGGGTTCTAACCCTCCCTACCCCTGGCATCCTTTGCACGAGCTTTCCCGGGATGTCCTTAGCGGAGGCGGCGTTGTAGCCCAGAACACGATGCCCATGATAGCAGCAGCGGGAGGGAACAGCCAAGTGGTGGAGAATGCAGCACTGGGGGACCGAGGGGCCTCGAGTGTTAGATGGTGGAGCCCATGACGGGAACAGCCCAAGGGCTGCAGAACCGCACAGCCTTTCTGGGAACCCCGGAGACGGTGGTCCGTCAAGAGGAAAGACGGGTCAGGGTCGTCCCAATGCCAAGGGGAGAATAACCAGGGGCCAAACGCTGGAACATTCCCCGTCGACACTACTCAATGTGACACAAAAGGACCCCCGACAGAGAGCAGCCAGCTCTAGAGCGGGGACGTTGATGGGCCGAGGAACGGGGCTTCCCACAGGCCACTCAGACTTGCTCCCCACAGCCCTTTCACAGAAACTGGGGGGTAACTGACAAACCAACAGCCGGGATGCTGGGAAGGTGCTAGGCCAAACGGTTCCACCTGCTTCCCCGGCCCTGGCAGCCCCGAAGAGCTGTCCCAAGGCTCCTTGCTCGGCCCGCAGGCCGTGCCTGCAGTCGGCCCCGTTGCCATGGCAGCGGGCCGGAGGGGGCGGGGCCAGAGAAGGGCGCTGCACTGGCTGCTGGCGGGCCCTGCCTGTCACTGCCTGGCGGGCGCCATTGGCTGAGAGGGCAGGAGGAGGGTGGGCGGGCTCCGGGGAGAGCTCCTGCAGAGCCCGCTCGGGGGCGGGTGGCCGTCTCCCTGTGGTAAACTGCAGCCGGGCCCCTCTGCCTGCCCTGGGCTGGTGCCGCTTGCGGAGCCTCGCGGGGTGGCGGGAGAAGGAGCGGTGCCAGGCTGCGCCTCTCCTCTCTGGAGTAAACCTTAGGAGTGCTTCCTGCCTTCCTCAGGTTGAAGAAACAATTAAGGAGAAGTCCTAACGGTTCCCAAAGGCTCCCGCCCTCCCCCTGACGTGCGGAAACAGACTCCGCAACCCCTAAGGTTGTAAAGTAGGTATGTTTATTCAGCGTTGGGCAGCACGGGGGGCGGGTCAGCCCGCCAAAGTCGTGCGCGCCCACGCGGTAGCTTGTCCTGGATTTATACGACAAAGTGTTACGTATACCTAAGGTTTCCCAATACGCCCAGACATATGCATGACCTGTCCCCGCTTCGTATTAAAATTAGCCCCAAGAGGTCGTTTCCATAAACTCCTCCCAACTGTGCTTGCGCAGTGCCTCCTGGTGGTGGTCGCTGGGGGGTCGTGGGGATGAAGGCTGATGACTCTTTTCTTCGTCACCGCCAGTAACCCCTTCTTCTTGCGCAGACTCTGTTGCTCCTTGACTCTTGTCCAAACTGCAGGGTCGGTTTCAGCTGGTTTTTAAGACAAGTTGCTGTTCTGATCGGGAACTGTCCTTCGCTGAGAGATTACAAGACTCCTTACTTCAATCCTTTTGTACAATAGTTAAACTTTGATAGTTACACTCTAAAGCCCCTTTTCACCCCCAAAGGGCCTTCTTGCGCACCCCACTTTGGAGACAGAGCTTCTGCACCAATCTGAATTGCCACATCTTCTTTATTTTTTTGTTCCTTCCCCTTCTGCTGCTCTTTTCTGTATGCCCTTCTCTTTTTCCTCTGGTTTTGCCATCTTCCCGTGAACCTGCACTCGATAAATGCAGGTGTACGCTGGGTTTCCCCAGTTGCTCTTCACCAGAAGTTTGACACGTGCAAAGGCTCTGGGAAGCGGTGCGTTCTGGGAAGAAAAGCGGGAAAAGGAAGCGGGGGTGTTAGGAGCGACAATGCAATGAAGGTGTCTCCCCCTGCCAGCCCTGCTCCTGCTCAGGAACGAGCTCCTGAAAGTGGGTGGGAGCGGCTGTGGCAATCTGAGGCTCGCTGCTGGTACGGGGGCTGCTGGGGACACGGGAAGGGGGAAGGCAGCTGGCATCCTCTGCATGCCGGCCCTGCTGGGGCTCAGTCTCCCTCCCCTCTGCCCCTTCCCTCTGCTGCTTGCTCTGTGCTGGCAGCGAGGCCGGGGAGGTGCTCCTGTGGCGGGGGGGGGGGGGCGGCTGCTGCGCAACCCCACCAAGCTCCCGCTGTCTGCTCGGCCTGCTTTCCTCCTGGCAGGCATGAGAGCATGGGGAGAGAAGGGGCACGCTGTGCTGGGAGGAGAGGACACTGCCCAGCCTGCCAGCAGGCCACAGGACGGAGCGACAGTGCTGCCCGACGCCTTCCGCCACCGGGCATCCCTGTTGCTCCACGACACAAAGAGGTTGCTTGGGTGGAGTGGCCGTGTGTGCGGCTGGCTCTGCTAAAGGCAGTGGGTGCAGCCAGGGATCTCTCGGGACTTGTGCTCCCACGGGCCTAACCCTGCCCTTGCTATCCTTCTGCTACCGCCACTGCGTGCTACTCAGCCCTCCCAACCCCGCCACGTCTCTCCTGGCGGTGGTCCAGGCCCTCACACTGGTGGCTCTGACATCACACTGGGGCTCCCCAGCGCACAGCAGGGCGGGGAGAGCCGGTGGGCTCCCCTGGGGCAGCACGGCTGCTGCTCTCCTGGGCGGCAGTTTGCCCATGCCTCTGGGCCCCCCAAACCCTGCCACGCTCCCGTGCCGGGCGGCTGCCTGGCCTGTGCTGCCGGGCAGGGTTCCAGCTCTCCTGGGCATCCCCGGGAAACCAGAAAGCCTGCTGGAACGGGGGCTTTGCTCTCAGCCCATGGGGCAGCTGCTTCTGCCAGCGTTTCTCCTTTCAGAACTGTTTTGTACGCCAAGAAGAAAAACCCACTAAGAGGCAAGACGGGCTTGTACAAAAGGAGCTGAGTTTCCCCTTCCCCTGCTTCTTCCCGGTAACCCCTTCCTGTGCCTCCCCTTTCTCTACCAGTTCCTCCAGGAGCCCCTGTTAAAGCAGCAATCCATCTCCCCTCTCTTAGGTGTTCCCTTCGAACCTGTCGTGCCTCTTTTTCCTTCTCTCTACTATGAAAAAATCATCCACGCTACCTCTAACATCTTTCCCAAATCCCTTGAGTCTGCCCCTTCGCAGTTCTGGCGTTTCTTTCTTATAGCTGGGGCCGATTGTCTCATAAAGACAGAAGCCAACGGAACGGCCTCTTCTGGTTTTTCAGGGTCTACATTCGTGTATTTCCTGGCAGCGACTTTTAACCGCTCCACCAAGGCAGACGGGGATTCGTTTGGTTCTTGCTTAACCTCATAGCATTTGCACCAATTGATCGCTTTTGGCATAGCATGCCTTATGCCAAATAGTACCCAAAAGCCCCTGGGGTCCCGGCTGCTTAGGATGCCCCCCCCGCGTCTGCGGCAGGAAAAGTTGGATCTGTCGTTCCCTGCAGGTCCCCATTAGCCCGTGCCCCTTCCACCTCTTTCCCAGCAATGTTTCATACCACCTTCTTCTCAGTACCGTCTCACAATGTCTCTAATATTACCTGTACATCATTCCAATCAGGGGCTTGGGTCCTGGTTATAGTTTCCAAAATTTACCCCCCCCTTTCTGGCTCTTCCCTATCAGTCCCCGCCGTTTCCTTCCAGAACCTCAAATCCCTTCTTGGCAATGGCACTTTAACGCTTACTGGCCCGTTACTTCCGACCGCTTGTCGGAGAGGAGCTTGTAAAACCTCTCCTGCTTCCCCTTGTCGTCCCCTCGTTCTTCTGCCATCGCACTAAATCCTTCTGCTCCACCAAGTTGCCCATAGCCAGGGCCATAGCCAATTCCTCCCGCGCTACCAGCGTCACCGGCTCGCCTACGACCGCTTTCTCTTACCCTGCTTACATGACTAATAGCATCACCGGCGTCAGGATTATCTCCCAACCTCTGCGGGGGAGCAGCCATGAACTCTAGGTCATCTTCTGCCTCCCGTCCGCGTTTCCAGCATCTCTTCCCCATACGACAAGCAGAACACCATCGTTTTACATTCCTGCCCCTCCCCTCCTTTTCTAGAGCCAAGATCAGAGGATCCTGTGGGATTATTCCGCATTCCTTCTGCCATTCCGGGTGGTTTCTTAGTGTGAAAAAGAAATGCACGCATGGTACTTCATCCCATTTACCCTCCCGCCTGCAAAGTACCATCAGTTGTACTATGGTAGTATATCTTAGAGTTCCGTTCTTTGGCCATTTTTCATGATCTTCGAGACTGGACATTGGCCACCAATTGCTACCATATTCTAGAAGCTGTTTTTGAGTGAGAGGCTCCCCTCCCAATTTCCTCCGATGTTTCACCATCCATCCTAGGGGAGATCTTTTCCGAATCCCCCCTTCCGCAGAGGGCTTAGTACCCGCCACAAAAGATACAGCAACACCAAACAGAGAAACAATAACTTTGCACAAAATAGTCAGAGGCATTCCCCAGACGGGGACTCGAACCCCTAGATTACCTTCAGAGGGACTCCAACCCACCCCTTCGGCCAAAGCTTTCCAGACACAGGTGTCCTAGGGACTTGGGCCCGATAGGGTCCAATCCTTCCCTTAGGTACCTTTACAGCCCAACCCTGCGAGGCCTTCGCCGCGCCTGACGGGCAGGCAACCGCCCTTTTAATCTTTTACAGAAAAGGAATGCCTTTACCTTCCCAGGGGTCCTGCTCAGAGCTCTTTGGCCTGGGCTTCGCAGGTTCTTCCCGAGAATCCCTCGGTGCCGGCTGGGGGTCCTGCGATCCCGCGGATCCGTCGAGATTCAGAAGCAGAGTCCCATCTGGGTCGCCCAAACTGTCACCGAAATGGGGAATCAACCTCTTCACACCAATGTAGCATCGAGAAGCAGGCATTCTCTTTATTACAGCGCTGGATGCACGGGGGATGGTCCCACCTAAGGTGCCTACCGTCATACAAAGCTAATGGGAAAATGGCCGTTTCTGCTTAGCCTTAGAAACCATTTCCAGCAGCATGAGAACCCCCCGAGCATCCTGGGATGCCCACTCCCCAGCCCCATCTCTCAGGAACCCCTTGGGAGCCTCCAGCACCCCCCAGGGAATGCTCCTGCCACCCTGACCCCCTCCCAATGCTCCCTGCTGTTAGACAGCTGCCAGGAAGACGGGGTTCTAACCCTCCCTACCCCTGGCATCCTTTGCACGAGCTTTCCCGGGATGTCCTTAGCGGAGGCGGCGTTGTAGCCCAGAACACGATGCCCATGATAGCAGCAGCGGGAGGGAACAGCCAAGTGGTGGAGAATGCAGCACTGGGGGACCGAGGGGCCTCGAGTGTTAGATGGTGGAGCCCATGACGGGAACAGCCCAAGGGCTGCAGAACCGCACAGCCTTTCTGGGAACCCCGGAGACGGTGGTCCGTCAAGAGGAAAGACGGGTCAGGGTCGTCCCAATGCCAAGGGGAGAATAACCAGGGGCCAAACGCTGGAACATTCCCCGTCGACACTACTCAATGTGACACAAAAGGACCCCCGACAGAGAGCAGCCAGCTCTAGAGCGGGGACGTTGATGGGCCGAGGAACGGGGCTTCCCACAGGCCACTCAGACTTGCTCCCCACAGCCCTTTCACAGAAACTGGGGGGTAACTGACAAACCAACAGCCGGGATGCTGGGAAGGTGCTAGGCCAAACGGTTCCACCTGCTTCCCCGGCCCTGGCAGCCCCGAAGAGCTGTCCCAAGGCTCCTTGCTCGGCCCGCAGGCCGTGCCTGCAGTCGGCCCCGTTGCCATGGCAGCGGGCCGGAGGGGGCGGGGCCAGAGAAGGGCGCTGCACTGGCTGCTGGCGGGCCCTGCCTGTCACTGCCTGGCGGGCGCCATTGGCTGAGAGGCCAGGAGGAGGGTGGGCGGGCTCCGGGGAGAGCTCCTGCAGAGCCCGCTCGGGGGCGGGTGGCCATCTCCCTGTGGTAAACTGCAGCCGGGCCCCTCTGCCTGCCCTGGGCTGGTGCCGCTTGCGGAGCCTCGCGGGGTGGCGGGAGAAGGAGCGGTGCCAGGCTGCGCCTCTCCTCTCTGGAGTAAACCTTAGGAGTGCTTCCTGCCTTCCTCCGGTTGAAGAAACAATTAAGGAGAAGTCCTAACGGTTCCCAAAGGCTCCCGCCCTCCCCCTGACGTGCGGAAACAGACTCCGCAACCCCTAAGGTTGTAAAGTAGGTATGTTTATTCAGCGTTGGGCAGCACGGGGGGCGGGTCAGCCCGCCAAAGTCGTGCGCGCCCACGCGGTAGCTTGTCCTGGATTTATACGACAAAGTGTTACGTATACCTAAGGTTTCCCAATACGCCCAGACATATGCATGACTTGTCCCCGCTTCGTATTAAAATTAGCCCCAAGAGGTCGTTTCCATAAACTCCTCCCAACTGCGCTTGCGCAGTGCCTCCTGGTGGTGGTCGCTGGGGGGTCGTGGGGATGAAGGCTGATGACTCTTTTCTTCGTCACCGCCAGTAACCCCTTCTTCTTGCGCAGACTCTGTTGCTCCTTGACTCTTGTCCAAACTGCAGGGTCGGTTTCAGCTGGTTTTTAAGACAAGTTGCTGTTCTGATCAGGAACTGTCCTTCGCTGAGAGATTACAAGACTCCTTACTTCAATCCTTTTGTACAATACTTAAACTTTGATAGCTACACTCTAAAGCCCCTTTTCACCCCCAAAGGGCCTTCTTGCGCACCCCACTTTGGAGACAGAGCTTCTGCACCAATCTGAATTGCCACATCTTTTTTATTGTTTTGTTCCTTCCCCTTCTGCTGCTCTTTTCTGTATGCCCTTCTCTTTTTCCTCTGGTTTTGCCATCTTCCCGTGAACCTGCACTCGATAAATGCAGGTGTACGCTGCGTTTCCCCAGTTGCTCTTCACCAGAAGTTTGACACGTGCAAAGGCTCTGGGAAGCGGTGCGTTCTGGGAAGGGAAGCGGTGAGTTCTGGGAAGAAAAGCGGGAAAAGGAAGCGGGGGTGTTAGGAGCGACAATGCAATGAAGGTGTCTCCCCCTGCCAGCCCTGCTCCTGCTCAGGAACGAGCTCCTGAAAGTGGGTGGGAGCGGCTGTGGCAATCTGAGGCTCGCTGCTGGTACGGGGGCTGCTGGGGACACGGGAAGGGGGAAGGCAGCTGGCATCCTCTGCATGCCGGCCCTGCTGGGGCTCAGTCTCCCTCCCCTCTGCCCCTTCCCTCTGCTGCTTGCTCTGTGCTGGCAGCGAGGCCGGGGAGGTGCTCCTGTGGCGGGGGGGGGGGGCGGCTGCTGCGCAACCCCACCAAGCTCCCGCTGTCTGCTCGGCCTGCTTTCCTCCTGGCAGGCATGAGAGCATGGGGAGAGAAGGGGCACGCTGTGCTGGGAGGAGAGGACACTGCCCAGCCTGCCAGCAGGCCACAGGACGGAGCGACAGTGCTGCCCGACGCCTTCCGCCACCGGGCATCCCTGTTGCTCCACGACACAAAGAGGTTGCTTGGGTGGAGTGGCCGTGTGTGCGGCTGGCTCTGCTAAAGGCAGTGGGTGCAGCCAGGGATCTCTCGGGACTTGTGCTCCCACGGGCCTAACCCTGCCCTTGCTATCCTTCTGCTACCGCCACTGCGTGCTACTCAGCCCTCCCAACCCCGCCACGTCTCTCCTGGCGGTGGTCCAGGCCCTCACACTGGTGGCTCTGACATCACACTGGGGCTCCCCAGCGCGCAGCAGGGTGGGGAGAGCCGGTGGGCTCCCCTGGGGCAGCACGGCTGCTGCTCTCCTGGGCGGCAGTTTGCCCATGCCTCTGGGCCCCCCAAACCCTGCCACGCTCCCGTGCCGGGCGGCTGCCTGGCCTGTGCTGCCGGGCAGGGTTCCAGCTCTCCTGGGCATCCCCGGGAAACCAGAAAGCCTGCTGGAACGGGGGCTTTGCTCTCAGCCCATGGGGCAGCTGCTTCTGCCAGCGTTTCTCCTTTCGGCACTGTTTTGTACGCCAAGAAGAAAAACCCACCAAGAGGCAAGACGGGCTTGTACAAAAGGAGCTGAGTTTCCCCTTCCCCTGCTTCTTCCCGGTAACCCCTTCCTGTGCCTCCCCTTTCTCTACCGGTTCCTCCAGGAGCCCCTGTTAAAGCAGCAATCCATCTCCCCTCTCTTAGGTGTTCCCTTCGAACCTGTCGTGCCTCTTTTTCCTTCTCTCTACTATGAAAAAATCATCCACGCTACCTCTAACATCTTTCCCAAATCCCTTGAGTCTGCCCCTTCGCAGTTCTGGCGTTTCTTTCTTATAGCTGGGGCCGATTGTCTCATAAAGACAGAAGCCAACGGAACGGCCTCTTCTGGTTTTTCAGGGTCTACATTCGTGTATTTCCTGGCAGCGACTTTTAACCGCTCCACCAAGGCAGACGGGGATTCGTTTGGTTCTTGCTTAACCTCATAGCATTTGCACCAATTGATCGCTTTTGGCATAGCATGCCTTATGCCAAATAGTACCCAAAAGCCCCTGGGGTCCCGGCTGCTTAGGATGCCCCCCCCGCGTCTGCGGCAGGAAAAGTTGGATCTGTCGTTCCCTGCAGGTCCCCATTAGCCCGTGCCCCTTCCACCTCTTTCCCAGCAATGTTTCATACCACCTTCTTCTCAGTACCGTCTCACAATGTCTCTAATATTACCTGTACATCATTCCAATCAGGGGCTTGGGTCCTGGTTATAGTTTCCAAAATTTACCCCCCCCTTTCTGGCTCTTCCCTATCAGTCCCCGCCGTTTCCTTCCAGAACCTCAAATCCCTTCTTGGCAATGGCACTTTAACGCTTACTGGCCCGTTACTTCCGACCGCTTGTCGGAGAGGAGCTTGTAAAACCTCTCCTGCTTCCCCTTGTCGTCCCCTCGTTCTTCCTGCCATCGCCCTAAATCCTTCTGCTCCACCAAGTCGCCCATAGCCAGGGCCATAGCCAATTCCTCCCGCGCTACCAGCGTCACCGGCTCGCCTACGACCGCTTTCTCTTACCCTGCTCACATGACTAATAGCATCACCGGCGTCAGGATTCTCTCCCAACCTCTGCCGGGGAGCAGCCATGAACTCTAGGTCATCTTCTGCCTCCCGTCCGCGTTTCCAGCATCTCTTCCCCATACGACAAGCAGAACACCATCGTTTTACATTCCTGCCCCTCCCCTCCTTTTCTAGAGCCAAGATCAGAGGATCCTGTGGGATTATTCCGCATTCCTTCTGCCATTCCGGGTGGTTTCTTAGTGTGAAAAAGAAATGCACGCATGGTACTTCATCCCATTTACCCTCCCGCCTGCAAAGTACCATCAGTTGTACTATGGTAGTATATCTTAGAGTTCCGTTCTTTGGCCATTTTTCATGATCTTCGAGACTGGACATTGGCCACCAATTGCTACCATATTCTAGAAGCTGTTTTTGAGTGAGAGGCTCCCCTCCCAATTTCCTCCGATGTTTCACCATCCATCCTAGGGGAGATCTTTTCCGAATCCCCCCTTCCGCAGAGGGCTTAGTACCCGCCACAAAAGATACAGCAACACCAAACAGAGAAACAATAACTTTGCACAAAATAGTCAGAGGCATTCCCCAGACGGGGACTCGAACCCCTAGATTACCTTCAGAGGGACTCCAACCCACCCCTTCGGCCAAAGCTTTCCAGACACAGGTGTCCTAGGGACTTGGGCCCGATAGGGTCCAATCCTTCCCTTAGGTACCTTTACAGCCCAACCCTGCGAGGCCTTCGCCGCGCCTGACGGGCAGGCAACCGCCCTTTTAATCTTTTACAGAAAAGGAATGCCTTTACCTTCCCAGGGGTCCTGCTCAGAGCTCTTTGGTCTGGGCTTCGCAGGTTCTTCCCGAGAATCCCTCGGTGCCGGCTGGGGGTCCTGCAATCCCGCGGATCCGTCGAGATTCAGAAGCAGAGTCCCATCTGGGTCGCCCAAACTGTCACCGAAATGGGGAATCAACCTCTTCACACCAATGTAGCATCGAGAAGCAGGCATTCTCTTTATTACAGCGCTGGATGCACGGGGGATGGTCCCACCTAAGGTGCCTACCGTCATACAAAGCTAATGGGAAAATGGCCGTTTCTGCTTAGCCTTAGAAACCATTTCCAGCAGCATGAGAACCCCCCGAGCATCCTGGGATGCCCACTCCTCAGCCCCATCTCTCAGGAACCCCTTGGGAGCCTCCAGCACCCCCCAGGGAATGCTCCTGCCACCCTGACCCCCTCCCAATGCTCCCTGCTGTTAGACAGCTGCCAGGAAGACGGGGTTCTAACCCTCCCTACCCCTGGCATCCTTTGCACGAGCTTTCCCGGGATGTCCTTAGCGGAGGCGGCGTTGTAGCCCAGAACACGATGCCCATGATAGCAGCAGCGGGAGGGAACAGCCAAGTGGTGGAGAATGCAGCACTGGGGGACCGAGGGGCCTCGAGTGTTAGATGGTGGAGCCCATGACGGGAACAGCCCAAGGGCTGCAGAACCGCACAGCCTTTCTGGGAACCCCGGAGACGGTGGTCCGTCAAGAGGAAAGACGGGTCAGGGTCGTCCCAATGCCAAGGGGAGAATAACCAGGGGCCAAACGCTGGAACATTCCCCGTCGACACTACTCAATGTGACACAAAAGGACCCCCGACAGAGAGCAGCCAGCTCTAGAGCGGGGACGTTGATGGGCCGAGGAACGGGGCTTCCCACAGGCCACTCAGACAGGCTCCCCACAGCCCTTTCACAGAAACTGGGGGGTAACTGACAAACCAACAGCCGGGATGCTGGGAAGGTGCTAGGCCAAACGGTTCCACCTGCTTCCCCGGCCCTGGCAGCCCCGAAGAGCTGTCCCAAGGCTCCTTGCTCGGCCCGCAGGCCGTGCCTGCAGTCGGCCCCGTTGCCATGGCAGCGGGCCGGAGGGGGCGGGGCCAGAGAAGGGCGCTGCACTGGCTGCTGGCGGGCCCTGCCTGTCACTGCCTGGCGGGCGCCATTGGCTGAGAGGCCAGGAGGAGGGTGGGCGGGCTCCGGGGAGAGCTCCTGCAGAGCCCGCTCGGGGGCGGGTGGCCGTCTCCCTGTGGTAAACTGCAGCCGGGCCCCTCTGCCTGCCCTGGGCTGGTGCCGCTTGCGGAGCCTTGCGGGGTGGCGGGAGAAGGAGCGGTGCCAGGCTGCGCCTCTCCTCTCTGGAGTAAACCTTAGGAGTGCTTCCTGCCTTCCTCAGGTTGAAGAAACAATTAAGGAGAAGTCCTAACAGTTCCCAAAGGCTCCCGCCCTCCCCCTGACATGCGGAAACAGACTCCGCAACCCCTAAGGTTGTAAAGTAGGTATGTTTATTCAGCGTTGGGCAGCACGGGGGGCGGGTCAGCCCGCCAAAGTCGTGCGCGCCCACGCGGTAGCTTGTCCTGGATTTATACGACAAAGTGTTACGTATACCTAAGGTTTCCCAATACGCCCAGACATATGCATGACCTGTCCCCGCTTCGTATTAAAATTAGCCCCAAGAGGTCGTTTCCATAAACTCCTCCCAACTGCGCTTGCGCAGTGCCTCCTGGTGGTGGTCGCTGGGGGGTCGTGGGGATGAAGGCTGATGACTCTTTTCTTCGTCACCGCCAGTAACCCCTTCTTCTTGCGCAGACTCTGTTGCTCCTTGACTCTTGTCCAAACTGCAGGGTCGGTTTCAGCTGGTTTTTAAGACAAGTTGCTGTTCTGATCAGGAACTGTCCTTCGCTGAGAGATTACAAGACTCCTTACTTCAATCCTTTTGTACAATACTTAAACTTTGATAGCTACACTCTAAAGCCCCTTTTCACCCCCAAAGGGCCTTCTTGCGCACCCCACTTTGGAGACAGAGCTTCTGCACCAATCTGAATTGCCACATCTTTTTTATTGTTTTGTTCCTTCCCCTTCTGCTGCTCTTTTCTGTATGCCCTTCTCTTTTTCCTCTGGTTTTGCCATCTTCCCGTGAACCTGCACTCGATAAACGCAGGTGTACGCTGCGTTTCCCCAGTTGCTCTTCACCAGAAGTTTGACACGTGCAAAGGCTCTGGGAAGCGGTGCGTTCTGGGAAGAAAAGCGGGAAAAGGAAGCGGGGGTGTTAGGAGCGACAATGCAATGAAGGTGTCTCCCCCTGCCAGCCCTGCTCCTGCTCAGGAACGAGCTCCTGAAAGTGGGTGGGAGCGGCTGTGGCAATCTGAGGCTCGCTGCTGGTACCGCGGCTGCTGGGGACACGGGAAGGGGGAAGGCAGCTGGCATCCTCTGCATGCCGGCCCTGCTGGGGCTCAGTCTCCCTCCCCTCTGCCCCTTCCCTCTGCTGCTTGCTCTGTGCTGGCAGAGAGGCCGGGGAGGTGCTCCTGTGGCGGGGGGGGGGGGGCGGCTGCTGCGCAACCCCACCAAGCTCCCGCTGTCTGCTCGGCCTGCTTTCCTCCTGGCAGGCGTGAGAGCATGGGGAGAGAAGGGGCACGCTGTGCTGGGAGGAGAGGACACTGCCCAGCCTGCCAGCAGGCCACAGGACGGAGCGACAGTGCTGCCCGACGCCTTCCGCCACCGGGCATCCCTGTTGCTCCACGACACAAAGAGGTTGCTTGGGTGGAGTGGCCGTGTGCGCGGCTGGCTCTGCTAAAGGCAGTGGGTGCAGCCAGGGATCTCTCGGGACTTGTGCTCCCACGGGCCTAACCCTGCCCTTGCTATCCTTCTGCTACCGCCACTGCGTGCTACTCAGCCCTCCCAACCCCGCCACGTCTCTCCTGGCGGTGGTCCGGGCCCTCACACTGGTGGCTCTGACATCACACTGGGGCTCCCCAGCGCGCAGCAGGGCGGGGAGAGCCGGTGGGCTCCCCTGGGGCAGCACGGCTGCCGCTCTCCTGGGCAGCAGTTTGCCCATGCCTCTGGGCCCCCCGAACCCTGCCACGCTCCCGTGCCGGGCGGCTGCCTGGCCTGTGCTGCCGGGCAGGGTTCCAGCTCTCCTGGGCATCCCCGGGAAACCAGAAAGCCTGCTGGAACGGGGGCTTTGCTCTCAGCCCATGGGGCAGCTGCTTCTGCCAGCGTTTCTCCTTTCGGCACTGTTTTGTACGCCAAGAAGAAAAACCCACTAAGAGGCAAGACGGGCTTGTACAAAAGGAGCTGAGTTTCCCCTTCCCCTGCTTCTTCCCGGTAACCCCTTCCTGTGCCTCCCCTTTCTCTACCGGTTCCTCCAGGAGCCCCTGTTAAAGCAGCAATCCATCTCCCCTCTCTTAGGTGTTCCCTTCGAACCTGTCGTGCCTCTTTTTCCTTCTCTCTACTATGAAAAAATCATCCACGCTACCTCTAACATCTTTCCCAAATCCCTTGAGTCTGCCCCTTCGAAGTTCTGGCGTTTCTTTCTTATAGCTGGGGCCGATTGTCTCATAAAGACAGAAGCCAACGGAACGGCCTCTTCTGGTTTTTCAGGGTCTACATTCGTGTATTTCCTGGCAGCGACTTTTAACCGCTCCACCAAGGCAGACGGGGATTCGTTTGGTTCTTGCTTAACCTCATAGCATTTGCACCAATTGATCGCTTTTGGCATAGCGTGCCTTATGCCAAATAGTACCCAAAAGCCCCTGGGGTCCCGGCTGCTTAGGATCCCCCCCCGCGTCTGCGGCAGGAAAAGCTGGATCTGTCGTTCCCTGCAGGTCCCCATTAGCCCGTGCCCCTTCCACCTCTTTCCCAGCAGTGTTTCATACCACCTTCTTCTCAGTACCGTCTCACAATGTCTCTAACATTACCTGTACATCTTTCCAATCAGGGGCTTGGGTCCTGGTTATAGTTTCCAAAATTTACCCCCCCTTTCTGGCTCTTCCCTATCAATCCCCGCCGTTTCCTTCCAGAACCTCAAATCCCTTCTTGGCAATGGCACTTTAACGCTTACTGGCCCGTTATTTCCGACCGCTTGTCGGAGAGGAGCTTGTAAAACCTCTCCTGCTTCCCCTTGTCGTCCCCTCGTTCTTCCTGCCATCGCACTAAATCCTTCTGCTCCACCAAGTCGCCCATAGCCAGGGCCATAGCCAGTTCCTCCCGCGCTACCAGCGTCACCGGCTCGCCTACGACCGCTTTCTCTTACCCTGCTCACATGACTAATAGCATCACCGGCATCAGGATTCTCTCCCAACCTCTGCCGGGGAGCAGCCATGAACTCTAGGTCATCTTCTGCCTCCTGTCCGCATTTCCAGCATCTCTTCCCCATACGACAAGCAGAACACCATTGTTTTAAATTCCTGCCCCTCCCCTCCTTTAATAGAGCCAAGATCAGAGGATCCTGTGGGATTATTCCGCATTCCTTCTTCCATTCCGGGTGGTTTCTTAGTGTGAAAAAGAAATGCACGCATGGTACTTCATCCCATTTACCCTCCCGCCTGCAAGTACCATCAGTTGTACTATAGTAGTATATCTTAGAGTTCCGTTCTTTGGCCATTTTTCATGATCTTCGAGACTGGACATTGGCCACCAATTGCTACCATATTCTAGAAGCTGTTTTTGAGTGAGAGGCTCCCCTCCCAATTTCCTCCGATGTTTCACCATCCATCCTAGGGGAGATCTTTTCCGAATCCCCCCTTCCGCAGAGGGCTTAGTACCCGCCACAAAAGATACAGCAACACCAAACAGAGAAACAATAACTTTGCACAAAATAGTCAGAGGCATTCCCCAGACGGGGACTCGAACCCCTAGATTACCTTCAGAGGGACTCCAACCCACCCCTTCGGCCAAAGCTTTCCAGACACAGGTGTCCTAGGGACTTGGGCCCGATAGGGTCCAATCCTTCCCTTAGGTACCTTTACAGCCCAACCCTGCGAGGCCTTCGCCGCGCCTGACGGGCAGGCAACCGCCCTTTTAATCTTTTACAGAAAAGGAATGCCTTTACCTTCCCAGGGGTCCTGCTCAGAGCTCTTTGGCCTGGGCTTCGCAGGTTCTTCCCGAGAATCCCTCGGTGCCGGCTGGGGGTCCTGCGATCCCGCGGATCTGTCGAGATTCAGAAGCAGAGTCCCATCTGGGTCGCCCAAACTGTCACCGAAATGGGGAATCAACCTCTTCACACCAATGTAGCATCGAGAAGCAGGCATTCTCTTTATTACAGCGCTGGATGCACGGGGGATGGTCCCACCTAAGGTGCCTACCGTCATACAAAGCTAATGGGAAAATGGCCGTTTCTGCTTAGCCTTAGAAACCATTTCCAGCAGCATGAGAACCCCCCGAGCATCCTGGGATGCCCACTCCTCAGCCCCATCTCTCAGGAACCCCTTGGGAGCCTCCAGCACCCCCCAGGGAATGCTCCTGCCACCCTGACCCCCTCCCAATGCTCCCTGCTGTTAGACAGCTGCCAGGAAGACGGGGTTCTAACCCTCCCTACCCCTGGCATCCTTTGGACGAGCTTTCCCGGGATGTCCTTAGCGGAGGCGGCGTTGTAGCCCAGAACACGATGCCCATGATAGCAGCAGCGGGAGGGAACAGCCAAGTGGTGGAGAATGCAGCACTGGGGGACCGAGGGGCCTCGAGTGTTAGATGGTGGAGCCCATGACGGGAACAGCCCAAGGGCTGCAGAACCGCACAGCCTTTCTGGGAACCCCGGAGACGGTGGTCCGTCAAGAGGAAAGACGGGTCAGGGTCGTCCCAATGCCAAGGGGAGAATAACCAGGGGCCAAACGCTGGAACATTCCCCGTCGACACTACTCAATGTGACACAAAAGGACCCCCGACAGAGAGCAGCCAGCTCTAGAGCGGGGACGTTGATGGGCCGAGGAACGGGGCTTCCCACAGGCCACTCAGACAGGCTCCCCACAGCCCTTTCACAGAAACTGGGGGGTAACTGACAAACCAACAGCCGGGATGCTGGGAAGGTGCTAGGCCAAACGGTTCCACCTGCTCCTGCGGCCCCACTGTCAGGAAAGTAAGGGAGGAGCTCCCAGCCCCCGGCCCTGGCAGCCCCGAAGAGCTGTCCCAAGGCTCCTTGCTCGGCCCGCAGGCCGTGCCTGCAGTCGGCCCCGTTGCCATGGCAGCGGGCCGGAGGGGGCGGGGCCAGAGAAGGGCGCTGCACTGGCTGCTGGCGGGCCCTGCCTGGCGCTGCCTGGCGGGCGCCATTGGCTGAGAGGCCAGGAGGAGGGTGGGCGGGCTCCGGGGAGAGCTCCTGCAGAGCCCGCTCGGGGGCGGGTGGCCGTCTCCCTGTGGTAAACTGCAGCCGGGCCCCTCTGCCTGCCCTGGGCTGGTGCCGCTTGCGGAGCCTCGCGGGGTGGCGGGAGAAGGAGCGGTGCCAGGCTGGGCCTCTCCTCTCTGGAGTAAACCTTAGGAGTGCTTCCTGCCTTCCTCCGGTTGAAGAAACAATTAAGGAGAAGTCCTAACGGTTCCCAAAGGCTCCCGCCCTCCCCCTGACGTGCGGAAACAGACTCCGCAACCCCTAGGGTTGTAAAGTAGGTATGTTTATTCAGCGTTGGGCAGCACGGGGGGCGGGTCAGCCCGCCAAAGTCGTGCGCGCCCACGCGGTAGCTTGTCCTGGATTTATACGACAAAGTGTTACATATACCTAAGGTTTCCCAATACGCCCAGACATATGCATGACCTGTCCCCGCTTCGTATTAAAATTAGCCCCAAGAGGTCGTTTCCATAAACTCCTCCCAACTGCGCTTGCGCAGTGCCTCCTGGTGGTGGTCGCTGGGGGGTCGTGGGGATGAAGGCTGATGACTCTTTTCTTCGTCACCGCCAGTAACCCCTTCTTCTTGCGCAGACTCTGTTGCTCCTTGACTCTTGTCCAAACTGCAGGGTCGGTTTCAGCTGGTTTTTAAGACAAGTTGCTGTTCTGATCGGGAACTGTCCTTCGCTGAGAGATTACAAGACTCCTTACTTCAATCCTTTTGTACAATACTTAAACTTTGATAGCTACACTCTAAAGCCCCTTTTCACCCCCAAAGGGCCTTCTTGCGCACCCCACTTTGGAGACAGAGCTTCTGCACCAATCTGAATTGCCACATCTTCTTTATTTTTTTGTTCCTTCCCCTTCTGCTGCTCTTTTCTGTATGCCCTTCTCTTTTTCCTCTGGTTTTGCCATCTTCCCGTGAACCTGCACTCGATAAATGCAGGTGTACGCTGCGTTTCCCCAGTTGCTCTTCACCAGAAGTTTGACACGTGCAAAGGCTCTGGGAAGCGGTGCGTTCTGGGAAGAAAAGCGGGAAAAGGAAGCGGGGGTGTTAGGAGCGACAATGCAATGAAGGTGTCTCCCCCGGCCAGCCCTGCTCCTGCTCAGGAACGAGCTCCTGAAAGTGGGTGGGAGCGGCTGTGGCAATCTGAGGCTCGCTGCTGGTACCGCGGCTGCTGGGGACACGGGAAGGGGGAAGGCAGCTGGCATCCTCTGCATGCCGGCCCTGCTGGGGCTCAGTCTCCCTCCCCTCTGCCCCTTCCCTCTGCTGCTTGCTCTGTGCTGGCAGAGAGGCCGGGGAGGTGCTCCTGTGGGGGGGGGGGGGGGGGCGGCTGCTGCGCAACCCCACCAAGCTCCCGCTGTCTGCTCGGCCTGCTTTCCTCCTGGCAGGCGTGAGAGCATGGGGAGAGAAGGGGCACGCTGTGCTGGGAGGAGAGGACACTGCCCAGCCTGCCAGCAGGCCACAGGACGGAGCGACAGTGCTGCCCGACGCCTTCCGCCACCGGGCATCCCTGTTGCTCCACGACACAAAGAGGTTGCTTGGGTGGAGTGGCCGTGTGCGCGGCTGGCTCTGCTAAAGGCAGTGGGTGCAGCCAGGGATCTCTCGGGACTTGTGCTCCCACGGGCCTAACCCTGCCCTTGCTATCCTTCTGCTACCGCCACTGCGTGCTACTCAGCCCTCCCAACCCCGCCACGTCTCTCCTGGCGGTGGTCCGGGCCCTCACACTGGTGGCTCTGACATCACACTGGGGCTCCCCAGCGCGCAGCAGGGCAGGGAGAGCCGGTGGGCTCCCCTGGGGCAGCACGGCTGCCGCTCTCCTGGGCGGCAGTTTGCCCATGCCTCTGGGCCCCCCCCAAACCCTGCCACACTCCCGTGCCGGGCGGCTGCCTGGCCTGTGCTGCCGGGCAGGGTTCCAGCTCTCCTGGGCATCCCCGGGAAACCAGAAAGCCTGCTGGAACGGGGGCTTTGCTCTCAGCCCATGGGGCAGCTGCTTCTGCCAGCGTTTCTCCTTTCGGCACTGTTTTGTACGCCAAGAAGAAAAACCCACCAAGAGGCAAGACGGGCTTGTACAAAAGGAGCTGAGTTTCCCCTTCCCCTGCTTCTTCCCGGTAACCCCTTCCTGTGCCTCCCCTTTCTCTACCGGTTCCTCCAGGAGCCCCTGTTAAAGCAGCAATCCATCTCCCCTCTCTTAGGTGTTCCCTTCGAACCTGTCGTGCCTCTTTTTCCTTCTCTCTACTATGAAAAAATCATCCACGCTACCTCTAACATCTTTCCCAAATCCCTTGAGTCTGCCCCTTCGAAGTTCTGGCGTTTCTTTCTTATAGCTGGGGCCGATTGTCTCATAAAGACAGAAGCCAACGGAACGGCCTCTTCTGGTTTTTCAGGGTCTACATTCGTGTATTTCCTGGCAGCGACTTTTAACCGCTCCACCAAGGCAGACGGGGATTCGTTTGGTTCTTGCTTAACCTCATAGCATTTGCACCAATTGATCGCTTTTGGCATAGCGTGCCTTATGCCAAATAGTACCCAAAAGCCCCTGGGGTCCCGGCTGCTTAGGATCCCCCCCCGCGTCTGCGGCAGGAAAAGCTGGATCTGTCGTTCCCTGCAGGTCCCCATTAGCCCGTGCCCCTTCCACCTCTTTCCCAGCAGTGTTTCATACCACCTTCTTCTCAGTACCGTCTCACAATGTCTCTAACATTACCTGTACATCTTTCCAATCAGGGGCTTGGGTCCTGGTTATAGTTTCCAAAATTTACCCCCCCTTTCTGGCTCTTCCCTATCAGTCCCCGCCGTTTCCTTCCAGAACCTCAAATCCCTTCTTGGCAATGGCACTTTAACGCTTACTGGCCCGTTATTTCCAACCGCTTGTCGGAGAGGAGCTTGTAAAACCTCTCCTGCTTCCCCTTGTCGTCCCCTCGTTCTTCCTGCCATCGCACTAAATCCTTCTGCTCCACCAAGTCGCCCATAGCCAGGGCCATAGCCAGTTCCTCCCGCGCTACCAGCGTCACCAGCTCGCCTACGACCGCTTTCTCTTACCCTGCTCACATGACTAATAGCATCACCGGCGTCAGGATTCTCTCCCAACCTCTGCCGGGGAGCAGCCATGAACTCTAGGTCATCTTCTGCCTCCCGTCCGCATTTCCAGCATCTCTTCCCCATACGACAAGCAGAACACCATCGTTTTACATTCCTGCCCCTCCCCTCCTTTTCTAGAGCCAAGATCAGAGGATCCTGTGGGATTATTCCGCATTCCTTCTGCCATTCCGGGTGGTTTCTTAGTGTGAAAAAGAAATGCACGCATGGTACTTCATCCCATTTACCCTCCCGCCTGCAAAGTACCATCAGTTGTACTATGGTAGTATATCTTAGAGTTCCGTTCTTTGGCCATTTTTCATGATCTTCGAGACTGGACATTGGCCACCAATTGCTACCATATTCTAGAAGCTGTTTTTGAGTGAGAGGCTCCCCTCCCAATTTCCTCCGATGTTTCACCATATGTCCTAGGGGAGATCTTTTCCGAATCCCCCCTTCCGCAGAGGGCTTAGTACCCGCCACAAAAGATACAGCAACACCAAACAGAGAAACAATAACTTTGCACAAAATAGTCAGAGGCATTCCCCAGACGGGGACTCGAACCCCTAGATTACCTTCAGAGGGACTCCAACCCACCCCTTCGGCCAAAGCTTTCCAGACACAGGTGTCCTAGGGACTTGGGCCCGATAGGGTCCAATCCTTCCCTTAGGTACCTTTACAGCCCAACCCTGCGAGGCCTTCGCCGCGCCTGACGGGCAGGCAACCGCCCTTTTAATCTTTTACAGAAAAGGAATGCCTTTACCTTCCCAGGGGTCCTGCTCAGAGCTCTTTGGCCTGGGCTTCGGAGGTTCTTCCCGAGAATCCCTCGGTGCCGGCTGGGGGTCCTGCGATCCCGCGGATCCGTCGAGATTCAGAAGCAGAGTCCCATCTGGGTCGCCCAAACTGTCACCGAAATGGGGAATCAACCTCTTCACACCAATGTAGCATCGAGAAGCAGGCATTCTCTTTATTACAGCGCTGGATGCACGGGGGATGGTCCCACCTAAGGTGCCTACCGTCATACAAAGCTAATGGGAAAATGGCCGTTTCTGCTTAGCCTTAGAAACCATTTCCAGCAGCATGAGAACCCCCCGAGCATCCTGGGATGCCCACTCCCCAGCCCCATCTCTCAGGAACCCCTTGGGAGCCTCCAGCACCCCCCAGGGAATGCTCCTGCCACCCTGACCCCCTCCCAATGCTCCCTGCTGTTAGACAGCTGCCAGGAAGACGGGGTTCTAACCCTCCCTACCCCTGGCATCCTTTGCACGAGCTTTCCCGGGATGTCCTTAGCGGAGGCGGCGTTGTAGCCCAGAACACGATGCCCATGATAGCAGCAGCGGGAGGGAACAGCCAAGTGGTGGAGAATGCAGCACTGGGGGACCGAGGGGCCTCGAGTGTTAGATGGTGGAGCCCATGACGGGAACAGCCCAAGGGCTGCAGAACCGCACAGCCTTTCTGGGAACCCCGGAGACGGTGGTCCGTCAAGAGGAAAGACGGGTCAGGGTCGTCCCAATGCCAAGGGGAGAATAACCAGGGGCCAAACGCTGGAACATTCCCCGTCGACACTACTCAATGTGACACAAAAGGACCCCCGACAGAGAGCAGCCAGCTCTAGAGCGGGGACGTTGATGGGCCGAGGAACGGGGCTTCCCACAGGCCACTCAGACAGGCTCCCCACAGCCCTTTCACAGAACCTGGCGGGTAACCGACAAACCGACAGCCGGGATGCTGGGAAGGTGCTAGGCCAAACGGTTCCACCTGCTCCTGCGGCCCCACTGTCAGGAAAGTAAGGGAGGAGCTCCCAGCCCCCGGCCCTGGCAGCCCCGAAGAGCTGTCCCAAGGCTCCTTGCTCGGCCCGCAGGCCGTGCCTGCAGTCGGCCCCGTTGCCATGGCAGCGGGCCGGAGGGGGCGGGGCCAGAGAAGGGCGCTGCACTGGCTGCTGGCGGGCCCTGCCTGGCGCTGCCTGGCGGGCGCCATTGGCTGAGAGGCCAGGAGGAGGGTGGGCGGGCTCCGGGGAGAGCTCCTGCAGAGCCCGCTCGGGGGCGGGTGGCCGTCTCCCTGTGGTAAACTGCAGCCGGGCCCCTCTGCCTGCCCTGGGCTGGTGCCGCTTGCGGAGCCTCGCGGGGTGGCGGGAGAAGGAGCGGTGCCAGGCTGGGCCTCTCCTCTCTGGAGTAAACCTTAGGAGTGCTTCCTGCCTTCCTCCGGTTGAAGAAACAATTAAGGAGAAGTCCTAACGGTTCCCAAAGGCTCCCGCCCTCCCCCTGACGTGCGGAAACAGACTCCGCAACCCCTAGGGTTGTAAAGTAGGTATGTTTATTCAGCGTTGGGCAGCACGGGGGGCGGGTCAGCCCGCCAAAGTCGTGCGCGCCCACGCGGTAGCTTGTCCTGGATTTATACGACAAAGTGTTACATATACCTAAGGTTTCCCAATACGCCCAGACATATGCATGACCTGTCCCCGCTTCGTATTAAAATTAGCCCCAAGAGGTCGTTTCCATAAACTCCTCCCAACTGCGCTTGCGCAGTGCCTCCTGGTGGTGGTCGCTGGGGGGTCGTGGGGATGAAGGCTGATGACTCTTTTCTTCGTCACCGCCAGTAACCCCTTCTTCTTGCGCAGACTCTGTTGCTCCTTGACTCTTGTCCAAACTGCAGGGTCGGTTTCAGCTGGTTTTTAAGACAAGTTGCTGTTCTGATCAGGAACTGTCCTTCGCTGAGAGATTACAAGACTCCTTACTTCAATCCTTTTGTACAATAGTTAAACTTTGATAGTTACACTCTAAAGCCCCTTTTCACCCCCAAAGGGCCTTCTTGCGCACCCCACTTTGGAGACAGAGCTTCTGCACCAATCTGAATTGCCACATCTTTATTTTTTTGTTCCTTCCCCTTCTGCTGCTCTTTTCTGTATGCCCTTCTCTTTTTCCTCTGGTTTTGCCATCTTCCCGTGAACCTGCACTCGATAAATGCAGGTGTACGCTGCGTTTCCCCAGTTGCTCTTCACCAGAAGTTTGACACGTGCAAAGGCTCTGGGAAGCGGTGCGTTCTGGGAAGAAAAGCGGGAAAAGGAAGCGGGGGTGTTAGGAGCGACAATGCAATGAAGGTGTCTCCCCCTGCCAGCCCTGCTCCTGCTCAGGAACGAGCTCCTGAAAGTGGGTGGGAGCGGCTGTGGCAATCTGAGGCTCGCTGCTGGTACCGCGGCTGCTGGGGACACGGGAAGGGGGAAGGCAGCTGGCATCCTCTGCATGCCGGCCCTGCTGGGGCTCAGTCTCCCTCCCCTCTGCCCCTTCCCTCTGCTGCTTGCTCTGTGCTGGCAGAGAGGCCGGGGAGGTGCTCCTGTGGGGGGGGGGGGGGGCGGCTGCTGCGCAACCCCACCAAGCTCCCGCTGTCTGCTCGGCCTGCTTTCCTCCTGGCAGGCGTGAGAGCATGGGGAGAGAAGGGGCACGCTGTGCTGGGAGGAGAGGACACTGCCCAGCCTGCCAGCAGGCCACAGGACAGAGCGACAGTGCTGCCCGACGCCTTCCGCCACCGGGCATCCCTGTTGCTCCACGACACAAAGAGGTTGCTTGGGTGGAGTGGCCGTGTGCGCGGCTGGCTCTGCTAAAGGCAGTGGGTGCAGCCAGGGATCTCTCGGGACTTGTGCTCCCACGGGCCTAACCCTGCCCTTGCTATCCTTCTGCTACCGCCACTGCGTGCTACTCAGCCCTCCCAACCCCGCCACGTCTCTCCTGGCGGTGGTCCGGGCCCTCACACTGGTGGCTCTGACATCACACTGGGGCTCCCCAGCGCGCAGCAGGGCAGGGAGAGACGGTGGGCTCCCCTGGGGCAGCACGGCTGCCGCTCTCCTGGGCGGCAGTTTGCCCATGCCTCTGGGCCCCCCCCAAACCCTGCCACACTCCCGTGCCGGGCGGCTGCCTGGCCTGTGCTGCCGGGCAGGGTTCCAGCTCTCCTGGGCATCCCCGGGAAACCAGAAAGCCTGCTGGAACGGGGGCTTTGCTCTCAGCCCATGGGGCAGCTGCTTCTGCCAGCGTTTCTCCTTTCGGCACTGTTTTGTACGCCAAGAAGAAAAACCCACCAAGAGGCAAGACGGGCTTGTACAAAAGGAGCTGAGTTTCCCCTTCCCCTGCTTCTTCCCGGTAACCCCTTCCTGTGCCTCCCCTTTCTCTACCGGTTCCTCCAGGAGCCCCTGTTAAAGCAGCAATCCATCTCCCCTCTCTTAGGTGTTCCCTTCGAACCTGTCGTGCCTCTTTTTCCTTCTCTCTACTATGAAAAAATCATCCACGCTACCTCTAACATCTTTCCCAAATCCCTTGAGTCTGCCCCTTCGAAGTTCTGGCGTTTCTTTCTTATAGCTGGGGCCGATTGTCTCATAAAGACAGAAGCCAACGGAACGGCCTCTTCTGGTTTTTCAGGGTCTACATTCGTGTATTTCCTGGCAGCGACTTTTAACCGCTCCACCAAGGCAGACGGGGATTCGTTTGGTTCTTGCTTAACCTCATAGCATTTGCACCAATTGATCGCTTTTGGCATAGCGTGCCTTATGCCAAATAGTACCCAAAAGCCCCTGGGGTCCCGGCTGCTTAGGATCCCCCCCCGCGTCTGCGGCAGGAAAAGCTGGATCTGTCGTTCCCTGCAGGTCCCCATTAGCCCGTGCCCCTTCCACCTCTTTCCCAGCAGTGTTTCATACCACCTTCTTCTCAGTACCGTCTCACAATGTCTCTAACATTACCTGTACATCTTTCCAATCAGGGGCTTGGGTCCTGGTTATAGTTTCCAAAATTTACCCCCCCTTTCTGGCTCTTCCCTATCAATCCCCGCCGTTTCCTTCCAGAACCTCAAATCCCTTCTTGGCAATGGCACTTTAACGCTTACTGGCCCGTTATTTCCGACCGCTTGTCGGAGAGGAGCTTGTAAAACCTCTCCTGCTTCCCCTTGTCGTCCCCTCGTTCTTCCTGCCATCGCACTAAATCCTTCTGCTCCACCAAGTCGCCCATAGCCAGGGCCATAGCCAGTTCCTCCCGCGCTACCAGCGTCACCGGCTCGCCTACGACCGCTTTCTCTTACCCTGCTCACATGACTAATAGCATCACCGGCATCAGGATTCTCTCCCAACCTCTGCCGGGGAGCAGCCATGAACTCTAGGTCATCTTCTGCCTCCTGTCCGCATTTCCAGCATCTCTTCCCCATACGACAAGCAGAACACCATTGTTTTAAATTCCTGCCCCTCCCCTCCTTTTCTAGAGCCAAGATCAGAGGATCCTGTGGGATTATTCCGCATTCCTTCTGCCATTCCGGGTGGTTTCTTAGTGTGAAAAAGAAATGCACGCATGGTACTTCATCCCATTTACCCTCCCGCCTGCAAGTACCATCAGTTGTACTATAGTAGTATATCTTAGAGTTCCGTTCTTTGGCCATTTTTCATGATCTTCGAGACTGGACATTGGCCACCAATTGCTACCATATTCTAGAAGCTGTTTTTGAGTGAGAGGCTCCCCTCCCAATTTCCTCCGATGTTTCACCATCCATCCTAGGGGAGATCTTTTCCGAATCCCCCCTTCCGCAGAGGGCTTAGTACCCGCCACAAAAGATACAGCAACACCAAACAGAGAAACAATAACTTTGCACAAAATAGTCAGAGGCATTCCCCAGACGGGGACTCGAACCCCTAGATTACCTTCAGAGGGACTCCAACCCACCCCTTCGGCCAAAGCTTTCCAGACACAGGTGTCCTAGGGACTTGGGCCCGATAGGGTCCAATCCTTCCCTTAGGTACCTTTACAGCCCAACCCTGCGAGGCCTTCGCCGCGCCTGACGGGCAGGCAACCGCCCTTTTAATCTTTTACAGAAAAGGAATGCCTTTACCTTCCCAGGGGTCCTGCTCAGAGCTCTTTGGCCTGGGCTTCGGAGGTTCTTCCCGAGAATCCCTCGGTGCCGGCTGGGGGTCCTGCGATCCCGCGGATCTGTCGAGATTCAGAAGCAGAGTCCCATCTGGGTCGCCCAAACTGTCACCGAAATGGGGAATCAACCTCTTCACACCAATGTAGCATCGAGAAGCAGGCATTCTCTTTATTACAGCGCTGGATGCACGGGGGATGGTCCCACCTAAGGTGCCTACCGTCATACAAAGCTAATGGGAAAATGGCCGTTTCTGCTTAGCCTTAGAAACCATTTCCAGCAGCATGAGAACTTCCCGAGCATCCTGGGATGCCCACTCCCCAGCCCCATCTCTCAGGAACCCCTTGGGAGCCTCCAGCACCCCCCAGGGAATGCTCCTGCCACCCTGACCCCCTCCCAATGCTCCCTGCTGTTAGACAGCTGCCAGGAAGACGGGGTTCTAACCCTCCCTACCCCTGGCATCCTTTGGACGAGCTTTCCCGGGATGTCCTTAGCGGAGGCGGCGTTGTAGCCCAGAACACGATGCCCATGATAGCAGCAGCGGGAGGGAACAGCCAAGTGGTGGAGAATGCAGCACTGGGGGACCGAGGGGCCTCGAGTGTTAGATGGTGGAGCCCATGACGGGAACAGCCCAAGGGCTGCAGAACCGCACAGCCTTTCTGGGAACCCCGGAGACGGTGGTCCGTCAAGAGGAAAGACGGGTCAGGGTCGTCCCAATGCCAAGGGGAGAATAACCAGGGGCCAAACGCTGGAACATTCCCCGTCGACACTACTCAATGTGACACAAAAGGACCCCCGACAGAGAGCAGCCAGCTCTAGAGCGGGGACGTTGATGGGCCGAGGAACGGGGCTTCCCACAGGCCACTCAGACAGGCTCCCCACAGCCCTTTCACAGAAACTGGGGGGTAACCGACAAACCGACAGCCGGGATGCTGGGAAGGTGCTAGGCCAAACGGTTCCACCTGCTCCTGCGGCCCCACTGTCAGGAAAGTAAGGGAGGAGCTCCCAGCCCCCGGCCCTGGCAGCCCCGCAGAGCTGTCCCAAGGCTCCTTGCTCGGCCCGCAGGCCGTGCCTGCAGTCGGCCCCGTTGCCATGGCAGCGGGCCGGAGGGGGCGGGGCCAGAGAAGGGCGCTGCACTGGCTGCTGGCGGGCCCTGCCTGGCGCTGCCTGGCGGGCGCCATTGGCTGAGAGGCCAGGAGGAGGGTGGGCGGGCTCCGGGGAGAGCTCCTGCAGAGCCCGCTCGGGGGCGGGTGGCCGTCTCCCTGTGGTAAACTGCAGCCGGGCCCCTCTGCCTGCCCTGGGCTGGTGCCGCTTGCGGAGCCTCGCGGGGTGGCGGGAGAAGGAGCGGTGCCAGGCTGGGCCTCTCCTCTCTGGAGTAAACCTTAGGAGTGCTTCCTGCCTTCCTCCGGTTGAAGAAACAATTAAGGAGAAGTCCTAACGGTTCCCAAAGGCTCCCGCCCTCCCCCTGACGTGCGGAAACAGACTCCGCAACCCCTAGGGTTGTAAAGTAGGTATGTTTATTCAGCGTTGGGCAGCACGGGGGGCGGGTCAGCCCGCCAAAGTCGTGCGCGCCCACGCGGTAGCTTGTCCTGGATTTATACGACAAAGTGTTACATATACCTAAGGTTTCCCAATACGCCCAGACATATGCATGACCTGTCCCCGCTTCGTATTAAAATTAGCCCCAAGAGGTCGTTTCCATAAACTCCTCCCAACTGCGCTTGCGCAGTGCCTCCTGGTGGTGGTCGCTGGGGGGTCGTGGGGATGAAGGCTGATGACTCTTTTCTTCGTCACCGCCAGTAACCCCTTCTTCTTGCGCAGACTCTGTTGCTCCTTGACTCTTGTCCAAACTGCAGGGTCGGTTTCAGCTGGTTTTTAAGACAAGTTGCTGTTCTGATCAGGAACTGTCCTTCGCTGAGAGATTACAAGACTCCTTACTTCAATCCTTTTGTACAATAGTTAAACTTTGATAGTTACACTCTAAAGCCCCTTTTCACCCCCAAAGGGCCTTCTTGCGCACCCCACTTTGGAGACAGAGCTTCTGCACCAATCTGAATTGCCACATCTTTATTTTTTTGTTCCTTCCCCTTCTGCTGCTCTTTTCTGTATGCCCTTCTCTTTTTCCTCTGGTTTTGCCATCTTCCCGTGAACCTGCACTCGATAAATGCAGGTGTACGCTGCGTTTCCCCAGTTGCTCTTCACCAGAAGTTTGACACGTGCAAAGGCTCTGGGAAGCGGTGCGTTCTGGGAAGAAAAGCGGGAAAAGGAAGCGGGGGTGTTAGGAGCGACAATGCAATGAAGGTGTCTCCCCCTGCCAGCCCTGCTCCTGCTCAGGAACGAGCTCCTGAAAGTGGGTGGGAGCGGCTGTGGCAATCTGAGGCTCGCTGCTGGTACCGCGGCTGCTGGGGACACGGGAAGGGGGAAGGCAGCTGGCATCCTCTGCATGCCGGCCCTGCTGGGGCTCAGTCTCCCTCCCCTCTGCCCCTTCCCTCTGCTGCTTGCTCTGTGCTGGCAGAGAGGCCGGGGAGGTGCTCCTGTGGGGGGGGGGGGGGGCGGCTGCTGCGCAACCCCACCAAGCTCCCGCTGTCTGCTCGGCCTGCTTTCCTCCTGGCAGGCGTGAGAGCATGGGGAGAGAAGGGGCAC
Organism: Platalea leucorodia; assembly: GCF_965183815.1. Taxonomy (NCBI): domain Eukaryota; kingdom Metazoa; phylum Chordata; class Aves; order Pelecaniformes; family Threskiornithidae; genus Platalea; species Platalea leucorodia. The sequence continues at coordinate 8,223,647 of NC_138841.1, read as the reverse complement.
GCTGTGCTGGGAGGAGAGGACACTGCCCAGCCTGCCAGCAGGCCACAGGACAGAGCGACAGTGCTGCCCGACGCCTTCCGCCACCGGGCATCCCTGTTGCTCCACGACACAAAGAGGTTGCTTGGGTGGAGTGGCCGTGTGCGCGGCTGGCTCTGCTAAAGGCAGTGGGTGCAGCCAGGGATCTCTCGGGACTTGTGCTCCCACGGGCCTAACCCTGCCCTTGCTATCCTTCTGCTACCGCCACTGCGTGCTACTCAGCCCTCCCAACCCCGCCACGTCTCTCCTGGCGGTGGTCCGGGCCCTCACACTGGTGGCTCTGACATCACACTGGGGCTCCCCAGCGCGCAGCAGGGCAGGGAGAGACGGTGGGCTCCCCTGGGGCAGCACGGCTGCCGCTCTCCTGGGCGGCAGTTTGCCCATGCCTCTGGGCCCCCCCCAAACCCTGCCACACTCCCGTGCCGGGCGGCTGCCTGGCCTGTGCTGCCGGGCAGGGTTCCAGCTCTCCTGGGCATCCCCGGGAAACCAGAAAGCCTGCTGGAACGGGGGCTTTGCTCTCAGCCCATGGGGCAGCTGCTTCTGCCAGCGTTTCTCCTTTCGGCACTGTTTTGTACGCCAAGAAGAAAAACCCACCAAGAGGCAAGACGGGCTTGTACAAAAGGAGCTGAGTTTCCCCTTCCCCTGCTTCTTCCCGGTAACCCCTTCCTGTGCCTCCCCTTTCTCTACCGGTTCCTCCAGGAGCCCCTGTTAAAGCAGCAATCCATCTCCCCTCTCTTAGGTGTTCCCTTCGAACCTGTCGTGCCTCTTTTTCCTTCTCTCTACTATGAAAAAATCATCCACGCTACCTCTAACATCTTTCCCAAATCCCTTGAGTCTGCCCCTTCGAAGTTCTGGCGTTTCTTTCTTATAGCTGGGGCCGATTGTCTCATAAAGACAGAAGCCAACGGAACGGCCTCTTCTGGTTTTTCAGGGTCTACATTCGTGTATTTCCTGGCAGCGACTTTTAACCGCTCCACCAAGGCAGACGGGGATTCGTTTGGTTCTTGCTTAACCTCATAGCATTTGCACCAATTGATCGCTTTTGGCATAGCGTGCCTTATGCCAAATAGTACCCAAAAGCCCCTGGGGTCCCGGCTGCTTAGGATCCCCCCCCGCGTCTGCGGCAGGAAAAGCTGGATCTGTCGTTCCCTGCAGGTCCCCATTAGCCCGTGCCCCTTCCACCTCTTTCCCAGCAGTGTTTCATACCACCTTCTTCTCAGTACCGTCTCACAATGTCTCTAACATTACCTGTACATCTTTCCAATCAGGGGCTTGGGTCCTGGTTATAGTTTCCAAAATTTACCCCCCCTTTCTGGCTCTTCCCTATCAATCCCCGCCGTTTCCTTCCAGAACCTCAAATCCCTTCTTGGCAATGGCACTTTAACGCTTACTGGCCCGTTATTTCCGACCGCTTGTCGGAGAGGAGCTTGTAAAACCTCTCCTGCTTCCCCTTGTCGTCCCCTCGTTCTTCCTGCCATCGCACTAAATCCTTCTGCTCCACCAAGTCGCCCATAGCCAGGGCCATAGCCAGTTCCTCCCGCGCTACCAGCGTCACCGGCTCGCCTACGACCGCTTTCTCTTACCCTGCTCACATGACTAATAGCATCACCGGCATCAGGATTCTCTCCCAACCTCTGCCGGGGAGCAGCCATGAACTCTAGGTCATCTTCTGCCTCCTGTCCGCATTTCCAGCATCTCTTCCCCATACGACAAGCAGAACACCATTGTTTTAAATTCCTGCCCCTCCCCTCCTTTTCTAGAGCCAAGATCAGAGGATCCTGTGGGATTATTCCGCATTCCTTCTGCCATTCCGGGTGGTTTCTTAGTGTGAAAAAGAAATGCACGCATGGTACTTCATCCCATTTACCCTCCCGCCTGCAAGTACCATCAGTTGTACTATAGTAGTATATCTTAGAGTTCCGTTCTTTGGCCATTTTTCATGATCTTCGAGACTGGACATTGGCCACCAATTGCTACCATATTCTAGAAGCTGTTTTTGAGTGAGAGGCTCCCCTCCCAATTTCCTCCGATGTTTCACCATCCATCCTAGGGGAGATCTTTTCCGAATCCCCCCTTCCGCAGAGGGCTTAGTACCCGCCACAAAAGATACAGCAACACCAAACAGAGAAACAATAACTTTGCACAAAATAGTCAGAGGCATTCCCCAGACGGGGACTCGAACCCCTAGATTACCTTCAGAGGGACTCCAACCCACCCCTTCGGCCAAAGCTTTCCAGACACAGGTGTCCTAGGGACTTGGGCCCGATAGGGTCCAATCCTTCCCTTAGGTACCTTTACAGCCCAACCCTGCGAGGCCTTCGCCGCGCCTGACGGGCAGGCAACCGCCCTTTTAATCTTTTACAGAAAAGGAATGCCTTTACCTTCCCAGGGGTCCTGCTCAGAGCTCTTTGGCCTGGGCTTCGGAGGTTCTTCCCGAGAATCCCTCGGTGCCGGCTGGGGGTCCTGCGATCCCGCGGATCTGTCGAGATTCAGAAGCAGAGTCCCATCTGGGTCGCCCAAACTGTCACCGAAATGGGGAATCAACCTCTTCACACCAATGTAGCATCGAGAAGCAGGCATTCTCTTTATTACAGCGCTGGATGCACGGGGGATGGTCCCACCTAAGGTGCCTACCGTCATACAAAGCTAATGGGAAAATGGCCGTTTCTGCTTAGCCTTAGAAACCATTTCCAGCAGCATGAGAACTTCCCGAGCATCCTGGGATGCCCACTCCCCAGCCCCATCTCTCAGGAACCCCTTGGGAGCCTCCAGCACCCCCCAGGGAATGCTCCTGCCACCCTGACCCCCTCCCAATGCTCCCTGCTGTTAGACAGCTGCCAGGAAGACGGGGTTCTAACCCTCCCTACCCCTGGCATCCTTTGGACGAGCTTTCCCGGGATGTCCTTAGCGGAGGCGGCGTTGTAGCCCAGAACACGATGCCCATGATAGCAGCAGCGGGAGGGAACAGCCAAGTGGTGGAGAATGCAGCACTGGGGGACCGAGGGGCCTCGAGTGTTAGATGGTGGAGCCCATGACGGGAACAGCCCAAGGGCTGCAGAACCGCACAGCCTTTCTGGGAACCCCGGAGACGGTGGTCCGTCAAGAGGAAAGACGGGTCAGGGTCGTCCCAATGCCAAGGGGAGAATAACCAGGGGCCAAACGCTGGAACATTCCCCGTCGACACTACTCAATGTGACACAAAAGGACCCCCGACAGAGAGCAGCCAGCTCTAGAGCGGGGACGTTGATGGGCCGAGGAACGGGGCTTCCCACAGGCCACTCAGACAGGCTCCCCACAGCCCTTTCACAGAAACTGGGGGGTAACCGACAAACCGACAGCCGGGATGCTGGGAAGGTGCTAGGCCAAACGGTTCCACCTGCTCCTGCGGCCCCACTGTCAGGAAAGTAAGGGAGGAGCTCCCAGCCCCCGGCCCTGGCAGCCCCGCAGAGCTGTCCCAAGGCTCCTTGCTCGGCCCGCAGGCCGTGCCTGCAGTCGGCCCCGTTGCCATGGCAGCGGGCCGGAGGGGGCGGGGCCAGAGAAGGGCGCTGCACTGGCTGCTGGCGGGCCCTGCCTGGCGCTGCCTGGCGGGCGCCATTGGCTGAGAGGCCAGGAGGAGGGTGGGCGGGCTCCGGGGAGAGCTCCTGCAGAGCCCGCTCGGGGGCGGGTGGCCGTCTCCCTGTGGTAAACTGCAGCCGGGCCCCTCTGCCTGCCCTGGGCTGGTGCCGCTTGCGGAGCCTCGCGGGGTGGCGGGAGAAGGAGCGGTGCCAGGCTGGGCCTCTCCTCTCTGGAGTAAACCTTAGGAGTGCTTCCTGCCTTCCTCCGGTTGAAGAAACAATTAAGGAGAAGTCCTAACGGTTCCCAAAGGCTCCCGCCCTCCCCCTGACGTGCGGAAACAGACTCCGCAACCCCTAGGGTTGTAAAGTAGGTATGTTTATTCAGCGTTGGGCAGCACGGGGGGCGGGTCAGCCCGCCAAAGTCGTGCGCGCCCACGCGGTAGCTTGTCCTGGATTTATACGACAAAGTGTTACATATACCTAAGGTTTCCCAATACGCCCAGACATATGCATGACCTGTCCCCGCTTCGTATTAAAATTAGCCCCAAGAGGTCGTTTCCATAAACTCCTCCCAACTGCGCTTGCGCAGTGCCTCCTGGTGGTGGTCGCTGGGGGGTCGTGGGGATGAAGGCTGATGACTCTTTTCTTCGTCACCGCCAGTAACCCCTTCTTCTTGCGCAGACTCTGTTGCTCCTTGACTCTTGTCCAAACTGCAGGGTCGGTTTCAGCTGGTTTTTAAGACAAGTTGCTGTTCTGATCGGGAACTGTCCTTCGCTGAGAGATTACAAGACTCCTTACTTCAATCCTTTTGTACAATACTTAAACTTTGATAGTTACACTCTAAAGCCCCTTTTCACCCCCAAAGGGCCTTCTTGCGCACCCCACTTTGGAGACAGAGCTTCTGCACCAATCTGAATTGCCACATCTTTTTTATTTTTTTGTTCCTTCCCCTTCTGCTGCTCTTTTCTGTATGCCCTTCTCTTTTTCCTCTGGTTTTGCCATCTTCCCGTGAACCTGCACTCGATAAATGCAGGTGTACGCTGCGTTTCCCCAGTTGCTCTTCACCAGAAGTTTGACACGTGCAAAGGCTCTGGGAAGCAGTGCGTTCTGGGAAGAAAAGCGGGAAAAGGAAGCGGGGGTGTTAGGAGCGACAATGCAATGAAGGTGTCTCCCCCGGCCAGCCCTGCTCCTGCTCAGGAACGAGCTCCTGAAAGTGGGTGGGAGCGGCTGTGGCAATCTGAGGCTCGCTGCTGGTACCACGGCTGCTGGGGACACGGGAAGGGGGAAGGCAGCTGGCATCCTCTGCATGCCGGCCCTGCTGGGGCTCAGTCTCCCTCCCCTCTGCCCCTTCCCTCTGCTGCTTGCTCTGTGCTGGCAGAGAGGCCGGGGAGGTGCTCCTGTGGGGGGGGGGCGGCTGCTGCGCAACCCCACCAAGCTCCTGCTGTCTGCTCGGCCTGCTTTCCTCCTGGCAGGCGTGAGAGCATGGGGAGAGAAGGGGCACGCTGTGCTGGGAGGAGAGGACACTGCCCAGCCTGCCAGCAGGCCACAGGACGGAGCGACAGTGCTGCCCAACGCCTTCCGCCACCGGGCATCCCTGTTGCTCCACGACACAAAGAGGTTGCTTGGGTGGAGTGGCCGTGTGTGCGGCTGGCTCTGCTAAAGACAGTGGGTGCAGCCAGGGATCTCTCGGGACTTGTGCTCCCACGGGCCTAACCCTGCCCTTGCTATCCTTCTGCTACCGCCACTGCGTGCTACTCAGCCCTCCCAACCCCGCCACGTCTCTCCTGGCGGTGGTCCGGGCCCTCACACTGGTGGCTCTGACATCACACTGGGGCTCCCCAGCGCGCAGCAGGGCAGGGAGAGCCGGTGGGCTCCCCTGGGGCAGCACGGCTGCCGCTCTCCTGGGCGGCAGTTTGCCCATGCCTCTGGGCCCCCCGAACCCTGCCACACTCCCGTGCCGGGCGGCTGCCTGGCCTGTGCTGCCGGGCAGGGTTCCAGCTCTCCTGGGCATCCCCGGGAAACCAGAAAGCCTGCTGGAACGGGGGCTTTGCTCTCAGCCCATGGGGCAGCTGCTTCTGCCAGCGTTTCTCCTTTCGGCACTGTTTTGTACGCCAAGAAGAAAAACCCACCAAGAGGCAAGACGGGCTTGTACAAAAGGAGCTGAGTTTCCCCTTCCCCTGCTTCTTCCCGGTAAACCCTTCCTGTGCCTCCCCTTTCTCTACCGGTTCCTCCAGGAGCCCCTGTTAAAGCAGCAATCCATCTCCCCTCTCTTAGGTGTTCCCTTCGAACCTGTCGTGCCTCTTTTTCCTTCTCTCTACTATGAAAAAATCATCCACGCTACCTCTAACATCTTTCCCAAATCCCTTGAGTCTGCCCCTTCGAAGTTCTGGCGTTTCTTTCTTATAGCTGGGGCCGATTGTCTCATAAAGACAGAAGCCAACGGAACGGCCTCTTCTGGTTTTTCAGGGTCTACATTCGTGTATTTCCTGGCAGCGACTTTTAACCGCTCCACCAAGGCAGACGGGGATTCGTTTGGTTCTTGCTTAACCTCATAGCATTTGCACCAATTGATCGCTTTTGGCATAGCGTGCCTTATGCCAAATAGTACCCAAAAGCCCCTGGGGTCCCGGCTGCTTAGGATCCCCCCCCGCGTCTGCGGCAGGAAAAGTTGGATCTGTCGTTCCCTGCAGGTCCCCATTAGCCCGTGCCCCTTCCACCTCTTTCCCAGCAGTGTTTCATACCACCTTCTTCTCAGTACCGTCTCACAATGTCTCTAACATTACCTGTACATCTTTCCAATCAGGGGCTTGGGTCCTGGTTATAGTTTCCAAAATTTACCCCCCCTTTCTGGCTCTTCCCTATCAATCCCCGCCGTTTCCTTCCAGAACCTCAAATCCCTTCTTGGCAATGGCACTTTAACGCTTACTGGCCCGTTATTTCCGACCGCTTGTCGGAGAGGAGCTTGTAAAACCTCTCCTGCTTCCCCTTGTCGTCCCCTCGTTCTTCCTGCCATCGCACTAAATCCTTCTGCTCCACCAAGTCACCCATAGCCAGGGCCATAGCCAATTCCTCCCGCGCTACCAGCGTCACCAGCTCGCCTACGACCGCTTTCTCTTACCCTGCTCACATGACTAATAGCATCACCGGCGTCAGGATTCTCTCCCAACCTCTGCCGGGGAGCAGCCATGAACTCTAGGTCATCTTCTGCCTCCCGTCCGCATTTCCAGCATCTCTTCCCCATACGACAAGCAGAACACCATCGTTTTACATTCCTGCCCCTCCCCTCCTTTTCTAGAGCCAAGATCAGAGGATCCTGTGGGATTATTCCGCATTCCTTCTGCCATTCCGGGTGGTTTCTTAGTGTGAAAAAGAAATGCACGCATGGTACTTCATCCCATTTACCCTCCCGCCTGCAAAGTACCATCAGTTGTACTATGGTAGTATATCTTAGAGTTCCGTTCTTTGGCCATTTTTCATGATCTTCGAGACTGGACATTGGCCACCAATTGTTACCATATTCTAGAAGCTGTTTTTGAGTGAGAGGCTCCCCTCCCAATTTCCTCCGATGTTTCACCATCCATCCTAGGGGAGATCTTTTCCGAATCCCCCCTTCCGCAGAGGGCTTAGTACCCGCCACAAAAGATACAGCCACACCAAACAGAGAAACAATAACTTTGCACAAAATAGTCAGAGGCATTCCCCAGACGGGGACTCGAACCCCTAGATTACCTTCAGTGGGACTCCAACCCACCCCTTCGGCCAAAGCTTTCCAGACACAGGTGTCCTAGGGACTTGGGCCCGATAGGGTCCAATCCTTCCCTTAGGTACCTTTACAGCCCAACCCTGCGAGGCCTTCGCCGCGCCTGACGGGCAGGCAACCGCCCTTTTAATCTTTTACAGAAAAGGAATGCCTTTACCTTCCCAGGGGTCCTGCTCAGAGCTCTTTGGCCTGGGCTTCGGAGGTTCTTCCCGAGAATCCCTCGGTGCCGGCTGGGGGTCCTGCGATCCCGCGGATCTGTCGAGATTCAGAAGCAGAGTCCCATCTGGGTCGCCCAAACTGTCACCGAAATGGGGAATCAACCTCTTCACACCAATGTAGCATCAAGAAGCAGGCATTCTCTTTATTACAGCGCTGGATGCACGGGGGATGGTCCCACCTAAGGTGCCTACCGTCATACAAAGCTAATGGGAAAATGGCCGTTTCTGCTTAGCCTTAGAAACCATTTCCAGCAGCATGAGAACTTCCCGAGCATCCTGGGATGCCCACTCCCCAGCCCCATCTCTCAGGAACCCCTTGGGAGCCTCCAGCACCCCCCAGGGAATGCTCCTGCCACCCTGACCCCCTCCCAATGCTCCCTGCTGTTAGACAGCTGCCAGGAAGACGGGGTTCTAACCCTCCCTACCCCTGGCATCCTTTGGACGAGCTTTCCCGGGATGTCCTTAGCGGAGGCGGCGTTGTAGCCCAGAACACGATGCCCATGATAGCAGCAGCGGGAGGGAACAGCCAAGTGGTGGAGAATGCAGCACTGGGGGACCGAGGGGCCTCGAGTGTTAGATGGTGGAGCCCATGACGGGAACAGCCCAAGGGCTGCAGAACCGCACAGCCTTTCTGGGAACCCCGGAGACGGTGGTCCGTCAAGAGGAAAGACGGGTCAGGGTCGTCCCAATGCCAAGGGGAGAATAACCAGGGGCCAAACGCTGGAACATTCCCCGTCGACACTACTCAATGTGACACAAAAGGACCCCCGACAGAGAGCAGCCAGCTCTAGAGCGGGGACGTTGATGGGCCGAGGAACGGGGCTTCCCACAGGCCACTCAGACAGGCTCCCCACAGCCCTTTCACAGAAACTGGCGGGTAACCGACAAACCGACAGCCGGGATGCTGGGAAGGTGCTAGGCCAAACGGTTCCACCTGCTCCTGCGGCCCCACTGTCAGGAAAGTAAGGGAGGAGCTCCCAGCCCCCGGCCCTGGCAGCCCCGCAGAGCTGTCCCAAGGCTCCTTGCTCGGCCCGCAGGCCGTGCCTGCAGTCGGCCCCGTTGCCATGGCAGCGGGCCGGAGGGGGCGGGGCCAGAGAAGGGCGCTGCACTGGCTGCTGGCGGGCCCTGCCTGGCGCTGCCTGGCGGGCGCCATTGGCTGAGAGGCCAGGAGGAGGGTGGGCGGGCTCCGGGGAGAGCTCCTGCAGAGCCCGCTCGGGGGCGGGTGGCCGTCTCCCTGTGGTAAACTGCAGCCGGGCCCCTCTGCCTGCCCTGGGCTGGTGCCGCTTGCGGAGCCTCGCGGGGTGGCGGGAGAAGGAGCGGTGCCAGGCTGGGCCTCTCCTCTCTGGAGTAAACCTTAGGAGTGCTTCCTGCCTTCCTCAGGTTGAAGAAACAATTAAGGAGAAGTCCTAACGGTTCCCAAAGGCTCCCGCCCTCCCCCTGACGTGCGGAAACAGACTCCGCAACCCCTAGGGTTGTAAAGTAGGTATGTTTATTCAGCGTTGGGCAGCACGGGGGGCGGGTCAGCCCGCCAAAGTCGTGCGCGCCCACGCGGTAGCTTGTCCTGGATTTATACGACAAAGTGTTACATATACCTAAGGTTTCCCAATACGCCCAGACATATGCATGACCTGTCCCCGCTTCGTATTAAAATTAGCCCCAAGAGGTCGTTTCCATAAACTCCTCCCAACTGCGCTTGCGCAGTGCCTCCTGGTGGTGGTCGCTGGGGGGTCGTGGGGATGAAGGCTGATGACTCTTTTCTTCGTCACCGCCAGTAACCCCTTCTTCTTGCGCAGACTCTGTTGCTCCTTGACTCTTGTCCAAACTGCAGGGTCGGTTTCAGCTGGTTTTTAAGACAAGTTGCTGTTCTGATCGGGAACTGTCCTTCGCTGAGAGATTACAAGACTCCTTACTTCAATCCTTTTGTACAATACTTAAACTTTGATAGTTACACTCTAAAGCCCCTTTTCACCCCCAAAGGGCCTTCTTGCGCACCCCACTTTGGAGACAGAGCTTCTGCACCAATCTGAATTGCCACATCTTTTTTATTTTTTTGTTCCTTCCCCTTCTGCTGCTCTTTTCTGTATGCCCTTCTCTTTTTCCTCTGGTTTTGCCATCTTCCCGTGAACCTGCACTCGATAAATGCAGGTGTACGCTGCGTTTCCCCAGTTGCTCTTCACCAGAAGTTTGACACGTGCAAAGGCTCTGGGAAGCGGTGCGTTCTGGGAAGAAAAGCGGGAAAAGGAAGCGGGGGTGTTAGGAGCGACAATGCAATGAAGGTGTCTCCCCCGGCCAGCCCTGCTCCTGCTCAGGAACGAGCTCCTGAAAGTGGGTGGGAGCGGCTGTGGCAATCTGAGGCTCGCTGCTGGTACGGGGGCTGCTGGGGACACGGGAAGGGGGAAGGCAGCTGGCATCCTCTGCATGCCGGCCCTGCTGGGGCTCAGTCTCCCTCCCCTCTGCCCCTTCCCTCTGCTGCTTGCTCTGTGCTGGCAGAGAGGCCGGGGAGGTGCTCCTGTGGGGGGGGGGGGCGGCTGCTGCGCAACCCCACCAAGCTCCTGCTGTCTGCTCGGCCTGCTTTCCTCCTGGCAGGCGTGAGAGCATGGGGAGAGAAGGGGCACGCTGTGCTGGGAGGAGAGGACACTGCCCAGCCTGCCAGCAGGCCACAGGACGGAGCGACAGTGCTGCCCAACGCCTTCCGCCACCGGGCATCCCTGTTGCTCCACGACACAAAGAGGTTGCTTGGGTGGAGTGGCCGTGTGTGCGGCTGGCTCTGCTAAAGACAGTGGGTGCAGCCAGGGATCTCTCGGGACTTGTGCTCCCACGGGCCTAACCCTGCCCTTGCTATCCTTCTGCTACCGCCACTGCGTGCTACTCAGCCCTCCCAACCCCGCCACGTCTCTCCTGGCGGTGGTCCGGGCCCTCACACTGGTGGCTCTGACATCACACTGGGGCTCCCCAGCGCGCAGCAGGGCAGGGAGAGCCGGTGGGCTCCCCTGGGGCAGCACGGCTGCCGCTCTCCTGGGCGGCAGTTTGCCCATGCCTCTGGGCCCCCCCCAAACCCTGCCACACTCCCGTGCCGGGCGGCTGCCTGGCCTGTGCTGCCGGGCAGGGTTCCAGCTCTCCTGGGCATCCCCGGGAAACCAGAAAGCCTGCTGGAACGGGGGCTTTGCTCTCAGCCCATGGGACAGCTGCTTCTGCCAGCGTTTCTCCTTTCGGCACTGTTTTGTACGCCAAGAAGAAAAACCCACCAAGAGGCAAGACGGGCTTGTACAAAAGGAGCTGAGTTTCCCCTTCCCCTGCTTCTTCCCGGTAAACCCTTCCTGTGCCTCCCCTTTCTCTACCGGTTCCTCCAGGAGCCCCTGTTAAAGCAGCAATCCATCTCCCCTCTCTTAGGTGTTCCCTTCGAACCTGTCGTGCCTCTTTTTCCTTCTCTCTACTATGAAAAAATCATCCACGCTACCTCTAACATCTTTCCCAAATCCCTTGAGTCTGCCCCTTCGAAGTTCTGGCGTTTCTTTCTTATAGCTGGGGCCGATTGTCTCATAAAGACAGAAGCCAACGGAACGGCCTCTTCTGGTTTTTCAGGGTCTACATTCGTGTATTTCCTGGCAGCGACTTTTAACCGCTCCACCAAGGCAGACGGGGATTCGTTTGGTTCTTGCTTAACCTCATAGCATTTGCACCAATTGATCGCTTTTGGCATAGCGTGCCTTATGCCAAATAGTACCCAAAAGCCCCTGGGGTCCCGGCTGCTTAGGATCCCCCCCCGCGTCTGCGGCAGGAAAAGCTGGATCTGTCGTTCCCTGCAGGTCCCCATTAGCCCGTGCCCCTTCCACCTCTTTCCCAGCAGTGTTTCATACCACCTTCTTCTCAGTACCGTCTCACAATGTCTCTAACATTACCTGTACATCTTTCCAATCAGGGGCTTGGGTCCTGGTTATAGTTTCCAAAATTTACCCCCCCTTTCTGGCTCTTCCCTATCAATCCCCGCCGTTTCCTTCCAGAACCTCAAATCCCTTCTTGGCAATGGCACTTTAACGCTTACTGGCCCGTTATTTCCGACCGCTTGTCGGAGAGGAGCTTGTAAAACCTCTCCTGCTTCCCCTTGTCGTCCCCTCGTTCTTCCTGCCATCGCACTAAATCCTTCTGCTCCACCAAGTCACCCATAGCCAGGGCCATAGCCAATTCCTCCCGCGCTACCAGCGTCACCAGCTCGCCTACGACCGCTTTCTCTTACCCTGCTCACATGACTAATAGCATCACCGGCGTCAGGATTCTCTCCCAACCTCTGCCGGGGAGCAGCCATGAACTCTAGGTCATCTTCTGCCTCCCGTCCGCATTTCCAGCATCTCTTCCCCATACGACAAGCAGAACACCATCGTTTTACATTCCTGCCCCTCCCCTCCTTTTCTAGAGCCAAGATCAGAGGATCCTGTGGGATTATTCCGCATTCCTTCTGCCATTCCGGGTGGTTTCTTAGTGTGAAAAAGAAATGCACGCATGGTACTTCATCCCATTTACCCTCCCGCCTGCAAAGTACCATCAGTTGTACTATGGTAGTATATCTTAGAGTTCCGTTCTTTGGCCATTTTTCATGATCTTCGAGACTGGACATTGGCCACCAATTGTTACCATATTCTAGAAGCTGTTTTTGAGTGAGAGGCTCCCCTCCCAATTTCCTCCGATGTTTCACCATATGTCCTAGGGGAGATCTTTTCCGAATCCCCCCTTCCGCAGAGGGCTTAGTACCCGCCACAAAAGATACAGCAACACCAAACAGAGAAACAATAACTTTGCACAAAATAGTCAGAGGCATTCCCCAGACGGGGACTCGAACCCCTAGATTACCTTCAGAGGGACTCCAACCCACCCCTTCGGCCAAAGCTTTCCAGACACAGGTGTCCTAGGGACTTGGGCCCGATAGGGTCCAATCCTTCCCTTAGGCACCTTTACAGCCCAACCCTGCGAGGCCTTCGCCGCGCCTGACGGGCAGGCAACCGCCCTTTTAATCTTTTACAGAAAAGGAATGCCTTTACCTTCCCAGGGGTCCTGCTCAGAGCTCTTTGGCCTGGGCTTCGGAGGTTCTTCCCGAGAATCCCTCGGTGCCGGCTGGGGGTCCTGCGATCCCGCGGATCCGTCGAGATTCAGAAGCAGAGTCCCATCTGGGTCGCCCAAACTGTCACCGAAATGGGGAATCAACCTCTTCACACCAATGTAGCATCGAGAAGCAGGCATTCTCTTTATTACAGCGCTGGATGCACGGGGGATGGTCCCACCTAAGGTGCCTACCGTCATACAAAGCTAATGGGAAAATTGCCGTTTCTGCTTAGCTTTAGAAACCATTTCCAGCAGCATGAGAACCCCCCGAGCATCCTGGGATGCCCACTCCCCAGCCCCATCTCTCAGGAACCCCTTGGGAGCCTCCAGCACCCCCCAGGGAATGCTCCTGCCACCCTGACCCCCTCCCAATGCTCCCTGCTGTTAGACAGCTGCCAGGAAGACGGGGTTCTAACCCTCCCTACCCCTGGCATCCTTTGCACGAGCTTTCCCGGGATGTCCTTAGCGGAGGCGGCGTTGTAGCCCAGAACACGATGCCCATGATAGCAGCAGCGGGAGGGAACAGCCAAGTGGTGGAGAATGCAGCACTGGGGGACCGAGGGGCCTCGAGTGTTAGATGGTGGAGCCCATGACGGGAACAGCCCAAGGGCTGCAGAACCGCACAGCCTTTCTGGGAACCCCGGAGACGGTGGTCCGTCAAGAGGAAAGACGGGTCAGGGTCGTCCCAATGCCAAGGGGAGAATAACCAGGGGCCAAACGCTGGAACATTCCCCGTCGACACTACTCAATGTGACACAAAAGGACCCCCGACAGAGAGCAGCCAGCTCTAGAGCGGGGACGTTGATGGGCCGAGGAACGGGGCTTCCCACAGGCCACTCAGACAGGCTCCCCACAGCCCTTTCACAGAAACTGGCGGGTAACCGACAAACCGACAGCCGGGATGCTGGGAAGGTGCTAGGCCAAACGGTTCCACCTGCTCCTGCGGCCCCACTGTCAGGAAAGTAAGGGAGGAGCTCCCAGCCCCCGGCCCTGGCAGCCCCGCAGAGCTGTCCCAAGGCTCCTTGCTCGGCCCGCAGGCCGTGCCTGCAGTCGGCCCCGTTGCCATGGCAGCGGGCCGGAGGGGGCGGGGCCAGAGAAGGGCGCTGCACTGGCTGCTGGCGGGCCCTGCCTGGCGCTGCCTGGCGGGCGCCATTGGCTGAGAGGCCAGGAGGAGGGTGGGCGGGCTCCGGGGAGAGCTCCTGCAGAGCCCGCTCGGGGGCGGGTGGCCGTCTCCCTGTGGTAAACTGCAGCCGGGCCCCTCTGCCTGCCCTGGGCTGGTGCCGCTTGCGGAGCCTCGCGGGGTGGCGGGAGAAGGAGCGGTGCCAGGCTCTCTGGAGTAAACCTTAGGAGTGCTTCCTGCCTTCCTCCGGTTGAAGAAACAATTAAGGAGAAGTCCTAACGGTTCCCAAAGGCTCCCGCCCTCCCCCTGACGTGCGGAAACAGACTCCGCAACCCCTAGGGTTGTAAAGTAGGTATGTTTATTCAGCGTTGGGCAGCACAGGGGGCGGGTCAGCCCGCCAAAGTCGTGCGCGCCCACGCGGTAGCTTGTCCTGGATTTATACGACAAAGTGTTACATATACCTAAGGTTTCCCAATACGCCCAGACATATGCATGACCTGTCCCCGCTTCGTATTAAAATTAGCCCCAAGAGGTCGTTTCCATAAACTCCTCCCAACTGCGCTTGCGCAGTGCCTCCTGGTGGTGGTCGCTGGGGGGTCGTGGGGATGAAGGCTGATGACTCTTTTCTTCGTCACCGCTAGTAACCCCTTCTTCTTGCGCAGACTCTGTTGCTCCTTGACTCTTGTCCAAACTGCAGGGTCGGTTTCAGCTGGTTTTTAAGACAAGTTGCTGTTCTGATCGGGAACTGTCCTTCGCTGAGAGATTACAAGACTCCTTACTTCGATCCTTTTGTACAATAGTTAAACTTTGATAGTTACACTCTAAAGCCCCTTTTCACCCCCAAAGGGCCTTCTTGCGCACCCCACTTTGGAGACAGAGCTTCTGCACCAATCTGAATTGCCACATCTTTTTTATTGTTTTGTTCCTTCCCCTTCTGCTGCTCTTTTCTGTATGCCCTTCTCTTTTTCCTCTGGTTTTGCCATCTTCCCGTGAACCTGCACTCGATAAATGCAGGTGTACGCTGGGTTTCCCCAGTTGCTCTTCACCAGAAGTTTGACACGTGCAAAGGCTCTGGGAAGCGGTGCGTTCTGGGAAGAAAAGCGGGAAAAGGAAGCGGGGGTGTTAGGAGCGACAATGCAATGAAGGTGTCTCCCCCTGCCAGCCCTGCTCCTGCTCAGGAACGAGCTCCTGAAAGTGGGTGGGAGCGGCTGTGGCAATCTGAGGCTCGCTGCTGGTACCGCGGCTGCTGGGGACACGGGAAGGGGGAAGGCAGCTGGCATCCTCTGCATGCCGGCCCTGCTGGGGCTCAGTCTCCCTCCCCTCTGCCCCTTCCCTCTGCTGCTTGCTCTGTGCTGGCAGAGAGGCCGGGGAGGTGCTCCTGTGGCGGGGGGGGGGGGCGGCTGCTGCGCAACCCCACCAAGCTCCCGCTGTCTGCTCGGCCTGCTTTCCTCCTGGCAGGCGTGAGAGCATGGGGAGAGAAGGGGCACGCTGTGCTGGGAGGAGAGGACACTGCCCAGCCTGCCAGCAGGCCACAGGACGGAGCGACAGTGCTGCCCGACGCCTTCCGCCACCGGGCATCCCTGTTGCTCCACGACACAAAGAGGTTGCTTGGGTGGAGTGGCCGTGTGCGCGGCTGGCTCTGCTAAAGGCAGTGGGTGCAGCCAGGGATCTCTCGGGACTTGTGCTCCCACGGGCCTAACCCTGCCCTTGCTATCCTTCTGCTACCGCCACTGCGTGCTACTCAGCCCTCCCAACCCCGCCACGTCTCTCCTGGCGGTGGTCCGGGCCCTCACACTGGTGGCTCTGACATCACACTGGGGCTCCCCAGCGCGCAGCAGGGCAGGGAGAGCCGGTGGGCTCCCCTGGGGCAGCACGGCTGCCGCTCTCCTGGGCGGCAGTTTGCCCATGCCTCTGGGCCCCCCCCAAACCCTGCCACACTCCCGTGCCGGGCGGCTGCCTGGCCTGTGCTGCCGGGCAGGGTTCCAGCTCTCCTGGGCATCCCCGGGAAACCAGAAAGCCTGCTGGAACGGGGGCTTTGCTCTCAGCCCATGGGGCAGCTGCTTCTGCCAGCGTTTCTCCTTTCGGCACTGTTTTGTACGCCAAGAAGAAAAACCCACCAAGAGGCAAGACGGGCTTGTACAAAAGGAGCTGAGTTTCCCCTTCCCCTGCTTCTTCCCGGTAACCCCTTCCTGTGCCTCCCCTTTCTCTACCGGTTCCTCCAGGAGCCCCTGTTAAAGCAGCAATCCATCTCCCCTCTCTTAGGTGTTCCCTTCGAACCTGTCGTGCCTCTTTTTCCTTCTCTCTACTATGAAAAAATCATCCACGCTACCTCTAACATCTTTCCCAAATCCC
This sequence comes from Platalea leucorodia, assembly GCF_965183815.1. NCBI lineage: Eukaryota > Metazoa > Chordata > Aves > Pelecaniformes > Threskiornithidae > Platalea > Platalea leucorodia. The sequence continues at coordinate 8,207,513 of NC_138841.1, read as the reverse complement.
TTGAGTCTGCCCCTTCGAAGTTCTGGCGTTTCTTTCTTATAGCTGGGGCCGATTGTCTCATAAAGACAGAAGCCAACGGAACGGCCTCTTCTGGTTTTTCAGGGTCTACATTCGTGTATTTCCTGGCAGCGACTTTTAACCGCTCCACCAAGGCAGACGGGGATTCGTTTGGTTCTTGCTTAACCTCATAGCATTTGCACCAATTGATCGCTTTTGGCATAGCGTGCCTTATGCCAAATAGTACCCAAAAGCCCCTGGGGTCCCGGCTGCTTAGGATCCCCCCCCGCGTCTGCGGCAGGAAAAGTTGGATCTGTCGTTCCCTGCAGGTCCCCATTAGCCCGTGCCCCTTCCACCTCTTTCCCAGCAGTGTTTCATACCACCTTCTTCTCAGTACCGTCTCACAATGTCTCTAACATTACCTGTACATCTTTCCAATCAGGGGCTTGGGTCCTGGTTATAGTTTCCAAAATTTACCCCCCCTTTCTGGCTCTTCCCTATCAATCCCCGCCGTTTCCTTCCAGAACCTCAAATCCCTTCTTGGCAATGGCACTTTAACGCTTACTGGCCCGTTATTTCCGACCGCTTGTCGGAGAGGAGCTTGTAAAACCTCTCCTGCTTCCCCTTGTCGTCCCCTCGTTCTTCCTGCCATCGCACTAAATCCTTCTGCTCCACCAAGTCGCCCATAGCCAGGGCCATAGCCAGTTCCTCCCGCGCTACCAGCGTCACCGGCTCGCCTACGACCGCTTTCTCTTACCCTGCTCACATGACTAATAGCATCACCGGCATCAGGATTCTCTCCCAACCTCTGCCGGGGAGCAGCCATGAACTCTAGGTCATCTTCTGCCTCCCGTCCGCATTTCCAGCATCTCTTCCCCATACGACAAGCAGAACACCATCGTTTTAAATTCCTGCCCCTCCCCTCCTTTTCTAGAGCCAAGATCAGAGGATCCTGTGGGATTATTCCGCATTCCTTCTGCCATTCCGGGTGGTTTCTTAGTGTGAAAAAGAAATGCACGCATGGTACTTCATCCCATTTACCCTCCCGCCTGCAAAGTACCATCAGTTGTACTATAGTAGTATATCTTAGAGTTCCGTTCTTTGGCCATTTTTCATGATCTTCGAGACTGGACATTGGCCACCAATTGCTACCATATTCTAGAAGCTGTTTTTGAGTGAGAGGCTCCCCTCCCAATTTCCTCCGATGTTTCACCATCCATCCTAGGGGAGATCTTTTCCGAATCCCCCCTTCCGCAGAGGGCTTAGTACCCGCCACAAAAGATACAGCAACACCAAAGAGAGAAACAATAACTTTGCACAAAATAGTCAGAGGCATTCCCCAGACGGGGACTCGAACCCCTAGATTACCTTCAGAGGGACTCCAACCCACCCCTTCGGCCAAAGCTTTCCAGACACAGGTGTCCTAGGGACTTGGGCCCGATAGGGTCCAATCCTTCCCTTAGGCACCTTTACAGCCCAACCCTGCGAGGCCTTCGCCGCGCCTGACGGGCAGGCATACGCCCTTTTAATCTTTTACAGAAAAGGAATGCCTTTACCTTCCCAGGGGTCCTGCTCAGAGCTCTTTGGCCTGGGCTTCGGAGGTTCTTCCCGAGAATCCCTCGGTGCCGGCTGGGGGTCCTGCGATCCCGCGGATCCGTCGAGATTCAGAAGCAGAGTCCCATCTGGGTCGCCCAAACTGTCACCGAAATGGGGAATCAACCTCTTCACACCAATGTAGCATCGAGAAGCAGGCATTCTCTTTATTACAGCGCTGGATGCACGGGGGATGGTCCCACCTAAGGTGCCTACCGTCATACAAAGCTAATGGGAAAATTGCCGTTTCTGCTTAGCTTTAGAAACCATTTCCAGCAGCATGAGAACCCCCCGAGCATCCTGGGATGCCCACTCCCCAGCCCCATCTCTCAGGAACCCCTTGGGAGCCTCCAGCACCCCCCAGGGAATGCTCCTGCCACCCTGACCCCCTCCCAATGCTCCCTGCTGTTAGACAGCTGCCAGGAAGACGGGGTTCTAACCCTCCCTACCCCTGGCATCCTTTGCACGAGCTTTCCCGGGATGTCCTTAGCGGAGGCGGCGTTGTAGCCCAGAACACGATGCCCATGATAGCAGCAGCGGGAGGGAACAGCCAAGTGGTGGAGAATGCAGCACTGGGGGACCGAGGGGCCTCGAGTGTTAGATGGTGGAGCCCATGACGGGAACAGCCCAAGGGCTGCAGAACCGCACAGCCTTTCTGGGAACCCCGGAGACGGTGGTCCGTCAAGAGGAAAGACGGGTCAGGGTCGTCCCAATGCCAAGGGGAGAATAACCAGGGGCCAAATGCTGGAACATTCCCCGTCGACACTACTCAATGTGACACAAAAGGACCCCCGACAGAGAGCAGCCAGCTCTAGAGCGGGGACGTTGATGGGCCGAGGAACGGGGCTTCCCACAGGCCACTCAGACAGGCTCCCCACAGCCCTTTCACAGAAACTGGCGGGTAACCGACAAACCGACAGCCGGGATGCTGGGAAGGTGCTAGGCCAAACGGTTCCACCTGCTCCTGCGGCCCCACTGTCAGGAAAGTAAGGGAGGAGCTCCCAGCCCCCGGCCCTGGCAGCCCCGCAGAGCTGTCCCAAGGCTCCTTGCTCGGCCCGCAGGCCGTGCCTGCAGTCGGCCCCGTTGCCATGGCAGCGGGCCGGAGGGGGCGGGGCCAGAGAAGGGCGCTGCACTGGCTGCTGGCGGGCCCTGCCTGGCGCTGCCTGGCGGGCGCCATTGGCTGAGAGGCCAGGAGGAGGGTGGGCGGGCTCCGGGGAGAGCTCCTGCAGAGCCCGCTCGGGGGCGGGTGGCCGTCTCCCTGTGGTAAACTGCAGCCGGGCCCCTCTGCCTGCCCTGGGCTGGTGCCGCTTGCGGAGCCTCGCGGGGTGGCGGGAGAAGGAGCGGTGCCAGGCTGGGCCTCTCCTCTCTGGAGTAAACCTTAGGAGTGCTTCCTGCCTTCCTCCGGTTGAAGAAACAATTAAGGAGAAGTCCTAACGGTTCCCAAAGGCTCCCGCCCTCCCCCTGACGTGCGGAAACAGACTCCGCAACCCCTAGGGTTGTAAAGTAGGTATGTTTATTCAGCGTTGGGCAGCACGGGGGGCGGGTCAGCCCGCCAAAGTCGTGCGCGCCCACGCGGTAGCTTGTCCTGGATTTATACGACAAAGTGTTACATATACCTAAGGTTTCCCAATACGCCCAGACATATGCATGACCTGTCCCCGCTTCGTATTAAAATTAGCCCCAAGAGGTCGTTTCCATAAACTCCTCCCAACTGCGCTTGCGCAGTGCCTCCTGGTGGTGGTCGCTGGGGGGTCGTGGGGATGAAGGCTGATGACTCTTTTCTTCGTCACCGCCAGTAACCCCTTCTTCTTGCGCAGACTCTGTTGCTCCTTGACTCTTGTCCAAACTGCAGGGTCGGTTTCAGCTGGTTTTTAAGACAAGTTGCTGTTCTGATCGGGAACTGTCCTTCGCTGAGAGATTACAAGACTCCTTACTTCAATCCTTTTGTACAATAGTTAAACTTTGATAGTTACACTCTAAAGCCCCTTTTCACCCCCAAAGGGCCTTCTTGCGCACCCCACTTTGGAGACAGAGCTTCTGCACCAATCTGAATTGCCACATCTTTTTTATTGTTTTGTTCCTTCCCCTTCTGCTGCTCTTTTCTGTATGCCCTTCTCTTTTTCCTCTGGTTTTGCCATCTTCCCGTGAACCTGCACTCGATAAATGCAGGTGTACGCTGCGTTTCCCCAGTTGCTCTTCACCAGAAGTTTGACACGTGCAAAGGCTCTGGGAAGCAGTGCGTTCTGGGAAGAAAAGCGGGAAAAGGAAGCGGGGGTGTTAGGAGCGACAATGCAATGAAGGTGTCTCCCCCGGCCAGCCCTGCTCCTGCTCAGGAACGAGCTCCTGAAAGTGGGTGGGAGCGGCTGTGGCAATCTGAGGCTCGCTGCTGGTACCGCGGCTGCTGGGGACACGGGAAGGGGGAAGGCAGCTGGCATCCTCTGCATGCCGGCCCTGCTGGGGCTCAGTCTCCCTCCCCTCTGCCCCTTCCCTCTGCTGCTTGCTCTGTGCTGGCAGAGAGGCCGGGGAGGTGCTCCTGTGGGGGGGGGGGGGCGGCTGCTGCGCAACCCCACCAAGCTCCTGCTGTCTGCTCGGCCTGCTTTCCTCCTGGCAGGCGTGAGAGCATGGGGAGAGAAGGGGCACGCTGTGCTGGGAGGAGAGGACACTGCCCAGCCTGCCAGCAGGCCACAGGACGGAGCGACAGTGCTGCCCGACGCCTTCCGCCACCGGGCATCCCTGTTGCTCCACGACACAAAGAGGTTGCTTGGGTGGAGTGGCCGTGTGTGCGGCTGGCTCTGCTAAAGACAGTGGGTGCAGCCAGGGATCTCTCGGGACTTGTGCTCCCACGGGCCTAACCCTGCCCTTGCTATCCTTCTGCTACCGCCACTGCGTGCTACTCAGCCCTCCCAACCCCGCCACGTCTCTCCTGGCGGTGGTCCGGGCCCTCACACTGGTGGCTCTGACATCACACTGGGGCTCCCCAGCGCGCAGCAGGGCAGGGAGAGCCGGTGGGCTCCCCTGGGGCAGCACGGCTGCCGCTCTCCTGGGCGGCAGTTTGCCCATGCCTCTGGGCCCCCCGAACCCTGCCACACTCCCGTGCCGGGCGGCTGCCTGGCCTGTGCTGCCGGGCAGGGTTCCAGCTCTCCTGGGCATCCCCGGGAAACCAGAAAGCCTGCTGGAACGGGGGCTTTGCTCTCAGCCCATGGGGCAGCTGCTTCTGCCAGCGTTTCTCCTTTCGGCACTGTTTTGTACGCCAAGAAGAAAAACCCACCAAGAGGCAAGACGGGCTTGTACAAAAGGAGCTGAGTTTCCCCTTCCCCTGCTTCTTCCCGGTAAACCCTTCCTGTGCCTCCCCTTTCTCTACCGGTTCCTCCAGGAGCCCCTGTTAAAGCAGCAATCCATCTCCCCTCTCTTAGGTGTTCCCTTCGAACCTGTCGTGCCTCTTTTTCCTTCTCTCTACTATGAAAAAATCATCCACGCTACCTCTAACATCTTTCCCAAATCCCTTGAGTCTGCCCCTTCGAAGTTCTGGCGTTTCTTTCTTATAGCTGGGGCCGATTGTCTCATAAAGACAGAAGCCAACGGAACGGCCTCTTCTGGTTTTTCAGGGTCTACATTCGTGTATTTCCTGGCAGCGACTTTTAACCGCTCCACCAAGGCAGACGGGGATTCGTTTGGTTCTTGCTTAACCTCATAGCATTTGCACCAATTGATCGCTTTTGGCATAGCGTGCCTTATGCCAAATAGTACCCAAAAGCCCCTGGGGTCCCGGCTGCTTAGGATCCCCCCCCGCGTCTGCGGCAGGAAAAGTTGGATCTGTCATTCCCTGCAGGTCCCCATTAGCCCGTGCCCCTTCCACCTCTTTCCCAGCAGTGTTTCATACCACCTTCTTCTCAGTACCGTCTCACAATGTCTCTAACATTACCTGTACATCTTTCCAATCAGGGGCTTGGGTCCTGGTTATAGTTTCCAAAATTTACCCCCCCTTTCTGGCTCTTCCCTATCAATCCCCGCCGTTTCCTTCCAGAACCTCAAATCCCTTCTTGGCAATGGCACTTTAACGCTTACTGGCCCGTTATTTCCGACCGCTTGTCGGAGAGGAGCTTGTAAAACCTCTCCTGCTTCCCCTTGTCGTCCCCTCGTTCTTCCTGCCATCGCACTAAATCCTTCTGCTCCACCAAGTCACCCATAGCCAGGGCCATAGCCAGTTCCTCCCGCGCTACCAGCGTCACCGGCTCGCCTACGACCGCTTTCTCTTACCCTGCTCACATGACTAATAGCATCACCGGCATCAGGATTCTCTCCCAACCTCTGCCGGGGAGCAGCCATGAACTCTAGGTCATCTTCTGCCTCCCGTCCGCATTTCCAGCATCTCTTCCCCATACGACAAGCAGAACACCATCGTTTTACATTCCTGCCCCTCCCCTCCTTTTCTAGAGCCAAGATCAGAGGATCCTGTGGGATTATTCCGCATTCCTTCTGCCATTCCGGGTGGTTTCTTAGTGTGAAAAAGAAATGCACGCATGGTACTTCATCCCATTTACCCTCCCGCCTGCAAAGTACCATCAGTTGTACTATGGTAGTATATCTTAGAGTTCCGTTCTTTGGCCATTTTTCATGATCTTCGAGACTGGACATTGGCCACCAATTGTTACCATATTCTAGAAGCTGTTTTTGAGTGAGAGGCTCCCCTCCCAATTTCCTCCGATGTTTCACCATATGTCCTAGGGGAGATCTTTTCCGAATCCCCCCTTCCGCAGAGGGCTTAGTACCCGCCACAAAAGATACAGCCACACCAAACAGAGAAACAATAACTTTGCACAAAATAGTCAGAGGCATTCCCCAGACGGGGACTCGAACCCCTAGATTACCTTCAGAGGGACTCCAACCCACCCCTTCGGCCAAAGCTTTCCAGACACAGGTGTCCTAGGGACTTGGGCCCGATAGGGTCCAATCCTTCCCTTAGGCACCTTTACAGCCCAACCCTGCGAGGCCTTCGCCGCGCCTGACGGGCAGGCAACCGCCCTTTTAATCTTTTACAGAAAAGGAATGCCTTTACCTTCCCAGGGGTCCTGCTCAGAGCTCTTTGGCCTGGGCTTCGGAGGTTCTTCCCGAGAATCCCTCGGTGCCGGCTGGGGGTCCTGCGATCCCGCGGATCCGTCGAGATTCAGAAGCAGAGTCCCATCTGGGTCGCCCAAACTGTCACCGAAATGGGGAATCAACCTCTTCACACCAATGTAGCATCGAGAAGCAGGCATTCTCTTTATTACAGCGCTGGATGCACGGGGGATGGTCCCACCTAAGGTGCCTACCGTCATACAAAGCTAATGGGAAAATGGCCGTTTCTGCTTAGCTTTAGAAACCATTTCCAGCAGCATGAGAACCCCCCGAGCATCCTGGGATGCCCACTCCCCAGCCCCATCTCTCAGGAACCCCTTGGGAGCCTCCAGCACCCCCCAGGGAATGCTCCTGCCACCCTGACCCCCTCCCAATGCTCCCTGCTGTTAGACAGCTGCCAGGAAGACGGGGTTCTAACCCTCCCTACCCCTGGCATCCTTTGCACGAGCTTTCCCGGGATGTCCTTAGCGGAGGCGGCGTTGTAGCCCAGAACACGATGCCCATGATAGCAGCAGCGGGAGGGAACAGCCAAGTGGTGGAGAATGCAGCACTGGGGGACCGAGGGGCCTCGAGTGTTAGATGGTGGAGCCCATGACGGGAACAGCCCAAGGGCTGCAGAACCGCACAGCCTTTCTGGGAACCCCGGAGACGGTGGTCCGTCAAGAGGAAAGACGGGTCAGGGTCGTCCCAATGCCAAGGGGAGAATAACCAGGGGCCAAACGCTGGAACATTCCCCGTCGACACTACTCAATGTGACACAAAAGGACCCCCGACAGAGAGCAGCCAGCTCTAGAGCGGGGACGTTGATGGGCCGAGGAACGGGGCTTCCCACAGGCCACTCAGACAGGCTCCCCACAGCCCTTTCACAGAAACTGGCGGGTAACCGACAAACCGACAGCCGGGATGCTGGGAAGGTGCTAGGCCAAACGGTTCCACCTGCTCCTGCGGCCCCACTGTCAGGAAAGTAAGGGAGGAGCTCCCAGCCCCCGGCCCTGGCAGCCCCGAAGAGCTGTCCCAAGGCTCCTTGCTTGGCCCGCAGGCCGTGCCTGCAGTCGGCCCCGTTGCCATGGCAGCGGGCCGGAGGGGGCGGGGCCAGAGAAGGGCGCTGCACTGGCTGCTGGCGGGCCCTGCCTGGCGCTGCCTGGCGGGCGCCATTGGCTGAGAGGCCAGGAGGAGGGTGGGCGGGCTCCGGGGAGAGCTCCTGCAGAGCCCGCTCGGGGGCGGGTGGCCGTCTCCCTGTGGTAAACTGCAGCCGGGCCCCTCTGCCTGCCCTGGGCTGGTGCCGCTTGCGGAGCCTCGCGGGGTGGCGGGAGAAGGAGCGGTGCCAGGCTCTCTGGAGTAAACCTTAGGAGTGCTTCCTGCCTTCCTCCGGTTGAAGAAACAATTAAGGAGAAGTCCTAACGGTTCCCAAAGGCTCCCGCCCTCCCCCTGACGTGCGGAAACAGACTCCGCAACCCCTAGGGTTGTAAAGTAGGTATGTTTATTCAGCGTTGGGCAGCACGGGGGGCGGGTCAGCCCGCCAAAGTCGTGCGCGCCCACGCGGTAGCTTGTCCTGGATTTATACGACAAAGTGTTACATATACCTAAGGTTTCCCAATACGCCCAGACATATGCATGACCTGTCCCCGCTTCGTATTAAAATTAGCCCCAAGAGGTCGTTTCCATAAACTCCTCCCAACTGCGCTTGCGCAGTGCCTCCTGGTGGTGGTCGCTGGGGGGTCGTGGGGATGAAGGCTGATGACTCTTTTCTTTGTCACCGCCAGTAACCCCTTCTTCTTGCGCAGACTCTGTTGCTCCTTGACTCTTGTCCAAACTGCAGGGTCGGTTTCAGCTGGTTTTTAAGACAAGTTGCTGTTCTGATCGGGAACTGTCCTTCGCTGAGAGATTACAAGACTCCTTACTTCGATCCTTTTGTACAATAGTTAAACTTTGATAGTTACACTCTAAAGCCCCTTTTCACCCCCAAAGGGCCTTCTTGCGCACCCCACTTTGGAGACAGAGCTTCTGCACCAATCTGAATTGCCACATCTTTTTTATTGTTTTGTTCCTTCCCCTTCTGCTGCTCTTTTCTGTATGCCCTTCTCTTTTTCCTCTGGTTTTGCCATCTTCCCGTGAACCTGCACTCGATAAATGCAGGTGTACGCTGCGTTTCCCCAGTTGCTCTTCACCAGAAGTTTGACACGTGCAAAGGCTCTGGGAAGCGGTGCGTTCTGGGAAGAAAAGCGGGAAAAGGAAGCGGGGGTGTTAGGAGCGACAATGCAATGAAGGTGTCTCCCCCTGCCAGCCCTGCTCCTGCTCAGGAACGAGCTCCTGAAAGTGGGTGGGAGCGGCTGTGGCAATCTGAGGCTCGCTGCTGGTACCGCGGCTGCTGGGGACACGGGAAGGGGGAAGGCAGCTGGCATCCTCTGCATGCCGGCCCTGCTGGGGCTCAGTCTCCCTCCCCTCTGCCCCTTCCCTCTGCTGCTTGCTCTGTGCTGGCAGAGAGGCCGGGGAGGTGCTCCTGGGGGGGGGGGGGGGGCGGCTGCTGCGCAACCCCACCAAGCTCCCGCTGTCTGCTCGGCCTGCTTTCCTCCTGGCAGGCGTGAGAGCATGGGGAGAGAAGGGGCACGCTGTGCTGGGAGGAGAGGACACTGCCCAGCCTGCCAGCAGGCCACAGGACGGAGCGACAGTGCTGCCCGACGCCTTCCGCCACCGGGCATCCCTGTTGCTCCACGACACAAAGAGGTTGCTTGGGTGGAGCGGCCGTTGTGCGCGGCTGGCTCTGCTAAAGGCAGTGGGTGCAGCCAGGGATCTCTCGGGACTTGTGCTCCCACGGGCCTAACCCTGCCCTTGCTATCCTTCTGCTACCGCCACTGCGTGCTACTCAGCCCTCCCAACCCCGCCACGTCTCTCCTGGCGGTGGTCCGGGCCCTCACACTGGTGGCTCTGACATCACACTGGGGCTCCCCAGCGCGCAGCAGGGCAGGGAGAGCCGGTGGGCTCCCCTGGGGCAGCACGGCTGCCGCTCTCCTGGGCGGCAGTTTGCCCATGCCTCTGGGCCCCCCGAACCCTGCCACACTCCCGTGCCGGGCGGCTGCCTGGCCTGTGCTGCCGGGCAGGGTTCCAGCTCTCCTGGGCATCCCCGGGAAACCAGAAAGCCTGCTGGAACGGGGGCTTTGCTCTCAGCCCATGGGGCAGCTGCTTCTGCCAGCGTTTCTCCTTTCGGCACTGTTTTGTACGCCAAGAAGAAAAACCCACCAAGAGGCAAGACGGGCTTGTACAAAAGGAGCTGAGTTTCCCCTTCCCCTGCTTCTTCCCGGTAAACCCTTCCTGTGCCTCCCCTTTCTCTACCGGTTCCTCCAGGAGCCCCTGTTAAAGCAGCAATCCATCTCCCCTCTCTTAGGTGTTCCCTTCGAACCTGTCGTGCCTCTTTTTCCTTCTCTCTACTATGAAAAAATCATCCACGCTACCTCTAACATCTTTCCCAAATCCCTTGAGTCTGCCCCTTCGCAGTTCTGGCGTTTCTTTCTTATAGCTGGGGCCGATTGTCTCATAAAGACAGAAGCCAACGGAACGGCCTCTTCTGGTTTTTCAGGGTCTACATTCGTGTATTTCCTGGCAGCGACTTTTAACCGCTCCACCAAGGCAGACGGGGATTCGTTTGGTTCTTGCTTAACCTCATAGCATTTGCACCAATTGATCGCTTTTGGCATAGCGTGCCTTATGCCAAATAGTATCCAAAAGCCCCTGGGGTCCCGGCTGCTTAGGATCCCCCCCCGCGTCTGCGGCAGGAAAAGTTGGATCTGTCGTTCCCTGCAGGTCCCCATTAGCCCGTGCCCCTTCCACCTCTTTCCCAGCAGTGTTTCATACCACCTTCTTCTCAGTACCGTCTCACAATGTCTCTAACATTACCTGTACATCTTTCCAATCAGGGGCTTGGGTCCTGGTTATAGTTTCCAAAATTTACCCCCCCTTTCTGGCTCTTCCCTATCAATCCCCGCCGTTTCCTTCCAGAACCTCAAATCCCTTCTTGGCAATGGCACTTTAACGCTTACTGGCCCGTTATTTCCGACCGCTTGTCGGAGAGGAGCTTGTAAAACCTCTCCTGCTTCCCCTTGTCGTCCCCTCGTTCTTCCTGCCATCGCACTAAATCCTTCTGCTCCACCAAGTCGCCCATAGCCAGGGCCATAGCCAGTTCCTCCCGCGCTACCAGCGTCACTGGCTCGCCTACGACTGCTTTCTCTTACCCTGCTCACATGACTAATAGCATCACCGGCATCAGGATTCTCTCCCAACCTCTGCCGGGGAGCAGCCATGAACTCTAGGTCATCTTCTGCCTCCCGTCCGCATTTCCAGCATCTCTTCCCCATACGACAAGCAGAACACCATCGTTTTAAATTCCTGCCCCTCCCCTCCTTTTCTAGAGCCAAGATCAGAGGATCCTGTGGGATTATTCCGCATTCCTTCTGCCATTCCGGGTGGTTTCTTAGTGTGAAAAAGAAATGCACGCATGGTACTTCATCCCATTTACCCTCCCGCCTGCAAAGTACCATCAGTTGTACTATAGTAGTATATCTTAGAGTTCCGTTCTTTGGCCATTTTTCATGATCTTCGAGACTGGACATTGGCCACCAATTGTTACCATATTCTAGAAGCTGTTTTCGAGTGAGAGGCTCCCCTCCCAATTTCCTCCGATGTTTCACCATCCATCCTAGGGGAGATCTTTTCCGAATCCCCCCTTCCGCAGAGGGCTTAGTACCCGCCACAAAAGATACAGCAACACCAAACAGAGAAACAATAACTTTGCACAAAATAGTCAGAGGCATTCCCCAGACGGGGACTCGAACCCCTAGATTACCTTCAGAGGGACTCCAACCCACCCCTTTGGCCAAAGCTTTCCAGACACAGGTGTCCTAGGGACTTGGGCCCGATAGGGTCCAATCCTTCCCTTAGGCACCTTTACAGCCCAACCCTGCGAGGCCTTCGCCGCGCCTGACGGGCAGGCAACCGCCCTTTTAATCTTTTACAGAAAAGGAATGCCTTTACCTTCCCAGGGGTCCTGCTCAGAGCTCTTTGGCCTGGGCTTCGGAGGTTCTTCCCGAGAATCCCTCGGTGCCGGCTGGGGGTCCTGCGATCCCGCGGATCCGTCGAGATTCAGAAGCAGAGTCCCATCTGGGTCGCCCAAACTGTCACCGAAATGGGGAATCAACCTCTTCACACCAATGTAGCATCGAGAAGCAGGCATTCTCTTTATTACAGCGCTGGATGCACGGGGGATGGTCCCACCTAAGGTGCCTACCGTCATACAAAGCTAATGGGAAAATGGCCGTTTCTGCTTAGCTTTAGAAACCATTTCCAGCAGCATGAGAACCCCCCGAGCATCCTGGGATGCCCACTCCCCAGCCCCATCTCTCAGGAACCCCTTGGGAGCCTCCAGCACCCCCCAGGGAATGCTCCTGCCACCCTGACCCCCTCCCAATGCTCCCTGCTGTTAGACAGCTGCCAGGAAGACGGGGTTCTAACCCTCCCTACCCCTGGCATCCTTTGCACGAGCTTTCCCGGGATGTCCTTAGCGGAGGCGGCGTTGTAGCCCAGAACACGATGCCCATGATAGCAGCAGCGGGAGGGAACAGCCAAGTGGTGGAGAATGCAGCACTGGGGGACCGAGGGGCCTCGAGTGTTAGATGGTGGAGCCCATGACGGGAACAGCCCAAGGGCTGCAGAACCGCACAGCCTTTCTGGGAACCCCGGAGACGGTGGTCCGTCAAGAGGAAAGACGGGTCAGGGTCGTCCCAATGCCAAGGGGAGAATAACCAGGGGCCAAACGCTGGAACATTCCCCGTCGACACTACTCAATGTGACACAAAAGGACCCCCGACAGAGAGCAGCCAGCTCTAGAGCGGGGACGTTGATGGGCCGAGGAACGGGGCTTCCCACAGGCCACTCAGACAGGCTCCCCACAGCCCTTTCACAGAAACTGGCGGGTAACCGACAAACCGACAGCCGGGATGCTGGGAAGGTGCTAGGCCAAACGGTTCCACCTGCTCCTGCGGCCCCACTGTCAGGAAAGTAAGGGAGGAGCTCCCAGCCCCCGGCCCTGGCAGCCCCGAAGAGCTGTCCCAAGGCTCCTTGCTCGGCCCGCAGGCCGTGCCTGCAGTCGGCCCCGTTGCCATGGCAGCGGGCCGGAGGGGGCGGGGCCAGAGAAGGGCGCTGCACTGGCTGCTGGCGGGCCCTGCCTGGCGCTGCCTGGCGGGCGCCATTGGCTGAGAGGCCAGGAGGAGGGTGGGCGGGCTCCGGGGAGAGCTCCTGCAGAGCCCGCTCGGGGGCGGGTGGCCGTCTCCCTGTGGTAAACTGCAGCCGGGCCCCTCTGCCTGCCCTGGGCTGGTGCCGCTTGCGGAGCCTCGCGGGGTGGCGGGAGAAGGAGCGGTGCCAGGCTGGGCCTCTCCTCTCTGGAGTAAACCTTAGGAGTGCTTCCTGCCTTCCTCCGGTTGAAGAAACAATTAAGGAGAAGTCCTAACGGTTCCCAAAGGCTCCCGCCCTCCCCCTGACGTGCGGAAACAGACTCCGCAACCCCTAGGGTTGTAAAGTAGGTATGTTTATTCAGCGTTGGGCAGCACGGGGGGCGGGTCAGCCCGCCAAAGTCGTGCGCGCCCACGCGGTAGCTTGTCCTGGATTTATACGACAAAGTGTTACATATACCTAAGGTTTCCCAATACGCCCAGACATATGCATGACCTGTCCCCGCTTCGTATTAAAATTAGCCCCAAGAGGTCGTTTCCATAAACTCCTCCCAACTGCGCTTGCGCAGTGCCTCCTGGTGGTGGTCGCTGGGGGGTCGTGGGGATGAAGGCTGATGACTCTTTTCTTCGTCACCGCTAGTAACCCCTTCTTCTTGCGCAGACTCTGTTGCTCCTTGACTCTTGTCCAAACTGCAGGGTCGGTTTCAGCTGGTTTTTAAGACAAGTTGCTGTTCTGATCGGGAACTGTCCTTCGCTGAGAGATTACAAGACTCCTTACTTCAATCCTTTTGTACAATAGTTAAACTTTGATAGTTACACTCTAAAGCCCCTTTTCACCCCCAAAGGGCCTTCTTGCGCACCCCACTTTGGAGACAGAGCTTCTGCACCAATCTGAATTGCCACATCTTCTTTATTTTTTTGTTCCTTCCCCTTCTGCTGCTCTTTTCTGTATGCCCTTCTCTTTTTCCTCTGGTTTTGCCATCTTCCCGTGAACCTGCACTCGATAAATGCAGGTGTACGCTGGGTTTCCCCAGTTGCTCTTCACCAGAAGTTTGACACGTGCAAAGGCTCTGGGAAGCGGTGCGTTCTGGGAAGAAAAGCGGGAAAAGGAAGCGGGGGTGTTAGGAGCGACAATGCAATGAAGGTGTCTCCCCCTGCCAGCCCTGCTCCTGCTCAGGAACGAGCTCCTGAAAGTGGGTGGGAGCGGCTGTGGCAATCTGAGGCTCGCTGCTGGTACCGCGGCTGCTGGGGACACGGGAAGGGGGAAGGCAGCTGGCATCCTCTGCATGCCGGCCCTGCTGGGGCTCAGTCTCCCTCCCCTCTGCCCCTTCCCTCTGCTGCTTGCTCTGTGCTGGCAGAGAGGCCGGGGAGGTGCTCCTGTGGGGGGGGGGGGGCGGCTGCTGCGCAACCCCACCAAGCTCCCGCTGTCTGCTCGGCCTGCTTTCCTCCTGGCAGGCGTGAGAGCATGGGGAGAGAAGGGGCACGCTGTGCTGGGAGGAGAGGACACTGCCCAGCCTGCCAGCAGGCCACAGGACAGAGCGACAGTGCTGCCCGACGCCTTCCGCCACCGGGCATCCCTGTTGCTCCACGACACAAAGAGGTTGCTTGGGTGGAGTGGCCGTGTGCGCGGCTGGCTCTGCTAAAGGCAGTGGGTGCAGCCAGGGATCTCTCGGGACTTGTGCTCCCACGGGCCTAACCCTGCCCTTGCTATCCTTCTGCTACCGCCACTGCGTGCTACTCAGCCCTCCCAACCCCGCCACGTCTCTCCTGGCGGTGGTCCGGGCCCTCACACTGGTGGCTCTGACATCACACTGGGGCTCCCCAGCGCGCAGCAGGGCAGGGAGAGCCGGTGGGCTCCCCTGGGGCAGCACGGCTGCCGCTCTCCTGGGCGGCAGTTTGCCCATGCCTCTGGGCCCCCCGAACCCTGCCACACTCCCGTGCCGGGCGGCTGCCTGGCCTGTGCTGCCGGGCAGGGTTCCAGCTCTCCTGGGCATCCCCGGGAAACCAGAAAGCCTGCTGGAACGGGGGCTTTGCTCTCAGCCCATGGGGCAGCTGCTTCTGCCAGCGTTTCTCCTTTCGGCACTGTTTTGTACGCCAAGAAGAAAAACCCACCAAGAGGCAAGACGGGCTTGTACAAAAGGAGCTGAGTTTCCCCTTCCCCTGCTTCTTCCCGGTAACCCCTTCCTGTGCCTCCCCTTTCTCTACCGGTTCCTCCAGGAGCCCCTGTTAAAGCAGCAATCCATCTCCCCTCTCTTAGGTGTTCCCTTCGAACCTGTCGTGCCTCTTTTTCCTTCTCTCTACTATGAAAAAATCATCCACGCTACCTCTAACATCTTTCCCAAATCCCTTGAGTCTGCCCCTTCGAAGTTCTGGCGTTTCTTTCTTATAGCTGGGGCCGATTGTCTCATAAAGACAGAAGCCAACGGAACGGCCTCTTCTGGTTTTTCAGGGTCTACATTCGTGTATTTCCTGGCAGCGACTTTTAACCGCTCCACCAAGGCAGACGGGGATTCGTTTGGTTCTTGCTTAACCTCATAGCATTTGCACCAATTGATCGCTTTTGGCATAGCGTGCCTTATGCCAAATAGTACCCAAAAGCCCCTGGGGTCCCGGCTGCTTAGGATCCCCCCCCGCGTCTGCGGCAGGAAAAGCTGGATCTGTCGTTCCCTGCAGGTCCCCATTAGCCCGTGCCCCTTCCACCTCTTTCCCAGCAGTGTTTCATACCACCTTCTTCTCAGTACCGTCTCACAATGTCTCTAACATTACCTGTACATCTTTCCAATCAGGGGCTTGGGTCCTGGTTATAGTTTCCAAAATTTACCCCCCCTTTCTGGCTCTTCCCTATCAATCCCCGCCGTTTCCTTCCAGAACCTCAAATCCCTTCTTGGCAATGGCACTTTAACGCTTACTGGCCCGTTATTTCCGACCGCTTGTCGGAGAGGAGCTTGTAAAACCTCTCCTGCTTCCCCTTGTCGTCCCCTCGTTCTTCCTGCCATCGCACTAAATCCTTCTGCTCCACCAAGTCACCCATAGCCAGGGCCATAGCCAGTTCCTCCCGCGCTACCAGCGTCACCGGCTCGCCTACGACCGCTTTCTCTTACCCTGCTCACATGACTAATAGCATCACCGGCATCAGGATTCTCTCCCAACCTCTGCCGGGGAGCAGCCATGAACTCTAGGTCATCTTCTGCCTCCCGTCCGCATTTCCAGCATCTCTTCCCCATACGACAAGCAGAACACCATCGTTTTAAATTCCTGCCCCTCCCCTCCTTTTCTAGAGCCAAGATCAGAGGATCCTGTGGGATTATTCCGCATTCCTTCTGCCATTCCGGGTGGTTTCTTAGTGTGAAAAAGAAATGCACGCATGGTACTTCATCCCATTTACCCTCCCGCCTGCAAAGTACCATCAGTTGTACTATAGTAGTATATCTTAGAGTTCCGTTCTTTGGCCATTTTTCATGATCTTCGAGACTGGACATTGGCCACCAATTGTTACCATATTCTAGAAGCTGTTTTTGAGTGAGAGGCTCCCCTCCCAATTTCCTCCGATGTTTCACCATCCATCCTAGGGGAGATCTTTTCCGAATCCCCCCTTCCGCAGAGGGCTTAGTACCCGCCACAAAAGATACAGCAACACCAAACAGAGAAACAATAACTTTGCACAAAATAGTCAGAGGCATTCCCCAGACGGGGACTCGAACCCCTAGATTACCTTCAGTGGGACTCCAACCCACCCCTTCGGCCAAAGCTTTCCAGACACAGGTGTCCTAGGGACTTGGGCCCGATAGGGTCCAATCCTTCCCTTAGGCACCTTTACAGCCCAACCCTGCGAGGCCTTCGCCGCGCCTGACGGGCAGGCAACCGCCCTTTTAATCTTTTACAGAAAAGGAATGCCTTTACCTTCCCAGGGGTCCTGCTCAGAGCTCTTTGGCCTGGGCTTCGGAGGTTCTTCCCAAGAATCCCTCGGTGCCGGCTGGGGGTCCTGCGATCCCGCGGATCCGTCGAGATTCAGAAGCAGAGTCCCATCTGGGTCGCCCAAACTGTCACCGAAATGGGGAATCAACCTCTTCACACCAATGTAGCATCGAGAAGCAGGCATTCTCTTTATTACAGCGCTGGATGCACGGGGGATGGTCCCACCTAAGGTGCCTACCGTCATACAAAGCTAATGGGAAAATGGCCGTTTCTGCTTAGCTTTAGAAACCATTTCCAGCAGCATGAGAACCCCCCGAGCATCCTGGGATGCCCACTCCCCAGCCCCATCTCTCAGGAACCCCTTGGGAGCCTCCAGCACCCCCCAGGGAATGCTCCTGCCACCCTGACCCCCTCCCAATGCTCCCTGCTGTTAGACAGCTGCCAGGAAGACGGGGTTCTAACCCTCCCTACCCCTGGCATCCTTTGCACGAGCTTTCCCGGGATGTCCTTAGCGGAGGCGGCGTTGTAGCCCAGAACACGATGCCCATGATAGCAGCAGCAGGAGGGAACAGCCAAGTGGTGGAGAATGCAGCACTGGGGGACCGAGGGGCCTCGAGTGTTAGATGGTGGAGCCCATGACGGGAACAGCCCAAGGGCTGCAGAACCGCACAGCCTTTCTGGGAACCCCGGAGACGGTGGTCCGTCAAGAGGAAAGACGGGTCAGGGTCGTCCCAATGCCAAGGGGAGAATAACCAGGGGCCAAACGCTGGAACATTCCCCGTCGACACTACTCAATGTGACACAAAAGGACCCCCGACAGAGAGCAGCCAGCTCTAGAGCGGGGACGTTGATGGGCCGAGGAACGGGGCTTCCCACAGGCCACTCAGACAGGCTCCCCACAGCCCTTTCACAGAAACTGGCGGGTAACCGACAAACCGACAGCCGGGATGCTGGGAAGGTGCTAGGCCAAACGGTTCCACCTGCTCCTGCGGCCCCACTGTCAGGAAAGTAAGGGAGGAGCTCCCAGCCCCCGGCCCTGGCAGCCCCGAAGAGCTGTCCCAAGGCTCCTTGCTCGGCCCGCAGGCCGTGCCTGCAGTCGGCCCCGTTGCCATGGCAGCGGGCCGGAGGGGGCGGGGCCAGAGAAGGGCGCTGCACTGGCTGCTGGCGGGCCCTGCCTGGCGCTGCCTGGCGGGCGCCATTGGCTGAGAGGCCAGGAGGAGGGTGGGCGGGCTCCGGGGAGAGCTCCTGCAGAGCCCGCTCGGGGGCGGGTGGCCGTCTCCCTGTGGTAAACTGCAGCCGGGCCCCTCTGCCTGCCCTGGGCTGGTGCCGCTTGCGGAGCCTCGCGGGGTGGCGGGAGAAGGAGCGGTGCCAGGCTGGGCCTCTCCTCTCTGGAGTAAACCTTAGGAGTGCTTCCTGCCTTCCTCCGGTTGAAGAAACAATTAAGGAGAAGTCCTAACGGTTCCCAAAGGCTCCCGCCCTCCCCCTGACGTGCGGAAACAGACTCCGCAACCCCTAGGGTTGTAAAGTAGGTATGTTTATTCAGCGTTGGGCAGCACGGGGGGCGGGTCAGCCCGCCAAAGTCGTGCGCGCCCACGCGGTAGCTTGTCCTGGATTTATACGACAAAGTGTTACATATACCTAAGGTTTCCCAATACGCCCAGACATATGCATGACCTGTCCCCGCTTCGTATTAAAATTAGCCCCAAGAGGTCGTTTCCATAAACTCCTCCCAACTGCGCTTGCGCAGTGCCTCCTGGTGGTGGTCGCTGGGGGGTCGTGGGGATGAAGGCTGATGACTCTTTTCTTCGTCACCGCCAGTAACCCCTTCTTCTTGCGCAGACTCTGTTGCTCCTTGACTCTTGTCCAAACTGCAGGGTCGGTTTCAGCTGGTTTTTAAGACAAGTTGCTGTTCTGATCGGGAACTGTCCTTCGCTGAGAGATTACAAGACTCCTTACTTCGATCCTTTTGTACAATAGTTAAACTTTGATAGTTACACTCTAAAGCCCCTTTTCACCCCCAAAGGGCCTTCTTGCGCACCCCACTTTGGAGACAGAGCTTCTGCACCAATCTGAATTGCCACATCTTTTTTATTTTTTTGTTCCTTCCCCTTCTGCTGCTCTTTTCTGTATGCCCTTCTCTTTTTCCTCTGGTTTTGCCATCTTCCCGTGAACCTGCACTCGATAAATGCAGGTGTACGCTGCGTTTCCCCAGTTGCTCTTCACCAGAAGTTTGACACGTGCAAAGGCTCTGGGAAGCGGTGCGTTCTGGGAAGAAAAGCGGGAAAAGGAAGCGGGGGTGTTAGGAGCGACAATGCAATGAAGGTGTCTCCCCCTGCCAGCCCTGCTCCTGCTCAGGAACGAGCTCCTGAAAGTGGGTGGGAGCGGCTGTGGCAATCTGAGGCTCGCTGCTGGTACCGCGGCTGCTGGGGACACGGGAAGGGGGAAGGCAGCTGGCATCCTCTGCATGCCGGCCCTGCTGGGGCTCAGTCTCCCTCCCCTCTGCCCCTTCCCTCTGCTGCTTGCTCTGTGCTGGCAGAGAGGCCGGGGAGGTGCTCCTGTGGGGGGGGGGGGGCGGCTGCTGCGCAACCCCACCAAGCTCCTGCAGTCTGCTCGGCCTGCTTTCCTCCTGGCAGGCGTGAGAGCATGGGGAGAGAAGGGGCACGCTGTGCTGGGAGGAGAGGACACTGCCCAGCCTGCCAGCAGGCCACAGGACGGAGCGACAGTGCTGCCCGACGCCTTCCGCCACCGGGCATCCCTGTTGCTCCACGACACAAAGAGGTTGCTTGGGTGGAGTGGCCGTGTGCGCGGCTGGCTCTGCTAAAGGCAGTGGGTGCAGCCAGGGATCTCTCGGGACTTGTGCTCCCACGGGCCTAACCCTGCCCTTGCTATCCTTCTGCTACCGCCACTGCGTGCTACTCAGCCCTCCCAACCCCGCCACGTCTCTCCTGGCGGTGGTCCGGGCCCTCACACTGGTGGCTCTGACATCACACTGGGGCTCCCCAGCGCGCAGCAGGGCAGGGAGAGCCGGTGGGCTCCCCTGGGGCAGCACGGCTGCCGCTCTCCTGGGCGGCAGTTTGCCCATGCCTCTGGGCCCCCCGAACCCTGCCACACTCCCGTGCCGGGCGGCTGCCTGGCCTGTGCTGCCGGGCAGGGTTCCAGCTCTCCTGGGCATCCCCGGGAAACCAGAAAGCCTGCTGGAACGGGGGCTTTGCTCTCAGCCCATGGGGCAGCTGCTTCTGCCAGCGTTTCTCCTTTCGGCACTGTTTTGTACGCCAAGAAGAAAAACCCACCAAGAGGCAAGACGGGCTTGTACAAAAGGAGCTGAGTTTCCCCTTCCCCTGCTTCTTCCCGGTAACCCCTTCCTGTGCCTCCCCTTTCTCTACCGGTTCCTCCAGGAGCCCCTGTTAAAGCAGCAATCCATCTCCCCTCTCTTAGGTGTTCCCTTCGAACCTGTCGTGCCTCTTTTTCCTTCTCTCTACTATGAAAAAATCATCCACGCTACCTCTAACATCTTTCCCAAATCCCTTGAGTCTGCCCCTTCGAAGTTCTGGCGTTTCTTTCTTATAGCTGGGGCCGATTGTCTCATAAAGACAGAAGCCAACGGAACGGCCTCTTCTGGTTTTTCAGGGTCTACATTCGTGTATTTCCTGGCAGCGACTTTTAACCGCTCCACCAAGGCAGACGGGGATTCGTTTGGTTCTTGCTTAACCTCATAGCATTTGCACCAATTGATCGCTTTTGGCATAGCGTGCCTTATGCCAAATAGTACCCAAAAGCCCCTGGGGTCCCGGCTGCTTAGGATCCCCCCCCGCGTCTGCGGCAGGAAAAGCTGGATCTGTCGTTCCCTGCAGGTCCCCATTAGCCCGTGCCCCTTCCACCTCTTTCCCAGCAGTGTTTCATACCACCTTCTTCTCAGTACCGTCTCACAATGTCTCTAACATTACCTGTACATCTTTCCAATCAGGGGCTTGGGTCCTGGTTATAGTTTCCAAAATTTACCCCCCCTTTCTGGCTCTTCCCTATCAATCCCCGCCGTTTCCTTCCAGAACCTCAAATCCCTTCTTGGCAATGGCACTTTAACGCTTACTGGCCCGTTATTTCCGACCGCTTGTCGGAGAGGAGCTTGTAAAACCTCTCCTGCTTCCCCTTGTCGTCCCCTCGTTCTTCCTGCCATCGCACTAAATCCTTCTGCTCCACCAAGTCGCCCATAGCCAGGGCCATAGCCAGTTCCTCCCGCGCTACCAGCGTCACCGGCTCGCCTACGACCGCTTTCTCTTACCCTGCTCACATGACTAATAGCATCACCGGCATCAGGATTCTCTCCCAACCTCTGCCGGGGAGCAGCCATGAACTCTAGGTCATCTTCTGCCTCCCGTCCGCATTTCCAGCATCTCTTCCCCATACGACAAGCAGAACACCATCGTTTTAAATTCCTGCCCCTCCCCTCCTTTTCTAGAGCCAAGATCAGAGGATCCTGTGGGATTATTCCGCATTCCTTCTGCCATTCCGGGTGGTTTCTTAGTGTGAAAAAGAAATGCACGCATGGTACTTCATCCCATTTACCCTCCCGCCTGCAAAGTACCATCAGTTGTACTATAGTAGTATATCTTAGAGTTCCGTTCTTTGGCCATTTTTCATGATCTTCGAGACTGGACATTGGCCACCAATTGTTACCATATTCTAGAAGCTGTTTTTGAGTGAGAGGCTCCCCTCCCAATTTCCTCCGATGTTTCACCATATGTCCTAGGGGAGATCTTTTCCGAATCCCCCCTTCCGCAGAGGGCTTAGTACCCGCCACAAAAGATACAGCCACACCAAACAGAGAAACAATAACTTTGCACAAAATAGTCAGAGGCATTCCCCAGACGGGGACTCGAACCCCTAGATTACCTTCAGTGGGACTCCAACCCACCCCTTCGGCCAAAGCTTTCCAGACACAGGTGTCCTAGGGACTTGGGCCCGATAGGGTCCAATCCTTCCCTTAGGCACCTTTACAGCCCAACCCTGCGAGGCCTTCGCCGCGCCTGACGGGCAGGCAACCGCCCTTTTAATCTTTTACAGAAAAGGAATGCCTTTACCTTCCCAGGGGTCCTGCTCAGAGCTCTTTGGCCTGGGCTTCGGAGGTTCTTCCCAAGAATCCCTCGGTGCCGGCTGGGGGTCCTGCGATCCCGCGGATCCGTCGAGATTCAGAAGCAGAGTCCCATCTGGGTCGCCCAAACTGTCACCGAAATGGGGAATCAACCTCTTCACACCAATGTAGCATCGAGAAGCAGGCATTCTCTTTATTACAGCGCTGGATGCACGGGGGATGGTCCCACCTAAGGTGCCTACCGTCATACAAAGCTAATGGGAAAATGGCCGTTTCTGCTTAGCCTTAGAAACCATTTCCAGCAGCATGAGAACCCCCCGAGCATCCTGGGATGCCCACTCCCCAGCCCCATCTCTCAGGAACCCCTTGGGAGCCTCCAGCACCCCCCAGGGAATGCTCCTGCCACCCTGACCCCCTCCCAATGCTCCCTGCTGTTAGACAGCTGCCAGGAAGACGGGGTTCTAACCCTCCCTACCCCTGGCATCCTTTGCACGAGCTTTCCCGGGATGTCCTTAGCGGAGGCGGCGTTGTAGCCCAGAACACGATGCCCATGATAGCAGCAGCGGGAGGGAACAGCCAAGTGGTGGAGAATGCAGCACTGGGGGACCGAGGGGCCTCGAGTGTTAGATGGTGGAGCCCATGACGGGAACAGCCCAAGGGCTGCAGAACCGCACAGCCTTTCTGGGAACCCCGGAGACAGTGGTCCGTCAAGAGGAAAGACGGGTCAGGGTCGTCCCAATGCCAAGGGGAGAATAACCAGGGGCCAAACGCTGGAACATTCCCCGTCGACACTACTCAATGTGACACAAAAGGACCCCCGACAGAGAGCAGCCAGCTCTAGAGCGGGGACGTTGATGGGCCGAGGAACGGGGCTTCCCACAGGCCACTCAGACAGGCTCCCCACAGCCCTTTCACAGAAACTGGCGGGTAACCGACAAACCGACAGCCGGGATGCTGGGAAGGTGCTAGGCCAAACGGTTCCACCTGCTCCTGCGGCCCCACTGTCAGGAAAGTAAGGGAGGAGCTCCCAGCCCCCGGCCCTGGCAGCCCCGAAGAGCTGTCCCAAGGCTCCTTGCTCGGCCCGCAGGCCGTGCCTGCAGTCGGCCCCGTTGCCATGGCAGCGGGCCGGAGGGGGCGGGGCCAGAGAAGGGCGCTGCACTGGCTGCTGGCGGGCCCTGCCTGGCGCTGCCTGGCGGGCGCCATTGGCTGAGAGGCCAGGAGGAGGGTGGGCGGGCTCCGGGGAGAGCTCCTGCAGAGCCCGCTCGGGGGCGGGTGGCCGTCTCCCTGTGGTAAACTGCAGCCGGGCCCCTCTGCCTGCCCTGGGCTGGTGCCGCTTGCGGAGCCTCGCGGGGTGGCGGGAGAAGGAGCGGTGCCAGGCTGGGCCTCTCCTCTCTGGAGTAAACCTTAGGAGTGCTTCCTGCCTTCCTCCGGTTGAAGAAACAATTAAGGAGAAGTCCTAACGGTTCCCAAAGGCTCCCGCCCTCCCCCTGACGTGCGGAAACAGACTCCGCAACCCCTAGGGTTGTAAAGTAGGTATGTTTATTCAGCGTTGGGCAGCACGGGGGGCGGGTCAGCCCGCCAAAGTCGTGCGCGCCCACGCGGTAGCTTGTCCTGGATTTATACGACAAAGTGTTACATATACCTAAGGTTTCCCAATACGCCCAGACATATGCATGACCTGTCCCCGCTTCGTATTAAAATTAGCCCCAAGAGGTCGTTTCCATAAACTCCTCCCAACTGCGCTTGCGCAGTGCCTCCTGGTGGTGGTCGCTGGGGGGTCGTGGGGATGAAGGCTGATGACTCTTTTCTTCGTCACCGCTAGTAACCCCTTCTTCTTGCGCAGACTCTGTTGCTCCTTGACTCTTGTCCAAACTGCAGGGTCGGTTTCAGCTGGTTTTTAAGACAAGTTGCTGTTCTGATCGGGAACTGTCCTTCGCTGAGAGATTACAAGACTCCTTACTTCGATCCTTTTGTACAATAGTTAAACTTTGATAGTTACACTCTAAAGCCCCTTTTCACCCCCAAAGGGCCTTCTTGCGCACCCCACTTTGGAGACAGAGCTTCTGCACCAATCTGAATTGCCACATCTTTTTTATTTTTTTGTTCCTTCCCCTTCTGCTGCTCTTTTCTGTATGCCCTTCTCTTTTTCCTCTGGTTTTGCCATCTTCCCGTGAACCTGCACTCGATAAATGCAGGTGTACGCTGCGTTTCCCCAGTTGCTCTTCACCAGAAGTTTGACACGTGCAAAGGCTCTGGGAAGCGGTGCGTTCTGGGAAGAAAAGCGGGAAAAGGAAGCGGGGGTGTTAGGAGCGACAATGCAATGAAGGTGTCTCCCCCTGCCAGCCCTGCTCCTGCTCAGGAACGAGCTCCTGAAAGTGGGTGGGAGCGGCTGTGGCAATCTGAGGCTCGCTGCTGGTACCGCGGCTGCTGGGGACACGGGAAGGGGGAAGGCAGCTGGCATCCTCTGCATGCCGGCCCTGCTGGGGCTCAGTCTCCCTCCCCTCTGCCCCTTCCCTCTGCTGCTTGCTCTGTGCTGGCAGAGAGGCCGGGGAGGTGCTCCTGTGGGGGGGGGGGGCGGCTGCTGCGCAACCCCACCAAGCTCCTGCAGTCTGCTCGGCCTGCTTTCCTCCTGGCAGGCGTGAGAGCATGGGGAGAGAAGGGGCACGCTGTGCTGGGAGGAGAGGACACTGCCCAGCCTGCCAGCAGGCCACAGGACGGAGCGACAGTGCTGCCCGACGCCTTCCGCCACCGGGCATCCCTGTTGCTCCACGACACAAAGAGGTTGCTTGGGTGGAGTGGCCGTGTGCGCGGCTGGCTCTGCTAAAGGCAGTGGGTGCAGCCAGGGATCTCTCGGGACTTGTGCTCCCACGGGCCTAACCCTGCCCTTGCTATCCTTCTGCTACCGCCACTGCGTGCTACTCAGCCCTCCCAACCCCGCCACGTCTCTCCTGGCGGTGGTCCGGGCCCTCACACTGGTGGCTCTGACATCACACTGGGGCTCCCCAGCGCGCAGCAGGGCAGGGAGAGCCGGTGGGCTCCCCTGGGGCAGCACGGCTGCCGCTCTCCTGGGCGGCAGTTTGCCCATGCCTCTGGGCCCCCCGAACCCTGCCACACTCCCGTGCCGGGCGGCTGCCTGGCCTGTGCTGCCGGGCAGGGTTCCAGCTCTCCTGGGCATCCCCGGGAAACCAGAAAGCCTGCTGGAACGGGGGCTTTGCTCTCAGCCCATGGGGCAGCTGCTTCTGCCAGCGTTTCTCCTTTCGGCACTGTTTTGTACGCCAAGAAGAAAAACCCACCAAGAGGCAAGACGGGCTTGTACAAAAGGAGCTGAGTTTCCCCTTCCCCTGCTTCTTCCCGGTAACCCCTTCCTGTGCCTCCCCTTTCTCTACCGGTTCCTCCAGGAGCCCCTGTTAAAGCAGCAATCCATCTCCCCTCTCTTAGGTGTTCCCTTCGAACCTGTCGTGCCTCTTTTTCCTTCTCTCTACTATGAAAAAATCATCCACGCTACCTCTAACATCTTTCCCAAATCCCTTGAGTCTGCCCCTTCGAAGTTCTGGCGTTTCTTTCTTATAGCTGGGGCCGATTGTCTCATAAAGACAGAAGCCAACGGAACGGCCTCTTCTGGTTTTTCAGGGTCTACATTCGTGTATTTCCTGGCAGCGACTTTTAACCGCTCCACCAAGGCAGACGGGGATTCGTTTGGTTCTTGCTTAACCTCATAGCATTTGCACCAATTGATCGCTTTTGGCATAGCGTGCCTTATGCCAAATAGTACCCAAAAGCCCCTGGGGTCCCGGCTGCTTAGGATCCCCCCCCGCGTCTGCGGCAGGAAAAGCTGGATCTGTCGTTCCCTGCAGGTCCCCATTAGCCCGTGCCCCTTCCACCTCTTTCCCAGCAGTGTTTCATACCACCTTCTTCTCAGTACCGTCTCACAATGTCTCTAACATTACCTGTACATCTTTCCAATCAGGGGCTTGGGTCCTGGTTATAGTTTCCAAAATTTACCCCCCCTTTCTGGCTCTTCCCTATCAATCCCCGCCGTTTCCTTCCAGAACCTCAAATCCCTTCTTGGCAATGGCACTTTAACGCTTACTGGCCCGTTATTTCCGACCGCTTGTCGGAGAGGAGCTTGTAAAACCTCTCCTGCTTCCCCTTGTCGTCCCCTCGTTCTTCCTGCCATCGCACTAAATCCTTCTGCTCCACCAAGTCGCCCATAGCCAGGGCCATAGCCAGTTCCTCCCGCGCTACCAGCGTCACCGGCTCGCCTACGACCGCTTTCTCTTACCCTGCTCACATGACTAATAGCATCACCGGCATCAGGATTCTCTCCCAACCTCTGCCGGGGAGCAGCCATGAACTCTAGGTCATCTTCTGCCTCCCGTCCGCATTTCCAGCATCTCTTCCCCATACGACAAGCAGAACACCATCGTTTTAAATTCCTGCCCCTCCCCTCCTTTTCTAGAGCCAAGATCAGAGGATCCTGTGGGATTATTCCGCATTCCTTCTGCCATTCCGGGTGGTTTCTTAGTGTGAAAAAGAAATGCACGCATGGTACTTCATCCCATTTACCCTCCCGCCTGCAAAGTACCATCAGTTGTACTATAGTAGTATATCTTAGAGTTCCGTTCTTTGGCCATTTTTCATGATCTTCGAGACTGGACATTGGCCACCAATTGTTACCATATTCTAGAAGCTGTTTTTGAGTGAGAGGCTCCCCTCCCAATTTCCTCCGATGTTTCACCATATGTCCTAGGGGAGATCTTTTCCGAATCCCCCCTTCCGCAGAGGGCTTAGTACCCGCCACAAAAGATACAGCCGCACCAAACAGAGAAACAATAACTTTGCACAAAATAGTCAGAGGCATTCCCCAGACGGGGACTCGAACCCCTAGATTACCTTCAGTGGGACTCCAACCCACCCCTTCGGCCAAAGCTTTCCAGACACAGGTGTCCTAGGGACTTGGGCCCGATAGGGTCCAATCCTTCCCTTAGGCACCTTTACAGCCCAACCCTGCGAGG
Organism: Platalea leucorodia; assembly: GCF_965183815.1. Taxonomy (NCBI): domain Eukaryota; kingdom Metazoa; phylum Chordata; class Aves; order Pelecaniformes; family Threskiornithidae; genus Platalea; species Platalea leucorodia. Next base: position 8,180,571 of record NC_138841.1, on the reverse strand, counting down.
CCTTCGCCGCGCCTGACGGGCAGGCAACCGCCCTTTTAATCTTTTACAGAAAAGGAATGCCTTTACCTTCCCAGGGGTCCTGCTCAGAGCTCTTTGGCCTGGGCTTCGGAGGTTCTTCCCAAGAATCCCTCGGTGCCGGCTGGGGGTCCTGCGATCCCGCGGATCCGTCGAGATTCAGAAGCAGAGTCCCATCTGGGTCGCCCAAACTGTCACCGAAATGGGGAATCAACCTCTTCACACCAATGTAGCATCGAGAAGCAGGCATTCTCTTTATTACAGCGCTGGATGCACGGGGGATGGTCCCACCTAAGGTGCCTACCGTCATACAAAGCTAATGGGAAAATGGCCGTTTCTGCTTAGCCTTAGAAACCATTTCCAGCAGCATGAGAACCCCCCGAGCATCCTGGGATGCCCACTCCCCAGCCCCATCTCTCAGGAACCCCTTGGGAGCCTCCAGCACCCCCCAGGGAATGCTCCTGCCACCCTGACCCCCTCCCAATGCTCCCTGCTGTTAGACAGCTGCCAGGAAGACGGGGTTCTAACCCTCCCTACCCCTGGCATCCTTTGCACGAGCTTTCCCGGGATGTCCTTAGCGGAGGCGGCGTTGTAGCCCAGAACACGATGCCCATGATAGCAGCAGCGGGAGGGAACAGCCAAGTGGTGGAGAATGCAGCACTGGGGGACCGAGGGGCCTCGAGTGTTAGATGGTGGAGCCCATGACAGGAACAGCCCAAGGGCTGCAGAACCGCACAGCCTTTCTGGGAACCCCGGAGACGGTGGTCCGTCAAGAGGAAAGACGGGTCAGGGTCGTCCCAATGCCAAGGGGAGAATAACCAGGGGCCAAACGCTGGAACATTCCCCGTCGACACTACTCAATGTGACACAAAAGGACCCCCGACAGAGAGCAGCCAGCTCTAGAGCGGGGACGTTGATGGGCCGAGGAACGGGGCTTCCCACAGGCCACTCAGACAGGCTCCCCACAGCCCTTTCACAGAAACTGGCGGGTAACCGACAAACCGACAGCCGGGATGCTGGGAAGGTGCTAGGCCAAACGGTTCCACCTGCTCCTGCGGCCCCACTGTCAGGAAAGTAAGGGAGGAGCTCCCAGCCCCCGGCCCTGGCAGCCCCGAAGAGCTGTCCCAAGGCTCCTTGCTCGGCCCGCAGGCCGTGCCTGCAGTCGGCCCCGTTGCCATGGCAGCGGGCCGGAGGGGGCGGGGCCAGAGAAGGGCGCTGCACTGGCTGCTGGCGGGCCCTGCCTGGCGCTGCCTGGCGGGCGCCATTGGCTGAGAGGCCAGGAGGAGGGTGGGCGGGCTCCGGGGAGAGCTCCTGCAGAGCCCGCTCGGGGGCGGGTGGCCGTCTCCCTGTGGTAAACTGCAGCCGGGCCCCTCTGCCTGCCCTGGGCTGGTGCCGCTTGCGGAGCCTCGCGGGGTGGCGGGAGAAGGAGCGGTGCCAGGCTGGGCCTCTCCTCTCTGGAGTAAACCTTAGGAGTGCTTCCTGCCTTCCTCCGGTTGAAGAAACAATTAAGGAGAAGTCCTAACGGTTCCCAAAGGCTCCCGCCCTCCCCCTGACGTGCGGAAACAGACTCCGCAACCCCTAGGGTTGTAAAGTAGGTATGTTTATTCAGCGTTGGGCAGCACGGGGGGCGGGTCAGCCCGCCAAAGTCGTGCGCGCCCACGCGGTAGCTTGTCCTGGATTTATACGACAAAGTGTTACATATACCTAAGGTTTCCCAATACGCCCAGACATATGCATGACCTGTCCCCGCTTCGTATTAAAATTAGCCCCAAGAGGTCGTTTCCATAAACTCCTCCCAACTGCGCTTGCGCAGTGCCTCCTGGTGGTGGTCGCTGGGGGGTCGTGGGGATGAAGGCTGATGACTCTTTTCTTCGTCACCGCCAGTAACCCCTTCTTCTTGCGCAGACTCTGTTGCTCCTTGACTCTTGTCCAAACTGCAGGGTCGGTTTCAGCTGGTTTTTAAGACAAGTTGCTGTTCTGATCGGGAACTGTCCTTCGCTGAGAGATTACAAGACTCCTTACTTCGATCCTTTTGTACAATAGTTAAACTTTGATAGTTACACTCTAAAGCCCCTTTTCACCCCCAAAGGGCCTTCTTGCGCACCCCACTTTGGAGACAGAGCTTCTGCACCAATCTGAATTGCCACATCTTTTTTATTGTTTTGTTCCTTCCCCTTCTGCTGCTCTTTTCTGTATGCCCTTCTCTTTTTCCTCTGGTTTTGCCATCTTCCCGTGAACCTGCACTCGATAAATGCAGGTGTACGCTGCGTTTCCCCAGTTGCTCTTCACCAGAAGTTTGACACGTGCAAAGGCTCTGGGAAGCGGTGCGTTCTGGGAAGAAAAGCGGGAAAAGGAAGCGGGGGTGTTAGGAGCGACAATGCAATGAAGGTGTCTCCCCCTGCCAGCCCTGCTCCTGCTCAGGAACGAGCTCCTGAAAGTGGGTGGGAGCGGCTATGGCAATCTGAGGCTCGCTGCTGGTACCGCGGCTGCTGGGGACACGGGAAGGGGGAAGGCAGCTGGCATCCTCTGCATGCCGGCCCTGCTGGGGCTCAGTCTCCCTCCCCTCTGCCCCTTCCCTCTGCTGCTTGCTCTGTGCTGGCAGAGAGGCCGGGGAGGTGCTCCTGTGGGGGGGGGGGGGGCGGCTGCTGCGCAACCCCACCAAGCTCCTGCAGTCTGCTCGGCCTGCTTTCCTCCTGGCAGGCGTGAGAGCATGGGGAGAGAAGGGGCACGCTGTGCTGGGAGGAGAGGACACTGCCCAGCCTGCCAGCAGGCCACAGGACGGAGCGACAGTGCTGCCCGACACCTTCCGCCACCGGGCATCCCTGTTGCTCCACGACACAAAGAGGTTGCTTGGGTGGAGTGGCCGTGTGCGCGGCTGGCTCTGCTAAAGGCAGTGGGTGCAGCCAGGGATCTCTCGGGACTTGTGCTCCCACGGGCCTAACCCTGCCCTTGCTATCCTTCTGCTACCGCCACTGCGTGCTACTCAGCCCTCCCAACCCCGCCACGTCTCTCCTGGCGGTGGTCCGGGCCCTCACACTGGTGGCTCTGACATCACACTGGGGCTCCCCAGCGCGCAGCAGGGCAGGGAGAGCCGGTGGGCTCCCCTGGGGCAGCACGGCTGCCGCTCTCCTGGGCGGCAGTTTGCCCATGCCTCTGGGCCCCCCGAACCCTGCCACACTCCCGTGCCGGGCGGCTGCCTGGCCTGTGCTGCCGGGCAGGGTTCCAGCTCTCCTGGGCATCCCCAGGAAACCAGAAAGCCTGCTGGAACGGGGGCTTTGCTCTCAGCCCATGGGGCAGCTGCTTCTGCCAGCGTTTCTCCTTTCGGCACTGTTTTGTACGCCAAGAAGAAAAACCCACCAAGAGGCAAGACGGGCTTGTACAAAAGGAGCTGAGTTTCCCCTTCCCCTGCTTCTTCCCGGTAAACCCTTCCTGTGCCTCCCCTTTCTCTACCGGTTCCTCCAGGAGCCCCTGTTAAAGCAGCAATCCATCTCCCCTCTCTTAGGTGTTCCCTTCGAACCTGTCGTGCCTCTTTTTCCTTCTCTCTACTATGAAAAAATCATCCACGCTACCTCTAACATCTTTCCCAAATCCCTTGAGTCTGCCCCTTCGAAGTTCTGGCGTTTCTTTCTTATAGCTGGGGCCGATTGTCTCATAAAGACAGAAGCCAACGGAACGGCCTCTTCTGGTTTTTCAGGGTCTACATTCGTGTATTTCCTGGCAGCGACTTTTAACCGCTCCACCAAGGCAGACGGGGATTCGTTTGGTTCTTGCTTAACCTCATAGCATTTGCACCAATTGATCGCTTTTGGCATAGCGTGCCTTATGCCAAATAGTACCCAAAAGCCCCTGGGGTCCCGGCTGCTTAGGATCCCCCCCCGCGTCTGCGGCAGGAAAAGCTGGATCTGTCGTTCCCTGCAGGTCCCCATTAGCCCGTGCCCCTTCCACCTCTTTCCCAGCAGTGTTTCATACCACCTTCTTCTCAGTACCGTCTCACAATGTCTCTAACATTACCTGTACATCTTTCCAATCAGGGGCTTGGGTCCTGGTTATAGTTTCCAAAATTTACCCCCCCTTTCTGGCTCTTCCCTATCAATCCCCGCCGTTTCCTTCCAGAACCTCAAATCCCTTCTTGGCAATGGCACTTTAACGCTTACTGGCCCGTTATTTCCGACCGCTTGTCGGAGAGGAGCTTGTAAAACCTCTCCTGCTTCCCCTTGTCGTCCCCTCGTTCTTCCTGCCATCGCACTAAATCCTTCTGCTCCACCAAGTCGCCCATAGCCAGGGCCATAGCCAGTTCCTCCCGCGCTACCAGCGTCACCGGCTCGCCTACGACCGCTTTCTCTTACCCTGCTCACATGACTAATAGCATCACCGGCATCAGGATTCTCTCCCAACCTCTGCCGGGGAGCAGCCATGAACTCTAGGTCATCTTCTGCCTCCCGTCCGCATTTCCAGCATCTCTTCCCCATACGACAAGCAGAACACCATCGTTTTAAATTCCTGCCCCTCCCCTCCTTTTCTAGAGCCAAGATCAGAGGATCCTGTGGGATTATTCCGCATTCCTTCTGCCATTCCGGGTGGTTTCTTAGTGTGAAAAAGAAATGCACGCATGGTACTTCATCCCATTTACCCTCCCGCCTGCAAAGTACCATCAGTTGTACTATGGTAGTATATCTTAGAGTTCCGTTCTTTGGCCATTTTTCATGATCTTCGAGACTGGACATTGGCCACCAATTGTTACCATATTCTAGAAGCTGTTTTTGAGTGAGAGGCTCCCCTCCCAATTTCCTCCGATGTTTCACCATATGTCCTAGGGGAGATCTTTTCCGAATCCCCCCTTCCGCAGAGGGCTTAGTACCCGCCACAAAAGATACAGCCACACCAAACAGAGAAACAATAACTTTGCACAAAATAGTCAGAGGCATTCCCCAGACGGGGACTCGAACCCCTAGATTACCTTCAGTGGGACTCCAACCCACCCCTTCGGCCAAAGCTTTCCAGACACAGGTGTCCTAGGGACTTGGGCCCGATAGGGTCCAATCCTTCCCTTAGGCACCTTTACAGCCCAACCCTGCGAGGCCTTCGCCGCGCCTGACGGGCAGGCAACCGCCCTTTTAATCTTTTACAGAAAAGGAATGCCTTTACCTTCCCAGGGGTCCTGCTCAGAGCTCTTTGGCCTGGGCTTCGGAGGTTCTTCCCAAGAATCCCTCGGTGCCGGCTGGGGGTCCTGCGATCCCGCGGATCCGTCGAGATTCAGAAGCAGAGTCCCATCTGGGTCGCCCAAACTGTCACCGAAATGGGGAATCAACCTCTTCACACCAATGTAGCATCGAGAAGCAGGCATTCTCTTTATTACAGCGCTGGATGCACGGGGGATGGTCCCACCTAAGGTGCCTACCGTCATACAAAGCTAATGGGAAAATGGCCGTTTCTGCTTAGCTTTAGAAACCATTTCCAGCAGCATGAGAACCCCCCGAGCATCCTGGGATGCCCACTCCCCAGCCCCATCTCTCAGGAACCCCTTGGGAGCCTCCAGCACCCCCCAGGGAATGCTCCTGCCACCCTGACCCCCTCCCAATGCTCCCTGCTGTTAGACAGCTGCCAGGAAGACGGGGTTCTAACCCTCCCTACCCCTGGCATCCTTTGCACGAGCTTTCCCGGGATGTCCTTAGCGGAGGCGGCGTTGTAGCCCAGAACACGATGCCCATGATAGCAGCAGCGGGAGGGAACAGCCAAGTGGTGGAGAATGCAGCACTGGGGGACCGAGGGGCCTCGAGTGTTAGATGGTGGAGCCCATGACGGGAACAGCCCAAGGGCTGCAGAACCGCACAGCCTTTCTGGGAACCCCGGAGACGGTGGTCCGTCAAGAGGAAAGACGGGTCAGGGTCGTCCCAATGCCAAGGGGAGAATAACCAGGGGCCAAACGCTGGAACATTCCCCGTCGACACTACTCAATGTGACACAAAAGGACCCCCGACAGAGAGCAGCCAGCTCTAGAGCGGGGACGTTGATGGGCCGAGGAACGGGGCTTCCCACAGGCCACTCAGACAGGCTCCCCACAGCCCTTTCACAGAAACTGGCGGGTAACCGACAAACCGACAGCCGGGATGCTGGGAAGGTGCTAGGCCAAACGGTTCCACCTGCTCCTGCGGCCCCACTGTCAGGAAAGTAAGGGAGGAGCTCCCAGCCCCCGGCCCTGGCAGCCCCGAAGAGCTGTCCCAAGGCTCCTTGCTCGGCCCGCAGGCCGTGCCTGCAGTCGGCCCCGTTGCCATGGCAGCGGGCCGGAGGGGGCGGGGCCAGAGAAGGGCGCTGCACTGGCTGCTGGCGGGCCCTGCCTGGCGCTGCCTGGCGGGCGCCATTGGCTGAGAGGCCAGGAGGAGGGTGGGCGGGCTCCGGGGAGAGCTCCTGCAGAGCCCGCTCGGGGGCGGGTGGCCGTCTCCCTGTGGTAAACTGCAGCCGGGCCCCTCTGCCTGCCCTGGGCTGGTGCCGCTTGCGGAGCCTCGCGGGGTGGCGGGAGAAGGAGCGGTGCCAGGCTGGGCCTCTCCTCTCTGGAGTAAACCTTAGGAGTGCTTCCTGCCTTCCTCCGGTTGAAGAAACAATTAAGGAGAAGTCCTAACGGTTCCCAAAGGCTCCCGCCCTCCCCCTGACGTGCGGAAACAGACTCCGCAACCCCTAGGGTTGTAAAGTAGGTATGTTTATTCAGCGTTGGGCAGCACGGGGGGCGGGTCAGCCCGCCAAAGTCGTGCGCGCCCACGCGGTAGCTTGTCCTGGATTTATACGACAAAGTGTTACATATACCTAAGGTTTCCCAATACGCCCAGACATATGCATGACCTGTCCCCGCTTCGTATTAAAATTAGCCCCAAGAGGTCGTTTCCATAAACTCCTCCCAACTGCGCTTGCGCAGTGCCTCCTGGTGGTGGTCGCTGGGGGGTCGTGGGGATGAAGGCTGATGACTCTTTTCTTCGTCACCGCCAGTAACCCCTTCTTCTTGCGCAGACTCTGTTGCTCCTTGACTCTTGTCCAAACTGCAGGGTCGGTTTCAGCTGGTTTTTAAGACAAGTTGCTGTTCTGATCGGGAACTGTCCTTCGCTGAGAGATTACAAGACTCCTTACTTCGATCCTTTTGTACAATAGTTAAACTTTGATAGTTACACTCTAAAGCCCCTTTTCACCCCCAAAGGGCCTTCTTGCGCACCCCACTTTGGAGACAGAGCTTCTGCACCAATCTGAATTGCCACATCTTTTTTATTTTTTTGTTCCTTCCCCTTCTGCTGCTCTTTTCTGTATGCCCTTCTCTTTTTCCTCTGGTTTTGCCATCTTCCCGTGAACCTGCACTCGATAAATGCAGGTGTACGCTGCGTTTCCCCAGTTGCTCTTCACCAGAAGTTTGACACGTGCAAAGGCTCTGGGAAGCGGTGCGTTCTGGGAAGAAAAGCGGGAAAAGGAAGCGGGGGTGTTAGGAGCGACAATGCAATGAAGGTGTCTCCCCCTGCCAGCCCTGCTCCTGCTCAGGAACGAGCTCCTGAAAGTGGGTGGGAGCGGCTGTGGCAATCTGAGGCTCGCTGCTGGTACCGCGGCTGCTGGGGACACGGGAAGGGGGAAGGCAGCTGGCATCCTCTGCATGCCGGCCCTGCTGGGGCTCAGTCTCCCTCCCCTCTGCCCCTTCCCTCTGCTGCTTGCTCTGTGCTGGCAGAGAGGCCGGGGAGGTGCTCCTGTGGGGGGGGGGGGGGCGGCTGCTGCGCAACCCCACCAAGCTCCTGCAGTCTGCTCGGCCTGCTTTCCTCCTGGCAGGCGTGAGAGCATGGGGAGAGAAGGGGCACGCTGTGCTGGGAGGAGAGGACACTGCCCAGCCTGCCAGCAGGCCACAGGACGGAGCGACAGTGCTGCCCGACGCCTTCCGCCACCGGGCATCCCTGTTGCTCCACGACACAAAGAGGTTGCTTGGGTGGAGTGGCCGTGTGCGCGGCTGGCTCTGCTAAAGGCAGTGGGTGCAGCCAGGGATCTCTCGGGACTTGTGCTCCCACGGGCCTAACCCTGCCCTTGCTATCCTTCTGCTACCGCCACTGCGTGCTACTCAGCCCTCCCAACCCCGCCACGTCTCTCCTGGCGGTGGTCCGGGCCCTCACACTGGTGGCTCTGACATCACACTGGGGCTCCCCAGCGCGCAGCAGGGCAGGGAGAGCCGGTGGGCTCCCCTGGGGCAGCACGGCTGCCGCTCTCCTGGGCGGCAGTTTGCCCATGCCTCTGGGCCCCCCGAACCCTGCCACACTCCCGTGCCGGGCGGCTGCCTGGCCTGTGCTGCCGGGCAGGGTTCCAGCTCTCCTGGGCATCCCCGGGAAACCAGAAAGCCTGCTGGAACGGGGGCTTTGCTCTCAGCCCATGGGGCAGCTGCTTCTGCCAGCGTTTCTCCTTTCGGCACTGTTTTGTACGCCAAGAAGAAAAACCCACCAAGAGGCAAGACGGGCTTGTACAAAAGGAGCTGAGTTTCCCCTTCCCCTGCTTCTTCCCGGTAACCCCTTCCTGTGCCTCCCCTTTCTCTACCGGTTCCTCCAGGAGCCCCTGTTAAAGCAGCAATCCATCTCCCCTCTCTTAGGTGTTCCCTTCGAACCTGTCGTGCCTCTTTTTCCTTCTCTCTACTATGAAAAAATCATCCACGCTACCTCTAACATCTTTCCCAAATCCCTTGAGTCTGCCCCTTCGAAGTTCTGGCGTTTCTTTCTTATAGCTGGGGCCGATTGTCTCATAAAGACAGAAGCCAACGGAACGGCCTCTTCTGGTTTTTCAGGGTCTACATTCGTGTATTTCCTGGCAGCGACTTTTAACCGCTCCACCAAGGCAGACGGGGATTCGTTTGGTTCTTGCTTAACCTCATAGCATTTGCACCAATTGATCGCTTTTGGCATAGCGTGCCTTATGCCAAATAGTACCCAAAAGCCCCTGGGGTCCCGGCTGCTTAGGATCCCCCCCCGCGTCTGCGGCAGGAAAAGCTGGATCTGTCGTTCCCTGCAGGTCCCCATTAGCCCGTGCCCCTTCCACCTCTTTCCCAGCAGTGTTTCATACCACCTTCTTCTCAGTACCGTCTCACAATGTCTCTAACATTACCTGTACATCTTTCCAATCAGGGGCTTGGGTCCTGGTTATAGTTTCCAAAATTTACCCCCCCTTTCTGGCTCTTCCCTATCAATCCCCGCCGTTTCCTTCCAGAACCTCAAATCCCTTCTTGGCAATGGCACTTTAACGCTTACTGGCCCGTTATTTCCGACCGCTTGTCGGAGAGGAGCTTGTAAAACCTCTCCTGCTTCCCCTTGTCGTCCCCTCGTTCTTCCTGCCATCGCACTAAATCCTTCTGCTCCACCAAGTCGCCCATAGCCAGGGCCATAGCCAGTTCCTCCCGCGCTACCAGCGTCACCGGCTCGCCTACGACCGCTTTCTCTTACCCTGCTCACATGACTAATAGCATCACCGGCATCAGGATTCTCTCCCAACCTCTGCCGGGGAGCAGCCATGAACTCTAGGTCATCTTCTGCCTCCCGTCCGCATTTCCAGCATCTCTTCCCCATACGACAAGCAGAACACCATCGTTTTAAATTCCTGCCCCTCCCCTCCTTTTCTAGAGCCAAGATCAGAGGATCCTGTGGGATTATTCCGCATTCCTTCTGCCATTCCGGGTGGTTTCTTAGTGTGAAAAAGAAATGCACGCATGGTACTTCATCCCATTTACCCTCCCGCCTGCAAAGTACCATCAGTTGTACTATAGTAGTATATCTTAGAGTTCCGTTCTTTGGCCATTTTTCATGATCTTCGAGACTGGACATTGGCCACCAATTGCTACCATATTCTAGAAGCTGTTTTTGAGTGAGAGGCTCCCCTCCCAATTTCCTCCGATGTTTCACCATCCATCCTAGGGGAGATCTTTTCCGAATCCCCCCTTCCGCAGAGGGCTTAGTACCCGCCACAAAAGATACAGCCACACCAAACAGAGAAACAATAACTTTGCACAAAATAGTCAGAGGCATTCCCCAGACGGGGACTCGAACCCCTAGATTACCTTCAGAGGGACTCCAACCCACCCCTTCGGCCAAAGCTTTCCAGACACAGGTGTCCTAGGGACTTGGGCCCGATAGGGTCCAATCCTTCCCTTAGGCACCTTTACAGCCCAACCCTGCGAGGCCTTCGCCGCGCCTGACGGGCAGGCAACCGCCCTTTTAATCTTTTACAGAAAAGGAATGCCTTTACCTTCCCAGGGGTCCTGCTCAGAGCTCTTTGGCCTGGGCTTCGGAGGTTCTTCCCGAGAATCCCTCGGTGCCGGCTGGGGGTCCTGCGATCCCGCGGATCCGTCGAGATTCAGAAGCAGAGTCCCATCTGGGTCGCCCAAACTGTCACCGAAATGGGGAATCAACCTCTTCACACCAATGTAGCATTGAGAAGCAGGCATTCTCTTTATTACAGCGCTGGATGCACGGGGGATGGTCCCACCTAAGGTGCCTACCGTCATACAAAGCTAATGGGAAAATGGCCGTTTCTGCTTAGCTTTAGAAACCATTTCCAGCAGCATGAGAACCCCCCGAGCATCCTGGGATGCCCACTCCCCAGCCCCATCTCTCAGGAACCCCTTGGGAGCCTCCAGCACCCCCCAGGGAATGCTCCTGCCACCCTGACCCCCTCCCAATGCTCCCTGCTGTTAGACAGCTGCCAGGAAGACGGGGTTCTAACCCTCCCTACCCCTGGCATCCTTTGCACGAGCTTTCCCGGGATGTCCTTAGCGGAGGCGGCGTTGTAGCCCAGAACACGATGCCCATGATAGCAGCAGCGGGAGGGAACAGCCAAGTGGTGGAGAATGCAGCACTGGGGGACCGAGGGGCCTCGAGTGTTAGATGGTGGAGCCCATGACGGGAACAGCCCAAGGGCTGCAGAACCGCACAGCCTTTCTGGGAACCCCGGAGACAGTGGTCCGTCAAGAGGAAAGACGGGTCAGGGTCGTCCCAATGCCAAGGGGAGAATAACCAGGGGCCAAACGCTGGAACATTCCCCGTCGACACTACTCAATGTGACACAAAAGGACCCCCGACAGAGAGCAGCCAGCTCTAGAGCGGGGACGTTGATGGGCCGAGGAACGGGGCTTCCCACAGGCCACTCAGACAGGCTCCCCACAGCCCTTTCACAGAAACTGGCGGGTAACCGACAAACCGACAGCCGGGATGCTGGGAAGGTGCTAGGCCAAACGGTTCCACCTGCTCCTGCGGCCCCACTGTCAGGAAAGTAAGGGAGGAGCTCCCAGCCCCCGGCCCTGGCAGCCCCGAAGAGCTGTCCCAAGGCTCCTTGCTCGGCCCGCAGGCCGTGCCTGCAGTCGGCCCCGTTGCCATGGCAGCGGGCCGGAGGGGGCGGGGCCAGAGAAGGGCGCTGCACTGGCTGCTGGCGGGCCCTGCCTGGCGCTGCCTGGCGGGCGCCATTGGCTGAGAGGCCAGGAGGAGGGTGGGCGGGCTCCGGGGAGAGCTCCTGCAGAGCCCGCTCGGGGGCGGGTGGCCGTCTCCCTGTGGTAAACTGCAGCCGGGCCCCTCTGCCTGCCCTGGGCTGGTGCCGCTTGCGGAGCCTCGCGGGGTGGCGGGAGAAGGAGCGGTGCCAGGCTGGGCCTCTCCTCTCTGGAGTAAACCTTAGGAGTGCTTCCTGCCTTCCTCCGGTTGAAGAAACAATTAAGGAGAAGTCCTAACGGTTCCCAAAGGCTCCCGCCCTCCCCCTGACGTGCGGAAACAGACTCCGCAACCCCTAGGGTTGTAAAGTAGGTATGTTTATTCAGCGTTGGGCAGCACGGGGGGCGGGTCAGCCCGCCAAAGTCGTGCGCGCCCACGCGGTAGCTTGTCCTGGATTTATACGACAAAGTGTTACATATACCTAAGGTTTCCCAATACGCCCAGACATATGCATGACCTGTCCCCGCTTCGTATTAAAATTAGCCCCAAGAGGTCGTTTCCATAAACTCCTCCCAACTGCGCTTGCGCAGTGCCTCCTGGTGGTGGTCGCTGGGGGGTCGTGGGGATGAAGGCTGATGACTCTTTTCTTCGTCACCGCCAGTAACCCCTTCTTCTTGCGCAGACTCTGTTGCTCCTTGACTCTTGTCCAAACTGCAGGGTCGGTTTCAGCTGGTTTTTAAGACAAGTTGCTGTTCTGATCGGGAACTGTCCTTCGCTGAGAGATTACAAGACTCCTTACTTCGATCCTTTTGTACAATAGTTAAACTTTGATAGTTACACTCTAAAGCCCCTTTTCACCCCCAAAGGGCCTTCTTGCGCACCCCACTTTGGAGACAGAGCTTCTGCACCAATCTGAATTGCCACATCTTTTTTATTTTTTTGTTCCTTCCCCTTCTGCTGCTCTTTTCTGTATGCCCTTCTCTTTTTCCTCTGGTTTTGCCATCTTCCCGTGAACCTGCACTCGATAAATGCAGGTGTACGCTGCGTTTGCCCAGTTGCTCTTCACCAGAAGTTTGACACGTGCAAAGGCTCTGGGAAGCGGTGCGTTCTGGGAAGAAAAGCGGGAAAAGGAAGCGGGGGTGTTAGGAGCGACAATGCAATGAAGGTGTCTCCCCCTGCCAGCCCTGCTCCTGCTCAGGAACGAGCTCCTGAAAGTGGGTGGGAGCGGCTGTGGCAATCTGAGGCTCGCTGCTGGTACCGCGGCTGCTGGGGACACGGGAAGGGGGAAGGCAGCTGGCATCCTCTGCATGCCGGCCCTGCTGGGGCTCAGTCTCCCTCCCCTCTGCCCCTTCCCTCTGCTGCTTGCTCTGTGCTGGCAGAGAGGCCGGGGAGGTGCTCCTGTGGCGGGGGGGGGGGGCGGCTGCTGCGCAACCCCACCAAGCTCCTGCAGTCTGCTCGGCCTGCTTTCCTCCTGGCAGGCGTGAGAGCATGGGGAGAGAAGGGGCACGCTGTGCTGGGAGGAGAGGACACTGCCCAGCCTGCCAGCAGGCCACAGGACGGAGCGACAGTGCTGCCCGACGCCTTCCGCCACCGGGCATCCCTGTTGCTCCACGACACAAAGAGGTTGCTTGGGTGGAGTGGCCGTGTGCGCGGCTGGCTCTGCTAAAGGCAGTGGGTGCAGCCAGGGATCTCTCGGGACTTGTGCTCCCACGGGCCTAACCCTGCCCTTGCTATCCTTCTGCTACCGCCACTGCGTGCTACTCAGCCCTCCCAACCCCGCCACGTCTCTCCTGGCGGTGGTCCGGGCCCTCACACTGGTGGCTCTGACATCACACTGGGGCTCCCCAGCGCGCAGCAGGGCAGGGAGAGCCGGTGGGCTCCCCTGGGGCAGCACGGCTGCCGCTCTCCTGGGCGGCAGTTTGCCCATGCCTCTGGGCCCCCCGAACCCTGCCACACTCCCGTGCCGGGCGGCTGCCTGGCCTGTGCTGCCGGGCAGGGTTCCAGCTCTCCTGGGCATCCCCGGGAAACCAGAAAGCCTGCTGGAACGGGGGCTTTGCTCTCAGCCCATGGGGCAGCTGCTTCTGCCAGCGTTTCTCCTTTCGGCACTGTTTTGTACGCCAAGAAGAAAAACCCACCAAGAGGCAAGACGGGCTTGTACAAAAGGAGCTGAGTTTCCCCTTCCCCTGCTTCTTCCCGGTAACCCCTTCCTGTGCCTCCCCTTTCTCTACCGGTTCCTCCAGGAGCCCCTGTTAAAGCAGCAATCCATCTCCCCTCTCTTAGGTGTTCCCTTCGAACCTGTCGTGCCTCTTTTTCCTTCTCTCTACTATGAAAAAATCATCCACGCTACCTCTAACATCTTTCCCAAATCCCTTGAGTCTGCCCCTTCGAAGTTCTGGCGTTTCTTTCTTATAGCTGGGGCCGATTGTCTCATAAAGACAGAAGCCAACGGAACGGCCTCTTCTGGTTTTTCAGGGTCTACATTCGTGTATTTCCTGGCAGCGACTTTTAACCGCTCCACCAAGGCAGACGGGGATTCGTTTGGTTCTTGCTTAACCTCATAGCATTTGCACCAATTGATCGCTTTTGGCATAGCGTGCCTTATGCCAAATAGTACCCAAAAGCCCCTGGGGTCCCGGCTGCTTAGGATCCCCCCCCGCGTCTGCGGCAGGAAAAGCTGGATCTGTCGTTCCCTGCAGGTCCCCATTAGCCCGTGCCCCTTCCACCTCTTTCCCAGCAGTGTTTCATACCACCTTCTTCTCAGTACCGTCTCACAATGTCTCTAACATTACCTGTACATCTTTCCAATCAGGGGCTTGGGTCCTGGTTATAGTTTCCAAAATTTACCCCCCCTTTCTGGCTCTTCCCTATCAATCCCCGCCGTTTCCTTCCAGAACCTCAAATCCCTTCTTGGCAATGGCACTTTAACGCTTACTGGCCCGTTATTTCCGACCGCTTGTCGGAGAGGAGCTTGTAAAACCTCTCCTGCTTCCCCTTGTCGTCCCCTCGTTCTTCCTGCCATCGCACTAAATCCTTCTGCTCCACCAAGTCACCCATAGCCAGGGCCATAGCCAGTTCCTCCCGCGCTACCAGCGTCACCGGCTCGCCTACGACCGCTTTCTCTTACCCTGCTCACATGACTAATAGCATCACCGGCATCAGGATTCTCTCCCAACCTCTGCCGGGGAGCAGCCATGAACTCTAGGTCATCTTCTGCCTCCCGTCCGCATTTCCAGCATCTCTTCCCCATACGACAAGCAGAACACCATCGTTTTAAATTCCTGCCCCTCCCCTCCTTTTCTAGAGCCAAGATCAGAGGATCCTGTGGGATTATTCCGCATTCCTTCTGCCATTCCGGGTGGTTTCTTAGTGTGAAAAAGAAATGCACGCATGGTACTTCATCCCATTTACCCTCCCGCCTGCAAAGTACCATCAGTTGTACTATAGTAGTATATCTTAGAGTTCCGTTCTTTGGCCATTTTTCATGATCTTCGAGACTGGACATTGGCCACCAATTGTTACCATATTCTAGAAGCTGTTTTTGAGTGAGAGGCTCCCCTCCCAATTTCCTCCGATGTTTCACCATCCATCCTAGGGGAGATCTTTTCCGAATCCCCCCTTCCGCAGAGGGCTTAGTACCCGCCACAAAAGATACAGCCACACCAAACAGAGAAACAATAACTTTGCACAAAATAGTCAGAGGCATTCCCCAGACGGGGACTCGAACCCCTAGATTACCTTCAGTGGGACTCCAACCCACCCCTTCGGCCAAAGCTTTCCAGACACAGGTGTCCTAGGGACTTGGGCCCGATAGGGTCCAATCCTTCCCTTAGGCACCTTTACAGCCCAACCCTGCGAGGCCTTCGCCGCGCCTGACGGGCAGGCAACCGCCCTTTTAATCTTTTACAGAAAAGGAATGCCTTTACCTTCCCAGGGGTCCTGCTCAGAGCTCTTTGGCCTGGGCTTCGGAGGTTCTTCCCGAGAATCCCTCGGTGCCGGCTGGGGGTCCTGCGATCCCGCGGATCCGTCGAGATTCAGAAGCAGAGTCCCATCTGGGTCGCCCAAACTGTCACCGAAATGGGGAATCAACCTCTTCACACCAATGTAGCATTGAGAAGCAGGCATTCTCTTTATTACAGCGCTGGATGCACGGGGGATGGTCCCACCTAAGGTGCCTACCGTCATACAAAGCTAATGGGAAAATGGCCGTTTCTGCTTAGCTTTAGAAACCATTTCCAGCAGCATGAGAACCCCCCGAGCATCCTGGGATGCCCACTCCCCAGCCCCATCTCTCAGGAACCCCTTGGGAGCCTCCAGCACCCCCCAGGGAATGCTCCTGCCACCCTGACCCCCTCCCAATGCTCCCTGCTGTTAGACAGCTGCCAGGAAGACGGGGTTCTAACCCTCCCTACCCCTGGCATCCTTTGCACGAGCTTTCCCGGGATGTCCTTAGCGGAGGCGGCGTTGTAGCCCAGAACACGATGCCCATGATAGCAGCAGCGGGAGGGAACAGCCAAGTGGTGGAGAATGCAGCACTGGGGGACCGAGGGGCCTCGAGTGTTAGATGGTGGAGCCCATGACGGGAACAGCCCAAGGGCTGCAGAACCGCACAGCCTTTCTGGGAACCCCGGAGACGGTGGTCCGTCAAGAGGAAAGACGGGTCAGGGTCGTCCCAATGCCAAGGGGAGAATAACCAGGGGCCAAACGCTGGAACATTCCCCGTCGACACTACTCAATGTGACACAAAAGGACCCCCGACAGAGAGCAGCCAGCTCTAGAGCGGGGACGTTGATGGGCCGAGGAACGGGGCTTCCCACAGGCCACTCAGACAGGCTCCCCACAGCCCTTTCACAGAAACTGGCGGGTAACCGACAAACCGACAGCCGGGATGCTGGGAAGGTGCTAGGCCAAACGGTTCCACCTGCTCCTGCGGCCCCACTGTCAGGAAAGTAAGGGAGGAGCTCCCAGCCCCCGGCCCTGGCAGCCCCGAAGAGCTGTCCCAAGGCTCCTTGCTCGGCCCGCAGGCCGTGCCTGCAGTCGGCCCCGTTGCCATGGCAGCGGGCCGGAGGGGGCGGGGCCAGAGAAGGGCGCTGCACTGGCTGCTGGCGGGCCCTGCCTGGCGCTGCCTGGCGGGCGCCATTGGCTGAGAGGCCAGGAGGAGGGTGGGCGGGCTCCGGGGAGAGCTCCTGCAGAGCCCGCTCGGGGGCGGGTGGCCGTCTCCCTGTGGTAAACTGCAGCCGGGCCCCTCTGCCTGCCCTGGGCTGGTGCCGCTTGCGGAGCCTCGCGGGGTGGCGGGAGAAGGAGCGGTGCCAGGCTGGGCCTCTCCTCTCTGGAGTAAACCTTAGGAGTGCTTCCTGCCTTCCTCCGGTTGAAGAAACAATTAAGGAGAAGTCCTAACGGTTCCCAAAGGCTCCCGCCCTCCCCCTGACGTGCGGAAACAGACTCCGCAACCCCTAGGGTTGTAAAGTAGGTATGTTTATTCAGCGTTGGGCAGCACGGGGGGCGGGTCAGCCCGCCAAAGTCGTGCGCGCCCACGCGGTAGCTTGTCCTGGATTTATACGACAAAGTGTTACATATACCTAAGGTTTCCCAATACGCCCAGACATATGCATGACCTGTCCCCGCTTCGTATTAAAATTAGCCCCAAGAGGTCGTTTCCATAAACTCCTCCCAACTGCGCTTGCGCAGTGCCTCCTGGTGGTGGTCGCTGGGGGGTCGTGGGGATGAAGGCTGATGACTCTTTTCTTCGTCACCGCCAGTAACCCCTTCTTCTTGCGCAGACTCTGTTGCTCCTTGACTCTTGTCCAAACTGCAGGGTCGGTTTCAGCTGGTTTTTAAGACAAGTTGCTGTTCTGATCGGGAACTGTCCTTCGCTGAGAGATTACAAGACTCCTTACTTCGATCCTTTTGTACAATAGTTAAACTTTGATAGTTACACTCTAAAGCCCCTTTTCACCCCCAAAGGGCCTTCTTGCGCACCCCACTTTGGAGACAGAGCTTCTGCACCAATCTGAATTGCCACATCTTTTTTATTTTTTTGTTCCTTCCCCTTCTGCTGCTCTTTTCTGTATGCCCTTCTCTTTTTCCTCTGGTTTTGCCATCTTCCCGTGAACCTGCACTCGATAAATGCAGGTGTACGCTGCGTTTCCCCAGTTGCTCTTCACCAGAAGTTTGACACGTGCAAAGGCTCTGGGAAGCGGTGCGTTCTGGGAAGAAAAGCGGGAAAAGGAAGCGGGGGTGTTAGGAGCGACAATGCAATGAAGGTGTCTCCCCCTGCCAGCCCTGCTCCTGCTCAGGAACGAGCTCCTGAAAGTGGGTGGGAGCGGCTGTGGCAATCTGAGGCTCGCTGCTGGTACCGCGGCTGCTGGGGACACGGGAAGGGGGAAGGCAGCTGGCATCCTCTGCATGCCGGCCCTGCTGGGGCTCAGTCTCCCTCCCCTCTGCCCCTTCCCTCTGCTGCTTGCTCTGTGCTGGCAGAGAGGCCGGGGAGGTGCTCCTGTGGGGGGGGGGGGGGGCGGCTGCTGCGCAACCCCACCAAGCTCCTGCAGTCTGCTCGGCCTGCTTTCCTCCTGGCAGGCGTGAGAGCATGGGGAGAGAAGGGGCACGCTGTGCTGGGAGGAGAGGACACTGCCCAGCCTGCCAGCAGGCCACAGGACGGAGCGACAGTGCTGCCCGACGCCTTCCGCCACCGGGCATCCCTGTTGCTCCACGACACAAAGAGGTTGCTTGGGTGGAGTGGCCGTGTGCGCGGCTGGCTCTGCTAAAGGCAGTGGGTGCAGCCAGGGATCTCTCGGGACTTGTGCTCCCACGGGCCTAACCCTGCCCTTGCTATCCTTCTGCTACCGCCACTGCGTGCTACTCAGCCCTCCCAACCCCGCCACGTCTCTCCTGGCGGTGGTCCGGGCCCTCACACTGGTGGCTCTGACATCACACTGGGGCTCCCCAGCGCGCAGCAGGGCAGGGAGAGCCGGTGGGCTCCCCTGGGGCAGCACGGCTGCCGCTCTCCTGGGCGGCAGTTTGCCCATGCCTCTGGGCCCCCCGAACCCTGCCACACTCCCGTGCCGGGCGGCTGCCTGGCCTGTGCTGCCGGGCAGGGTTCCAGCTCTCCTGGGCATCCCCGGGAAACCAGAAAGCCTGCTGGAACGGGGGCTTTGCTCTCAGCCCATGGGGCAGCTGCTTCTGCCAGCGTTTCTCCTTTCGGCACTGTTTTGTACGCCAAGAAGAAAAACCCACCAAGAGGCAAGACGGGCTTGTACAAAAGGAGCTGAGTTTCCCCTTCCCCTGCTTCTTCCCGGTAACCCCTTCCTGTGCCTCCCCTTTCTCTACCGGTTCCTCCAGGAGCCCCTGTTAAAGCAGCAATCCATCTCCCCTCTCTTAGGTGTTCCCTTCGAACCTGTCGTGCCTCTTTTTCCTTCTCTCTACTATGAAAAAATCATCCACGCTACCTCTAACATCTTTCCCAAATCCCTTGAGTCTGCCCCTTCGAAGTTCTGGCGTTTCTTTCTTATAGCTGGGGCCGATTGTCTCATAAAGACAGAAGCCAACGGAA
Source organism: Platalea leucorodia (assembly GCF_965183815.1). Lineage (NCBI taxonomy): Eukaryota > Metazoa > Chordata > Aves > Pelecaniformes > Threskiornithidae > Platalea > Platalea leucorodia. Next base: position 8,161,599 of record NC_138841.1, on the reverse strand, counting down.
CGGCCTCTTCTGGTTTTTCAGGGTCTACATTCGTGTATTTCCTGGCAGCGACTTTTAACCGCTCCACCAAGGCAGACGGGGATTCGTTTGGTTCTTGCTTAACCTCATAGCATTTGCACCAATTGATCGCTTTTGGCATAGCGTGCCTTATGCCAAATAGTACCCAAAAGCCCCTGGGGTCCCGGCTGCTTAGGATCCCCCCCCGCGTCTGCGGCAGGAAAAGCTGGATCTGTCGTTCCCTGCAGGTCCCCGTTAGCCCGTGCCCCTTCCACCTCTTTCCCAGCAGTGTTTCATACCACCTTCTTCTCAGTACCGTCTCACAATGTCTCTAACATTACCTGTACATCTTTCCAATCAGGGGCTTGGGTCCTGGTTATAGTTTCCAAAATTTACCCCCCCTTTCTGGCTCTTCCCTATCAATCCCCGCCGTTTCCTTCCAGAACCTCAAATCCCTTCTTGGCAATGGCACTTTAACGCTTACTGGCCCGTTATTTCCGACCGCTTGTCGGAGAGGAGCTTGTAAAACCTCTCCTGCTTCCCCTTGTCGTCCCCTCGTTCTTCCTGCCATCGCACTAAATCCTTCTGCTCCACCAAGTCGCCCATAGCCAGGGCCATAGCCAGTTCCTCCCGCGCTACCAGCGTCACCGGCTCGCCTACGACCGCTTTCTCTTACCCTGCTCACATGACTAATAGCATCACCGGCATCAGGATTCTCTCCCAACCTCTGCCGGGGAGCAGCCATGAACTCTAGGTCATCTTCTGCCTCCCGTCCGCATTTCCAGCATCTCTTCCCCATACGACAAGCAGAACACCATCGTTTTAAATTCCTGCCCCTCCCCTCCTTTTCTAGAGCCAAGATCAGAGGATCCTGTGGGATTATTCCGCATTCCTTCTGCCATTCCGGGTGGTTTCTTAGTGTGAAAAAGAAATGCACGCATGGTACTTCATCCCATTTACCCTCCCGCCTGCAAAGTACCATCAGTTGTACTATAGTAGTATATCTTAGAGTTCCGTTCTTTGGCCATTTTTCATGATCTTCGAGACTGGACATTGGCCACCAATTGTTACCATATTCTAGAAGCTGTTTTTGAGTGAGAGGCTCCCCTCCCAATTTCCTCCGATGTTTCACCATATGTCCTAGGGGAGATCTTTTCCGAATCCCCCCTTCCGCAGAGGGCTTAGTACCCGCCACAAAAGATACAGCCACACCAAACAGAGAAACAATAACTTTGCACAAAATAGTCAGAGGCATTCCCCAGACGGGGACTCGAACCCCTAGATTACCTTCAGTGGGACTCCAACCCACCCCTTCGGCCAAAGCTTTCCAGACACAGGTGTCCTAGGGACTTGGGCCCGATAGGGTCCAATCCTTCCCTTAGGCACCTTTACAGCCCAACCCTGCGAGGCCTTCGCCGCGCCTGACGGGCAGGCAACCGCCCTTTTAATCTTTTACAGAAAAGGAATGCCTTTACCTTCCCAGGGGTCCTGCTCAGAGCTCTTTGGCCTGGGCTTCGGAGGTTCTTCCCGAGAATCCCTCGGTGCCGGCTGGGGGTCCTGCGATCCCGCGGATCCGTCGAGATTCAGAAGCAGAGTCCCATCTGGGTCGCCCAAACTGTCACCGAAATGGGGAATCAACCTCTTCACACCAATGTAGCATCGAGAAGCAGGCATTCTCTTTATTACAGCGCTGGATGCACGGGGGATGGTCCCACCTAAGGTGCCTACCGTCATACAAAGCTAATGGGAAAATGGCCGTTTCTGCTTAGCCTTAGAAACCATTTCCAGCAGCATGAGAACCCCCCGAGCATCCTGGGATGCCCACTCCCCAGCCCCATCTCTCAGGAACCCCTTGGGAGCCTCCAGCACCCCCCAGGGAATGCTCCTGCCACCCTGACCCCCTCCCAATGCTCCCTGCTGTTAGACAGCTGCCAGGAAGACGGGGTTCTAACCCTCCCTACCCCTGGCATCCTTTGCACGAGCTTTCCCGGGATGTCCTTAGCGGAGGCGGCGTTGTAGCCCAGAACACGATGCCCATGATAGCAGCAGCGGGAGGGAACAGCCAAGTGGTGGAGAATGCAGCACTGGGGGACCGAGGGGCCTCGAGTGTTAGATGGTGGAGCCCATGACGGGAACAGCCCAAGGGCTGCAGAACCGCACAGCCTTTCTGGGAACCCCGGAGACAGTGGTCCGTCAAGAGGAAAGACGGGTCAGGGTCGTCCCAATGCCAAGGGGAGAATAACCAGGGGCCAAACGCTGGAACATTCCCCGTCGACACTACTCAATGTGACACAAAAGGACCCCCGACAGAGAGCAGCCAGCTCTAGAGCGGGGACGTTGATGGGCCGAGGAACGGGGCTTCCCACAGGCCACTCAGACAGGCTCCCCACAGCCCTTTCACAGAAACTGGCGGGTAACCGACAAACCGACAGCCGGGATGCTGGGAAGGTGCTAGGCCAAACGGTTCCACCTGCTCCTGCGGCCCCACTGTCAGGAAAGTAAGGGAGGAGCTCCCAGCCCCCGGCCCTGGCAGCCCCGAAGAGCTGTCCCAAGGCTCCTTGCTCGGCCCGCAGGCCGTGCCTGCAGTCGGCCCCGTTGCCATGGCAGCGGGCCGGAGGGGGCGGGGCCAGAGAAGGGCGCTGCACTGGCTGCTGGCGGGCCCTGCCTGGCGCTGCCTGGCGGGCGCCATTGGCTGAGAGGCCAGGAGGAGGGTGGGCGGGCTCCGGGGAGAGCTCCTGCAGAGCCCGCTCGGGGGCGGGTGGCCGTCTCCCTGTGGTAAACTGCAGCCGGGCCCCTCTGCCTGCCCTGGGCTGGTGCCGCTTGCGGAGCCTCGCGGGGTGGCGGGAGAAGGAGCGGTGCCAGGCTGGGCCTCTCCTCTCTGGAGTAAACCTTAGGAGTGCTTCCTGCCTTCCTCCGGTTGAAGAAACAATTAAGGAGAAGTCCTAACGGTTCCCAAAGGCTCCCGCCCTCCCCCTGACGTGCGGAAACAGACTCCGCAACCCCTAGGGTTGTAAAGTAGGTATGTTTATTCAGCGTTGGGCAGCACGGGGGGCGGGTCAGCCCGCCAAAGTCGTGCGCGCCCACGCGGTAGCTTGTCCTGGATTTATACGACAAAGTGTTACATATACCTAAGGTTTCCCAATACGCCCAGACATATGCATGACCTGTCCCCGCTTCGTATTAAAATTAGCCCCAAGAGGTCGTTTCCATAAACTCCTCCCAACTGCGCTTGCGCAGTGCCTCCTGGTGGTGGTCGCTGGGGGGTCGTGGGGATGAAGGCTGATGACTCTTTTCTTCGTCACCGCCAGTAACCCCTTCTTCTTGCGCAGACTCTGTTGCTCCTTGACTCTTGTCCAAACTGCAGGGTCGGTTTCAGCTGGTTTTTAAGACAAGTTGCTGTTCTGATCGGGAACTGTCCTTCGCTGAGAGATTACAAGACTCCTTACTTCGATCCTTTTGTACAATAGTTAAACTTTGATAGTTACACTCTAAAGCCCCTTTTCACCCCCAAAGGGCCTTCTTGCGCACCCCACTTTGGAGACAGAGCTTCTGCACCAATCTGAATTGCCACATCTTTTTTATTGTTTTGTTCCTTCCCCTTCTGCTGCTCTTTTCTGTATGCCCTTCTCTTTTTCCTCTGGTTTTGCCATCTTCCCGTGAACCTGCACTCGATAAATGCAGGTGTACGCTGCGTTTCCCCAGTTGCTCTTCACCAGAAGTTTGACACGTGCAAAGGCTCTGGGAAGCGGTGCGTTCTGGGAAGAAAAGCGGGAAAAGGAAGCGGGGGTGTTAGGAGCGACAATGCAATGAAGGTGTCTCCCCCTGCCAGCCCTGCTCCTGCTCAGGAACGAGCTCCTGAAAGTGGGTGGGAGCGGCTGTGGCAATCTGAGGCTCGCTGCTGGTACCGCGGCTGCTGGGGACACGGGAAGGGGGAAGGCAGCTGGCATCCTCTGCATGCCGGCCCTGCTGGGGCTCAGTCTCCCTCCCCTCTGCCCCTTCCCTCTGCTGCTTGCTCTGTGCTGGCAGAGAGGCCGGGGAGGTGCTCCTGTGGGGGGGGGGGGGGGGCGGCTGCTGCGCAACCCCACCAAGCTCCCGCTGTCTGCTCGGCCTGCTTTCCTCCTGGCAGGCGTGAGAGCATGGGGAGAGAAGGGGCACGCTGTGCTGGGAGGAGAGGACACTGCCCAGCCTGCCAGCAGGCCACAGGACGGAGCGACAGTGCTGCCCGACGCCTTCCGCCACCGGGCATCCCTGTTGCTCCACGACACAAAGAGGTTGCTTGGGTGGAGTGGCCGTGTGCGCGGCTGGCTCTGCTAAAGGCAGTGGGTGCAGCCAGGGATCTCTCGGGACTTGTGCTCCCACGGGCCTAACCCTGCCCTTGCTATCCTTCTGCTACCGCCACTGCGTGCTACTCAGCCCTCCCAACCCCGCCACGTCTCTCCTGGCGGTGGTCCGGGCCCTCACACTGGTGGCTCTGACATCACACTGGGGCTCCCCAGCGCGCAGCAGGGCAGGGAGAGCCGGTGGGCTCCCCTGGGGCAGCACGGCTGCCGCTCTCCTGGGCGGCAGTTTGCCCATGCCTCTGGGCCCCCCGAACCCTGCCACACTCCCGTGCCGGGCGGCTGCCTGGCCTGTGCTGCCGGGCAGGGTTCCAGCTCTCCTGGGCATCCCCAGGAAACCAGAAAGCCTGCTGGAACGGGGGCTTTGCTCTCAGCCCATGGGGCAGCTGCTTCTGCCAGCGTTTCTCCTTTCGGCACTGTTTTGTACGCCAAGAAGAAAAACCCACCAAGAGGCAAGACGGGCTTGTACAAAAGGAGCTGAGTTTCCCCTTCCCCTGCTTCTTCCCGGTAACCCCTTCCTGTGCCTCCCCTTTCTCTACCGGTTCCTCCAGGAGCCCCTGTTAAAGCAGCAATCCATCTCCCCTCTCTTAGGTGTTCCCTTCGAACCTGTCGTGCCTCTTTTTCCTTCTCTCTACTATGAAAAAATCATCCACGCTACCTCTAACATCTTTCCCAAATCCCTTGAGTCTGCCCCTTCGAAGTTCTGGCGTTTCTTTCTTATAGCTGGGGCCGATTGTCTCATAAAGACAGAAGCCAACGGAACGGCCTCTTCTGGTTTTTCAGGGTCTACATTCGTGTATTTCCTGGCAGCGACTTTTAACCGCTCCACCAAGGCAGACGGGGATTCGTTTGGTTCTTGCTTAACCTCATAGCATTTGCACCAATTGATTGCTTTTGGCATAGCGTGCCTTATGCCAAATAGTACCCAAAAGCCCCTGGGGTCCCGGCTGCTTAGGATCCCCCCCCGCGTCTGCGGCAGGAAAAGTTGGATCTGTCGTTCCCTGCAGGTCCCCGTTAGCCCGTGCCCCTTCCACCTCTTTCCCAGCAGTGTTTCATACCACCTTCTTCTCAGTACCGTCTCACAATGTCTCTAACATTACCTGTACATCTTTCCAATCAGGGGCTTGGGTCCTGGTTATAGTTTCCAAAATTTACCCCCCCTTTCTGGCTCTTCCCTATCAATCCCCGCCGTTTCCTTCCAGAACCTCAAATCCCTTCTTGGCAATGGCACTTTAACGCTTACTGGCCCGTTATTTCCGACCGCTTGTCGGAGAGGAGCTTGTAAAACCTCTCCTGCTTCCCCTTGTCGTCCCCTCGTTCTTCCTGCCATCGCACTAAATCCTTCTGCTCCACCAAGTCACCCATAGCCAGGGCCATAGCCAGTTCCTCCCGCGCTACCAGCGTCACCGGCTCGCCTACGACCGCTTTCTCTTACCCTGCTCACATGACTAATAGCATCACCGGCATCAGGATTCTCTCCCAACCTCTGCCGGGGAGCAGCCATGAACTCTAGGTCATCTCCTGCCTCCCGTCCGCATTTCCAGCATCTCTTCCCCATACGACAAGCAGAACACCATCGTTTTAAATTCCTGCCCCTCCCCTCCTTTTCTAGAGCCAAGATCAGAGGATCCTGTGGGATTATTCCGCATTCCTTCTGCCATTCCGGGTGGTTTCTTAGTGTGAAAAAGAAATGCACGCATGGTACTTCATCCCATTTACCCTCCCGCCTGCAAAGTACCATCAGTTGTACTATGGTAGTATATCTTAGAGTTCCGTTCTTTGGCCATTTTTCATGATCTTCGAGACTGGACATTGGCCACCAATTGCTACCATATTCTAGAAGCTGTTTTTGAGTGAGAGGCTCCCCTCCCAATTTCCTCCGATGTTTCACCATATGTCCTAGGGGAGATCTTTTCCGAATCCCCCCTTCCGCAGAGGGCTTAGTACCCGCCACAAAAGATACAGCAACACCAAACAGAGAAACAATAACTTTGCACAAAATAGTCAGAGGCATTCCCCAGACGGGGACTCGAACCCCTAGATTACCTTCAGTGGGACTCCAACCCACCCCTTCGGCCAAAGCTTTCCAGACACAGGTGTCCTAGGGACTTGGGCCCGATAGGGTCCAATCCTTCCCTTAGGCACCTTTACAGCCCAACCCTGCGAGGCCTTCGCCGCGCCTGACGGGCAGGCAACCGCCCTTTTAATCTTTTACAGAAAAGGAATGCCTTTACCTTCCCAGGGGTCCTGCTCAGAGCTCTTTGGCCTGGGCTTCGGAGGTTCTTCCCGAGAATCCCTCGGTGCCAGCTGGGGGTCCTGCGATCCCGCGGATCCGTCGAGATTCAGAAGCAGAGTCCCATCTGGGTCGCCCAAACTGTCACCGAAATGGAAATCAACCTCTTCACACCAATGTAGCATTGAGAAGCAGGCATTCTCTTTATTACAGCGCTGGATGCACAGGGGATGGTCCCACCTAAGGTGCCTACCGTCATACAAAGCTAATGGGAAAATGGCCGTTTCTGCTTAGCTTTAGAAACCATTTCCAGCAGCATGAGAACCCCCCGAGCATCCTGGGATGCCCACTCCCCAGCCCCATCTCTCAGGAACCCCTTGGGAGCCTCCAGCACCCCCCAGGGAATGCTCCTGCCACCCTGACCCCCTCCCAATGCTCCCTGCTGTTAGACAGCTGCCAGGAAGACGGGGTTCTAACCCTCCCTACCCCTGGCATCCTTTGCACGAGCTTTCTTGGGATGTCCTTAGCGGAGGCGGCGTTGTAGCCCAGAACACGATGCCCATGATAGCAGCAGCAGGAGGGAACAGCCAAGTGGTGGAGAATGCAGCACTGGGGGACCGAGGGGCCTCGAGTGTTAGATGGTGGAGCCCATGACGGGAACAGCCCAAGGGCTGCAGAACCGCACAGCCTTTCTGGGAACCCCGGAGACGGTGGTCCGTCAAGAGGAAAGACGGGTCAGGGTCGTCCCAATGCCAAGGGGAGAATAACCAGGGGCCAAACGCTGGAACATTCCCCGTCGACACTACTCAATGTGACACAAAAGGACCCCCGACAGAGAGCAGCCAGCTCTAGAGCGGGGACGTTGATGGGCCGAGGAACGGGGCTTCCCACAGGCCACTCAGACAGGCTCCCCACAGCCCTTTCACAGAAACTGGCGGGTAACCGACAAACCGACAGCCGGGATGCTGGGAAGGTGCTAGGCCAAACGGTTCCACCTGCTCCTGCGGCCCCACTGTCTTGAAAGTAAGGGAGGAGCTCCCAGCCCCCGGCCCTGGCAGCCCCGAAGAGCTGTCCCAAGGCTCCTTGCTCGGCCCGCAGGCCGTGCCTGCAGTCGGCCCCGTTGCCATGGCAGCGGGCCAGAGGGGGCGGGACCAGAGAAGGGCGCTGCACTGGCTGCTGGCGGGCCCTGCCTGGCGCTGCCTGGCGGGCGCCATTGGCTGAGAGGCCAGGAGGAGGGTGGGCGGGCTCCGGGGAGAGCTCCTGCAGAGCCCGCTCGGGGGCGGGTGGCCGTCTCCCTGTGGTAAACTGCAGCCGGGCCCCTCTGCCTGCCCTGGGCTGGTGCCGCTTGCGGAGCCTCGCGGGGTGGCGGGAGAAGGAGCGGTGCCAGGCTGGGCCTCTCCTCTCTGGAGTAAACCTTAGGAGTGCTTCCTGCCTTCCTCCGGTTGAAGAAACAATTAAGGAGAAGTCCTAACGGTTCCCAAAGGCTCCCGCCCTCCCCCTGACGTGCGGAAACAGACTCCGCAACCCCTAGGGTTGTAAAGTAGGTATGTTTATTCAGCGTTGGGCAGCACGGGGGGCGGGTCAGCCCGCCAAAGTCGTGCGCGCCCACGCAGTAGCTTGTCCTGGATTTATACGACAAAGTGTTACATATACCTAAGGTTTCCCAATACGCCCAGACATATGCATGACCTGTCCCCGCTTCGTATTAAAATTAGCCCCAAGAGGTCGTTTCCATAAACTCCTCCCAACTGCGCTTGCGCAGTGCCTCCTGGTGGTGGTCGCTGGGGGGTCGTGGGGATGAAGGCTGATGACTCTTTTCTTTGTCACCGCTAGTAACCCCTTCTTCTTGCGCAGACTCTGTTGCTCCTTGACTCTTGTCCAAACTGCAGGGTCGGTTTCAGCTGGTTTTTAAGACAAGTTGCTGTTCTGATCGGGAACTGTCCTTCGCTGAGAGATTACAAGACTCCTTACTTCGATCCTTTTGTACAATAGTTAAACTTTGATAGTTACACTCTAAAGCCCCTTTTCACCCCCAAAGGGCCTTCTTGCGCACCCCACTTTGGAGACAGAGCTTCTGCACCAATCTGAATTGCCACATCTTTTTTATTTTTTTGTTCCTTCCCCTTCTGCTGCTCTTTTCTGTATGCCCTTCTCTTTTTCCTCTGGTTTTGCCATCTTCCCGTGAACCTGCACTCGATAAATGCAGGTGTACGCTGCGTTTCCCCAGTTGCTCTTCACCAGAAGTTTGACACGTGCAAAGGCTCTGGGAAGCGGTGCGTTCTGGGAAGAAAAGCGGGAAAAGGAAGCAGGGGTGTTAGGAGCGACAATGCAATGAAGGTGTCTCCCCCTGCCAGCCCTGCTCCTGCTCAGGAACGAGCTCCTGAAAGTGGGTGGGAGCGGCTGTGGCAATCTGAGGCTCGCTGCTGGTACCGCGGCTGCTGGGGACACGGGAAGGGGGAAGGCAGCTGGCATCCTCTGCATGCCGGCCCTGCTGGGGCTCAGTCTCCCTCCCCTCTGCCCCTTCCCTCTGCTGCTTGCTCTGTGCTGGCAGAGAGGCCGGGGAGGTGCTCCTGGGGGGGGGGGGGGGCGGCTGCTGCGCAACCCCACCAAGCTCCCGCTGTCTGCTCGGCCTGCTTTCCTCCTGGCAGGCGTGAGAGCATGGGGAGAGAAGGGGCACGCTGTGCTGGGAGGAGAGGACACTGCCCAGCCTGCCAGCAGGCCACAGGACAGAGCGACAGTGCTGCCCGACGCCTTCCGCCACCGGGCATCCCTGTTGCTCCACGACACAAAGAGGTTGCTTGGGTGGAGTGGCCGTGTGTGCGGCTGGCTCTGCTAAAGGCAGTGGGTGCAGCCAGGGATCTCTCGGGACTTGTGCTCCCACGGGCCTAACCCTGCCCTTGCTATCCTTCTGCTACCGCCACTGCGTGCTACTCAGCCCTCCCAACCCCGCCACGTCTCTCCTGGCGGTGGTCCGGGCCCTCACACTGGTGGCTCTGACATCACACTGGGGCTCCCCAGCGCGCAGCAGGGCAGGGAGAGCCGGTGGGCTCCCCTGGGGCAGCACGGCTGCCGCTCTCCTGGGCGGCAGTTTGCCCATGCCTCTGGGCCCCCCGAACCCTGCCACACTCCCGTGCCGGGCGGCTGCCTGGCCTGTGCTGCCGGGCAGGGTTCCAGCTCTCCTGGGCATCCCCGGGAAACCAGAAAGCCTGCTGGAACGGGGGCTTTGCTCTCAGCCCATGGGGCAGCTGCTTCTGCCAGCGTTTCTCCTTTCGGCACTGTTTTGTACGCCAAGAAGAAAAACCCACCAAGAGGCAAGACGGGCTTGTACAAAAGGAGCTGAGTTTCCCCTTCCCCTGCTTCTTCCCGGTAACCCCTTCCTGTGCCTCCCCTTTCTCTACCGGTTCCTCCAGGAGCCCCTGTTAAAGCAGCAATCCATCTCCCCTCTCTTAGGTGTTCCCTTCGAACCTGTCGTGCCTCTTTTTCCTTCTCTCTACTATGAAAAAATCATCCACGCTACTTCTAACATCTTTCCCAAATCCCTTGAGTCTGCCCCTTCGAAGTTCTGGCGTTTCTTTCTTATAGCTGGGGCCGATTGTCTCATAAAGACAGAAGCCAACGGAACGGCCTCTTCTGGTTTTTCAGGGTCTACATTCGTGTATTTCCTGGCAGCGACTTTTAACCGCTCCACCAAGGCAGACGGGGATTCGTTTGGTTCTTGCTTAACCTCATAGCATTTGCACCAATTGATTGCTTTTGGCATAGCGTGCCTTATGCCAAATAGTACCCAAAAGCCCCTGGGGTCCCGGCTGCTTAGGATCCCCCCCCGCGTCTGCGGCAGGAAAAGTTGGATCTGTCGTTCCCTGCAGGTCCCCGTTAGCCCGTGCCCCTTCCACCTCTTTCCCAGCAGTGTTTCATACCACCTTCTTCTCAGTACCGTCTCACAATGTCTCTAACATTACCTGTACATCTTTCCAATCAGGGGCTTGGGTCCTGGTTATAGTTTCCAAAATTTACCCCCCCTTTCTGGCTCTTCCCTATCAATCCCCACCGTTTCCTTCCAGAACCTCAAATCCCTTCTTGGCAATGGCACTTTAACGCTTACTGGCCCGTTATTTCCGACCGCTTGTCGGAGAGGAGCTTGTAAAACCTCTCCTGCTTCCCCTTGTCGTCCCCTCGTTCTTCCTGCCATCGCACTAAATCCTTCTGCTCCACCAAGTCACCCATAGCCAGGGCCATAGCCAGTTCCTCCCGCGCTACCAGCGTCACCGGCTCGCCTACGACCGCTTTCTCTTACCCTGCTCACATGACTAATAGCATCACCGGCATCAGGATTCTCTCCCAACCTCTGCCGGGGAGCAGCCATGAACTCTAGGTCATCTCCTGCCTCCCGTCCGCATTTCCAGCATCTCTTCCCCATACGACAAGCAGAACACCATCGTTTTAAATTCCTGCCCCTCCCCTCCTTTTCTAGAGCCAAGATCAGAGGATCCTGTGGGATTATTCCGCATTCCTTCTGCCATTCCGGGTGGTTTCTTAGTGTGAAAAAGAAATGCACGCATGGTACTTCATCCCATTTACCCTCCCGCCTGCAAAGTACCATCAGTTGTACTATGGTAGTATATCTTAGAGTTCCGTTCTTTGGCCATTTTTCATGATCTTCGAGACTGGACATTGGCCACCAATTGCTACCATATTCTAGAAGCTGTTTTTGAGTGAGAGGCTCCCCTCCCAATTTCCTCCGATGTTTCACCATATGTCCTAGGGGAGATCTTTTCCGAATCCCCCCTTCCGCAGAGGGCTTAGTACCCGCCACAAAAGATACAGCCACACCAAACAGAGAAACAATAACTTTGCACAAAATAGTCAGAGGCATTCCCCAGACGGGGACTCGAACCCCTAGATTACCTTCAGTGGGACTCCAACCCACCCCTTCGGCCAAAGCTTTCCAGACACAGGTGTCCTAGGGACTTGGGCCCGATAGGGTCCAATCCTTCCCTTAGGCACCTTTACAGCCCAACCCTGCGAGGCCTTCGCCGCGCCTGACGGGCAGGCAACCGCCCTTTTAATCTTTTACAGAAAAGGAATGCCTTTACCTTCCCAGGGGTCCTGCTCAGAGCTCTTTGGCCTGGGCTTCGGAGGTTCTTCCCGAGAATCCCTCGGTGCCGGCTGGGGGTCCTGCGATCCCGCGGATCCGTCGAGATTCAGAAGCAGAGTCCCATCTGGGTCGCCCAAACTGTCACCGAAATGGAAATCAACCTCTTCACACCAATGTAGCATTGAGAAGCAGGCATTCTCTTTATTACAGCGCTGGATGCACGGGGGATGGTCCCACCTAAGGTGCCTACCGTCATACAAAGCTAATGGGAAAATGGCCGTTTCTGCTTAGCTTTAGAAACCATTTCCAGCAGCATGAGAACCCCCCGAGCATCCTGGGATGCCCACTCCCCAGCCCCATCTCTCAGGAACCCCTTGGGAGCCTCCAGCACCCCCCAGGGAATGCTCCTGCCACCCTGACCCCCTCCCAATGCTCCCTGCTGTTAGACAGCTGCCAGGAAGACGGGGTTCTAACCCTCCCTACCCCTGGCATCCTTTGCACGAGCTTTCCCGGGATGTCCTTAGCGGAGGCGGCGTTGTAGCCCAGAACACGATGCCCATGATAGCAGCAGCAGGAGGGAACAGCCAAGTGGTGGAGAATGCAGCACTGGGGGACCGAGGGGCCTCGAGTGTTAGATGGTGGAGCCCATGACGGGAACAGCCCAAGGGCTGCAGAACCGCACAGCCTTTCTGGGAACCCCGGAGACGGTGGTCCGTCAAGAGGAAAGACGGGTCAGGGTCGTCCCAATGCCAAGGGGAGAATAACCAGGGGCCAAACGCTGGAACATTCCCCGTCGACACTACTCAATGTGACACAAAAGGACCCCCGACAGAGAGCAGCCAGCTCTAGAGCGGGGACGTTGATGGGCCGAGGAACGGGGCTTCCCACAGGCCACTCAGACAGGCTCCCCACAGCCCTTTCACAGAAACTGGCGGGTAACCGACAAACCGACAGCCGGGATGCTGGGAAGGTGCTAGGCCAAACGGTTCCACCTGCTCCTGCGGCCCCACTGTCTTGAAAGTAAGGGAGGAGCTCCCAGCCCCCGGCCCTGGCAGCCCCGAAGAGCTGTCCCAAGGCTCCTTGCTCGGCCCGCAGGCCGTGCCTGCAGTCGGCCCCGTTGCCATGGCAGCGGGCCGGAGGGGGCGGGGCCAGAGAAGGGCGCTGCACTGGCTGCTGGCGGGCCCTGCCTGGCGCTGCCTGGCGGGCGCCATTGGCTGAGAGGCCAGGAGGAGGGTGGGCGGGCTCCGGGGAGAGCTCCTGCAGAGCCCGCTCGGGGGCGGGTGGCCGTCTCCCTGTGGTAAACTGCAGCCGGGCCCCTCTGCCTGCCCTGGGCTGGTGCCGCTTGCGGAGCCTCGCGGGGTGGCGGGAGAAGGAGCGGTGCCAGGCTGGGCCTCTCCTCTCTGGAGTAAACCTTAGGAGTGCTTCCTGCCTTCCTCCGGTTGAAGAAACAATTAAGGAGAAGTCCTAACGGTTCCCAAAGGCTCCCGCCCTCCCCCTGACGTGCGGAAACAGACTCCGCAACCCCTAGGGTTGTAAAGTAGGTATGTTTATTCAGCGTTGGGCAGCACGGGGGGCGGGTCAGCCCGCCAAAGTCGTGCGCGCCCACGCGGTAGCTTGTCCTGGATTTATACGACAAAGTGTTACATATACCTAAGGTTTCCCAATACGCCCAGACATATGCATGACCTGTCCCCGCTTCGTATTAAAATTAGCCCCAAGAGGTCGTTTCCATAAACTCCTCCCAACTGCGCTTGCGCAGTGCCTCCTGGTGGTGGTCGCTGGGGGGTCGTGGGGATGAAGGCTGATGACTCTTTTCTTCGTCACCGCCAGTAACCCCTTCTTCTTGCGCAGACTCTGTTGCTCCTTGACTCTTGTCCAAACTGCAGGGTCGGTTTCAGCTGGTTTTTAAGACAAGTTGCTGTTCTGATCGGGAACTGTCCTTCGCTGAGAGATTACAAGACTCCTTACTTCGATCCTTTTGTACAATAGTTAAACTTTGATAGTTACACTCTAAAGCCCCTTTTCACCCCCAAAGGGCCTTCTTGCGCACCCCACTTTGGAGACAGAGCTTCTGCACCAATCTGAATTGCCACATCTTTTTTATTTTTTTGTTCCTTCCCCTTCTGCTGCTCTTTTCTGTATGCCCTTCTCTTTTTCCTCTGGTTTTGCCATCTTCCCGTGAACCTGCACTCGATAAATGCAGGTGTACGCTGCGTTTCCCCAGTTGCTCTTCACCAGAAGTTTGACACGTGCAAAGGCTCTGGGAAGCGGTGCGTTCTGGGAAGAAAAGCGGGAAAAGGAAGCGGGGGTGTTAGGAGCGACAATGCAATGAAGGTGTCTCCCCCTGCCAGCCCTGCTCCTGCTCAGGAACGAGCTCCTGAAAGTGGGTGGGAGCGGCTGTGGCAATCTGAGGCTCGCTGCTGGTACCGCGGCTGCTGGGGACACGGGAAGGGGGAAGGCAGCTGGCATCCTCTGCATGCCGGCCCTGCTGGGGCTCAGTCTCCCTCCCCTCTGCCCCTTCCCTCTGCTGCTTGCTCTGTGCTGGCAGAGAGGCCGGGGAGGTGCTCCTGTGGGGGGGGGGGGGGCGGCTGCTGCGCAACCCCACCAAGCTCCTGCAGTCTGCTCGGCCTGCTTTCCTCCTGGCAGGCGTGAGAGCATGGGGAGAGAAGGGGCACGCTGTGCTGGGAGGAGAGGACACTGCCCAGCCTGCCAGCAGGCCACAGGACGGAGCGACAGTGCTGCCCGACACCTTCCGCCACCGGGCATCCCTGTTGCTCCACGACACAAAGAGGTTGCTTGGGTGGAGTGGCCGTGTGCGCGGCTGGCTCTGCTAAAGGCAGTGGGTGCAGCCAGGGATCTCTCGGGACTTGTGCTCCCACGGGCCTAACCCTGCCCTTGCTATCCTTCTGCTACCGCCACTGCGTGCTACTCAGCCCTCCCAACCCCGCCACGTCTCTCCTGGCGGTGGTCCGGGCCCTCACACTGGTGGCTCTGACATCACACTGGGGCTCCCCAGCGCGCAGCAGGGCAGGGAGAGCCGGTGGGCTCCCCTGGGGCAGCACGGCTGCCGCTCTCCTGGGCGGCAGTTTGCCCATGCCTCTGGGCCCCCCGAACCCTGCCACACTCCCGTGCCGGGCGGCTGCCTGGCCTGTGCTGCCGGGCAGGGTTCCAGCTCTCCTGGGCATCCCCAGGAAACCAGAAAGCCTGCTGGAACGGGGGCTTTGCTCTCAGCCCATGGGGCAGCTGCTTCTGCCAGCGTTTCTCCTTTCGGCACTGTTTTGTACGCCAAGAAGAAAAACCCACCAAGAGGCAAGACAGGCTTGTACAAAAGGAGCTGAGTTTCCCCTTCCCCTGCTTCTTCCCGGTAACCCCTTCCTGTGCCTCCCCTTTCTCTACCGGTTCCTCCAGGAGCCCCTGTTAAAGCAGCAATCCATCTCCCCTCTCTTAGGTGTTCCCTTCGAACCTGTCGTGCCTCTTTTTCCTTCTCTCTACTATGAAAAAATCATCCACGCTACCTCTAACATCTTTCCCAAATCCCTTGAGTCTGCCCCTTCGAAGTTCTGGCGTTTCTTTCTTATAGCTGGGGCCGATTGTCTCATAAAGACAGAAGCCAACGGAACGGCCTCTTCTGGTTTTTCAGGGTCTACATTCGTGTATTTCCTGGCAGCGACTTTTAACCGCTCCACCAAGGCAGACGGGGATTCGTTTGGTTCTTGCTTAACCTCATAGCATTTGCACCAATTGATTGCTTTTGGCATAGCGTGCCTTATGCCAAATAGTACCCAAAAGCCCCTGGGGTCCCGGCTGCTTAGGATCCCCCCCCGCGTCTGCGGCAGGAAAAGTTGGATCTGTCGTTCCCTGCAGGTCCCCGTTAGCCCGTGCCCCTTCCACCTCTTTCCCAGCAGTGTTTCATACCACCTTCTTCTCAGTACCGTCTCACAATGTCTCTAACATTACCTGTACATCTTTCCAATCAGGGGCTTGGGTCCTGGTTATAGTTTCCAAAATTTACCCCCCCTTTCTGGCTCTTCCCTATCAATCCCCGCCGTTTCCTTCCAGAACCTCAAATCCCTTCTTGGCAATGGCACTTTAACGCTTACTGGCCCGTTATTTCCGACCGCTTGTCGGAGAGGAGCTTGTAAAACCTCTCCTGCTTCCCCTTGTCGTCCCCTCGTTCTTCCTGCCATCGCACTAAATCCTTCTGCTCCACCAAGTCACCCATAGCCAGGGCCATAGCCAGTTCCTCCCGCGCTACCAGCGTCACCGGCTCGCCTACGACCGCTTTCTCTTACCCTGCTCACATGACTAATAGCATCACCGGCATCAGGATTCTCTCCCAACCTCTGCCGGGGAGCAGCCATGAACTCTAGGTCATCTCCTGCCTCCCGTCCGCATTTCCAGCATCTCTTCCCCATACGACAAGCAGAACACCATCGTTTTAAATTCCTGCCCCTCCCCTCCTTTTCTAGAGCCAAGATCAGAGGATCCTGTGGGATTATTCCGCATTCCTTCTGCCATTCCGGGTGGTTTCTTAGTGTGAAAAAGAAATGCACGCATGGTACTTCATCCCATTTACCCTCCCGCCTGCAAAGTACCATCAGTTGTACTATGGTAGTATATCTTAGAGTTCCGTTCTTTGGCCATTTTTCATGATCTTCGAGACTGGACATTGGCCACCAATTGCTACCATATTCTAGAAGCTGTTTTTGAGTGAGAGGCTCCCCTCCCAATTTCCTCCGATGTTTCACCATATGTCCTAGGGGAGATCTTTTCCGAATCCCCCCTTCCGCAGAGGGCTTAGTACCCGCCACAAAAGATACAGCAACACCAAACAGAGAAACAATAACTTTGCACAAAATAGTCAGAGGCATTCCCCAGACGGGGACTCGAACCCCTAGATTACCTTCAGTGGGACTCCAACCCACCCCTTCGGCCAAAGCTTTCCAGACACAGGTGTCCTAGGGACTTGGGCCCGATAGGGTCCAATCCTTCCCTTAGGCACCTTTACAGCCCAACCCTGCGAGGCCTTCGCCGCGCCTGACGGGCAGGCAACCGCCCTTTTAATCTTTTACAGAAAAGGAATGCCTTTACCTTCCCAGGGGTCCTGCTCAGAGCTCTTTGGCCTGGGCTTCGGAGGTTCTTCCCGAGAATCCCTCGGTGCCGGCTGGGGGTCCTGCGATCCCGCGGATCCGTCGAGATTCAGAAGCAGAGTCCCATCTGGGTCGCCCAAACTGTCACCGAAATGGAAATCAACCTCTTCACACCAATGTAGCATTGAGAAGCAGGCATTCTCTTTATTACAGCGCTGGATGCACGGGGGATGGTCCCACCTAAGGTGCCTACCGTCATACAAAGCTAATGGGAAAATGGCCGTTTCTGCTTAGCTTTAGAAACCATTTCCAGCAGCATGAGAACCCCCCGAGCATCCTGGGATGCCCACTCCCCAGCCCCATCTCTCAGGAACCCCTTGGGAGCCTCCAGCACCCCCCAGGGAATGCTCCTGCCACCCTGACCCCCTCCCAATGCTCCCTGCTGTTAGACAGCTGCCAGGAAGACGGGGTTCTAACCCTCCCTACCCCTGGCATCCTTTGCACGAGCTTTCCCGGGATGTCCTTAGCGGAGGCGGCGTTGTAGCCCAGAACACGATGCCCATGATAGCAGCAGCAGGAGGGAACAGCCAAGTGGTGGAGAATGCAGCACTGGGGGACCGAGGGGCCTCGAGTGTTAGATGGTGGAGCCCATGACGGGAACAGCCCAAGGGCTGCAGAACCGCACAGCCTTTCTGGGAACCCCGGAGACGGTGGTCCGTCAAGAGGAAAGACGGGTCAGGGTCGTCCCAATGCCAAGGGGAGAATAACCAGGGGCCAAACGCTGGAACATTCCCCGTCGACACTACTCAATGTGACACAAAAGGACCCCCGACAGAGAGCAGCCAGCTCTAGAGCGGGGACGTTGATGGGCCGAGGAACGGGGCTTCCCACAGGCCACTCAGACAGGCTCCCCACAGCCCTTTCACAGAAACTGGCGGGTAACCGACAAACCGACAGCCGGGATGCTGGGAAGGTGCTAGGCCAAACGGTTCCACCTGCTCCTGCGGCCCCACTGTCTTGAAAGTAAGGGAGGAGCTCCCAGCCCCCGGCCCTGGCAGCCCCGAAGAGCTGTCCCAAGGCTCCTTGCTCGGCCCGCAGGCCGTGCCTGCAGTCGGCCCCGTTGCCATGGCAGCGGGCCGGAGGGGGCGGGGCCAGAGAAGGGCGCTGCACTGGCTGCTGGCGGGCCCTGCCTGGCGCTGCCTGGCGGGCGCCATTGGCTGAGAGGCCAGGAGGAGGGTGGGCGGGCTCCGGGGAGAGCTCCTGCAGAGCCCGCTCGGGGGCGGGTGGCCGTCTCCCTGTGGTAAACTGCAGCCGGGCCCCTCTGCCTGCCCTGGGCTGGTGCCGCTTGCGGAGCCTCGCGGGGTGGCGGGAGAAGGAGCGGTGCCAGGCTGGGCCTCTCCTCTCTGGAGTAAACCTTAGGAGTGCTTCCTGCCTTCCTCAGGTTGAAGAAACAATTAAGGAGAAGTCCTAACGGTTCCCAAAGGCTCCCGCCCTCCCCCTGACGTGCGGAAACAGACTCCGCAACCCCTAGGGTTGTAAAGTAGGTATGTTTATTCAGCGTTGGGCAGCACGGGGGGCGGGTCAGCCCGCCAAAGTCGTGCGCGCCCACGCGGTAGCTTGTCCTGGATTTATACGACAAAGTGTTACATATACCTAAGGTTTCCCAATACGCCCAGACATATGCATGACCTGTCCCCGCTTCGTATTAAAATTAGCCCCAAGAGGTCGTTTCCATAAACTCCTCCCAACTGCGCTTGCGCAGTGCCTCCTGGTGGTGGTCGCTGGGGGGTCGTGGGGATGAAGGCTGATGACTCTTTTCTTCGTCACCGCCAGTAACCCCTTCTTCTTGCGCAGACTCTGTTGCTCCTTGACTCTTGTCCAAACTGCAGGGTCGGTTTCAGCTGGTTTTTAAGACAAGTTGCTGTTCTGATCGGGAACTGTCCTTCGCTGAGAGATTACAAGACTCCTTACTTCGATCCTTTTGTACAATAGTTAAACTTTGATAGTTACACTCTAAAGCCCCTTTTCACCCCCAAAGGGCCTTCTTGCGCACCCCACTTTGGAGACAGAGCTTCTGCACCAATCTGAATTGCCACATCTTTTTTATTTTTTTGTTCCTTCCCCTTCTGCTGCTCTTTTCTGTATGCCCTTCTCTTTTTCCTCTGGTTTTGCCATCTTCCCGTGAACCTGCACTCGATAAATGCAGGTGTACGCTGCGTTTCCCCAGTTGCTCTTCACCAGAAGTTTGACACGTGCAAAGGCTCTGGGAAGCGGTGCGTTCTGGGAAGAAAAGCGGGAAAAGGAAGCGGGGGTGTTAGGAGCGACAATGCAATGAAGGTGTCTCCCCCTGCCAGCCCTGCTCCTGCTCAGGAACGAGCTCCTGAAAGTGGGTGGGAGCGGCTGTGGCAATCTGAGGCTCGCTGCTGGTACCGCGGCTGCTGGGGACACGGGAAGGGGGAAGGCAGCTGGCATCCTCTGCATGCCGGCCCTGCTGGGGCTCAGTCTCCCTCCCCTCTGCCCCTTCCCTCTGCTGCTTGCTCTGTGCTGGCAGAGAGGCCGGGGAGGTGCTCCTGGGGGGGGGGGGGGGGCGGCTGCTGCGCAACCCCACCAAGCTCCTGCAGTCTGCTCGGCCTGCTTTCCTCCTGGCAGGCGTGAGAGCATGGGGAGAGAAGGGGCACGCTGTGCTGGGAGGAGAGGACACTGCCCAGCCTGCCAGCAGGCCACAGGACAGAGCGACAGTGCTGCCCGACGCCTTCCGCCACCGGGCATCCCTGTTGCTCCACGACACAAAGAGGTTGCTTGGGTGGAGTGGCCGTGTGTGCGGCTGGCTCTGCTAAAGGCAGTGGGTGCAGCCAGGGATCTCTCGGGACTTGTGCTCCCACGGGCCTAACCCTGCCCTTGCTATCCTTCTGCTACCGCCACTGCGTGCTACTCAGCCCTCCCAACCCCGCCACGTCTCTCCTGGCGGTGGTCCGGGCCCTCACACTGGTGGCTCTGACATCACACTGGGGCTCCCCAGCGCGCAGCAGGGCAGGGAGAGCCGGTGGGCTCCCCTGGGGCAGCACGGCTGCCGCTCTCCTGGGCGGCAGTTTGCCCATGCCTCTGGGCCCCCCGAACCCTGCCACACTCCCGTGCCGGGCGGCTGCCTGGCCTGTGCTGCCGGGCAGGGTTCCAGCTCTCCTGGGCATCCCCGGGAAACCAGAAAGCCTGCTGGAACGGGGGCTTTGCTCTCAGCCCATGGGGCAGCTGCTTCTGCCAGCGTTTCTCCTTTCGGCACTGTTTTGTACGCCAAGAAGAAAAACCCACCAAGAGGCAAGACGGGCTTGTACAAAAGGAGCTGAGTTTCCCCTTCCCCTGCTTCTTCCCGGTAACCCCTTCCTGTGCCTCCCCTTTCTCTACCGGTTCCTCCAGGAGCCCCTGTTAAAGCAGCAATCCATCTCCCCTCTCTTAGGTGTTCCCTTCGAACCTGTCGTGCCTCTTTTTCCTTCTCTCTACTATGAAAAAATCATCCACGCTACCTCTAACATCTTTCCCAAATCCCTTGAGTCTGCCCCTTCGAAGTTCTGGCGTTTCTTTCTTATAGCTGGGGCCGATTGTCTCATAAAGACAGAAGCCAACGGAACGGCCTCTTCTGGTTTTTCAGGGTCTACATTCGTGTATTTCCTGGCAGCGACTTTTAACCGCTCCACCAAGGCAGACGGGGATTCGTTTGGTTCTTGCTTAACCTCATAGCATTTGCACCAATTGATCGCTTTTGGCATAGCGTGCCTTATGCCAAATAGTACCCAAAAGCCCCTGGGGTCCCGGCTGCTTAGGATCCCCCCCCGCGTCTGCGGCAGGAAAAGCTGGATCTGTCGTTCCCTGCAGGTCCCCATTAGCCCGTGCCCCTTCCACCTCTTTCCCAGCAGTGTTTCATACCACCTTCTTCTCAGTACCGTCTCACAATGTCTCTAACATTACCTGTACATCTTTCCAATCAGGGGCTTGGGTCCTGGTTATAGTTTCCAAAATTTACCCCCCCTTTCTGGCTCTTCCCTATCAATCCCCGCCGTTTCCTTCCAGAACCTCAAATCCCTTCTTGGCAATGGCACTTTAACGCTTACTGGCCCGTTATTTCCGACCGCTTGTCGGAGAGGAGCTTGTAAAACCTCTCCTGCTTCCCCTTGTCGTCCCCTCGTTCTTCCTGCCATCGCACTAAATCCTTCTGCTCCACCAAGTCACCCATAGCCAGGGCCATAGCCAGTTCCTCCCGCGCTACCAGCGTCACCGGCTCGCCTACGACCGCTTTCTCTTACCCTGCTCACATGACTAATAGCATCACCGGCATCAGGATTCTCTCCCAACCTCTGCCGGGGAGCAGCCATGAACTCTAGGTCATCTTCTGCCTCCCGTCCGCATTTCCAGCATCTCTTCCCCATACGACAAGCAGAACACCATCGTTTTAAATTCCTGCCCCTCCCCTCCTTTTCTAGAGCCAAGATCAGAGGATCCTGTGGGATTATTCCGCATTCCTTCTGCCATTCCGGGTGGTTTCTTAGTGTGAAAAAGAAATGCACGCATGGTACTTCATCCCATTTACCCTCCCGCCTGCAAAGTACCATCAGTTGTACTATAGTAGTATATCTTAGAGTTCCGTTCTTTGGCCATTTTTCATGATCTTCGAGACTGGACATTGGCCACCAATTGTTACCATATTCTAGAAGCTGTTTTTGAGTGAGAGGCTCCCCTCCCAATTTCCTCCGATGTTTCACCATATGTCCTAGGGGAGATCTTTTCCGAATCCCCCCTTCCGCAGAGGGCTTAGTACCCGCCACAAAAGATACAGCCACACCAAACAGAGAAACAATAACTTTGCACAAAATAGTCAGAGGCATTCCCCAGACGGGGACTCGAACCCCTAGATTACCTTCAGAGGGACTCCAACCCACCCCTTCGGCCAAAGCTTTCCAGACACAGGTGTCCTAGGGACTTGGGCCCGATAGGGTCCAATCCTTCCCTTAGGCACCTTTACAGCCCAACCCTGCGAGGCCTTCACCGCGCCTGACGGGCAGGCAACCGCCCTTTTAATCTTTTACAGAAAAGGAATGCCTTTACCTTCCCAGGGGTCCTGCTCAGAGCTCTTTGGCCTGGGCTTCGGAGGTTCTTCCCGAGAATCCCTCGGTGCCGGCTGGGGGTCCTGCGATCCCGTGGATCCGTCGAGATTCAGAAGCAGAGTCCCATCTGGGTCGCCCAAACTGTCACCGAAATGGGGAATCAACCTCTTCACACCAATGTAGCATCGAGAAGCAGGCATTCTCTTTATTACAGCGCTGGATGCACGGGGGATGGTCCCACCTAAGGTGCCTACCGTCATACAAAGCTAATGGGAAAATGGCCGTTTCTGCTTAGCTTTAGAAACCATTTCCAGCAGCATGAGAACCCCCCGAGCATCCTGGGATGCCCACTCCCCAGCCCCATCTCTCAGGAACCCCTTGGGAGCCTCCAGCACCCCCCAGGGAATGCTCCTGCCACCCTGACCCCCTCCCAATGCTCCCTGCTGTTAGACAGCTGCCAGGAAGACGGGGTTCTAACCCTCCCTACCCCTGGCATCCTTTGCACGAGCTTTCCCGGGATGTCCTTAGCGGAGGCGGCGTTGTAGCCCAGAACACGATGCCCATGATAGCAGCAGCGGGAGGGAACAGCCAAGTGGTGGAGAATGCAGCACTGGGGGACCGAGGGGCCTCGAGTGTTAGATGGTGGAGCCCATGACGGGAACAGCCCAAGGGCTGCAGAACCGCACAGCCTTTCTGGGAACCCCGGAGACGGTGGTCCGTCAAGAGGAAAGACGGGTCAGGGTCGTCCCAATGCCAAGGGGAGAATAACCAGGGGCCAAATGCTGGAACATTCCCCGTCGACACTACTCAATGTGACACAAAAGGACCCCCGACAGAGAGCAGCCAGCTCTAGAGCGGGGACGTTGATGGGCCGAGGAACGGGGCTTCCCACAGGCCACTCAGACAGGCTCCCCACAGCCCTTTCACAGAAACTGGCGGGTAACCAACAAACCGACAGCCGGGATGCTGG
Organism: Platalea leucorodia; assembly: GCF_965183815.1. NCBI lineage: Eukaryota > Metazoa > Chordata > Aves > Pelecaniformes > Threskiornithidae > Platalea > Platalea leucorodia. Next base: position 8,138,784 of record NC_138841.1, on the reverse strand, counting down.
GAAGGTGCTAGGCCAAACGGTTCCACCTGCTCCTGCGGCCCCACTGTCAGGAAAGTAAGGGAGGAGCTCCCAGCCCCCGGCCCTGGCAGCCCCGCAGAGCTGTCCCAAGGCTCCTTGCTCGGCCCGCAGGCCGTGCCTGCAGTCGGCCCCGTTGCCATGGCAGCGGGCCGGAGGGGGCGGGGCCAGAGAAGGGCGCTGCACTGGCTGCTGGCGGGCCCTGCCTGGCGCTGCCTGGCGGGCGCCATTGGCTGAGAGGCCAGGAGGAGGGTGGGCGGGCTCCGGGGAGAGCTCCTGCAGAGCCCGCTCGGGGGCGGGTGGCCGTCTCCCTGTGGTAAACTGCAGCCGGGCCCCTCTGCCTGCCCTGGGCTGGTGCCGCTTGCGGAGCCTCGCGGGGTGGCGGGAGAAGGAGCGGTGCCAGGCTGGGCCTCTCCTCTCTGGAGTAAACCTTAGGAGTGCTTCCTGCCTTCCTCCGGTTGAAGAAACAATTAAGGAGAAGTCCTAACGGTTCCCAAAGGCTCCCGCCCTCCCCCTGACGTGCGGAAACAGACTCCGCAACCCCTAGGGTTGTAAAGTAGGTATGTTTATTCAGCGTTGGGCAGCACGGGGGGCGGGTCAGCCCGCCAAAGTCGTGCGCGCCCACGCGGTAGCTTGTCCTGGATTTATACGACAAAGTGTTACATATACCTAAGGTTTCCCAATACGCCCAGACATATGCATGACCTGTCCCCGCTTCGTATTAAAATTAGCCCCAAGAGGTCGTTTCCATAAACTCCTCCCAACTGCGCTTGCGCAGTGCCTCCTGGTGGTGGTCGCTGGGGGGTCGTGGGGATGAAGGCTGATGACTCTTTTCTTTGTCACCGCTAGTAACCCCTTCTTCTTGCGCAGACTCTGTTGCTCCTTGACTCTTGTCCAAACTGCAGGGTCGGTTTCAGCTGGTTTTTAAGACAAGTTGCTGTTCTGATCGGGAACTGTCCTTCGCTGAGAGATTACAAGACTCCTTACTTCGATCCTTTTGTACAATAGTTAAACTTTGATAGTTACACTCTAAAGCCCCTTTTCACCCCCAAAGGGCCTTCTTGCGCACCCCACTTTGGAGACAGAGCTTCTGCACCAATCTGAATTGCCACATCTTTTTTATTTTTTTGTTCCTTCCCCTTCTGCTGCTCTTTTCTGTATGCCCTTCTCTTTTTCCTCTGGTTTTGCCATCTTCCCGTGAACCTGCACTCGATAAATGCAGGTGTACGCTGCGTTTCCCCAGTTGCTCTTCACCAGAAGTTTGACACGTGCAAAGGCTCTGGGAAGCGGTGCGTTCTGGGAAGAAAAGCGGGAAAAGGAAGCGGGGGTGTTAGGAGCGACAATGCAATGAAGGTGTCTCCCCCTGCCAGCCCTGCTCCTGCTCAGGAACGAGCTCCTGAAAGTGGGTGGGAGCGGCTGTGGCAATCTGAGGCTCGCTGCTGGTACCGCGGCTGCTGGGGACACGGGAAGGGGGAAGGCAGCTGGCATCCTCTGCATGCCGGCCCTGCTGGGGCTCAGTCTCCCTCCCCTCTGCCCCTTCCCTCTGCTGCTTGCTCTGTGCTGGCAGAGAGGCCGGGGAGGTGCTCCTGGGGGGGGGGGGGGGGCGGCTGCTGCGCAACCCCACCAAGCTCCTGCAGTCTGCTCGGCCTGCTTTCCTCCTGGCAGGCGTGAGAGCATGGGGAGAGAAGGGGCACGCTGTGCTGGGAGGAGAGGACACTGCCCAGCCTGCCAGCAGGCCACAGGACAGAGCGACAGTGCTGCCCGACGCCTTCCGCCACCGGGCATCCCTGTTGCTCCACGACACAAAGAGGTTGCTTGGGTGGAGTGGCCGTGTGTGCGGCTGGCTCTGCTAAAGGCAGTGGGTGCAGCCAGGGATCTCTCGGGACTTGTGCTCCCACGGGCCTAACCCTGCCCTTGCTATCCTTCTGCTACCGCCACTGCGTGCTACTCAGCCCTCCCAACCCCGCCACGTCTCTCCTGGCGGTGGTCCGGGCCCTCACACTGGTGGCTCTGACATCACACTGGGGCTCCCCAGCGCGCAGCAGGGCAGGGAGAGCCGGTGGGCTCCCCTGGGGCAGCACGGCTGCCGCTCTCCTGGGCGGCAGTTTGCCCATGCCTCTGGGCCCCCCGAACCCTGCCACACTCCCGTGCCGGGCGGCTGCCTGGCCTGTGCTGCCGGGCAGGGTTCCAGCTCTCCTGGGCATCCCCGGGAAACCAGAAAGCCTGCTGGAACGGGGGCTTTGCTCTCAGCCCATGGGGCAGCTGCTTCTGCCAGCGTTTCTCCTTTCGGCACTGTTTTGTACGCCAAGAAGAAAAACCCACCAAGAGGCAAGACGGGCTTGTACAAAAGGAGCTGAGTTTCCCCTTCCCCTGCTTCTTCCCGGTAACCCCTTCCTGTGCCTCCCCTTTCTCTACCGGTTCCTCCAGGAGCCCCTGTTAAAGCAGCAATCCATCTCCCCTCTCTTAGGTGTTCCCTTCGAACCTGTCGTGCCTCTTTTTCCTTCTCTCTACTATGAAAAAATCATCCACGCTACCTCTAACATCTTTCCCAAATCCCTTGAGTCTGCCCCTTCGAAGTTCTGGCGTTTCTTTCTTATAGCTGGGGCCGATTGTCTCATAAAGACAGAAGCCAACGGAACGGCCTCTTCTGGTTTTTCAGGGTCTACATTCGTGTATTTCCTGGCAGCGACTTTTAACCGCTCCACCAAGGCAGACGGGGATTCGTTTGGTTCTTGCTTAACCTCATAGCATTTGCACCAATTGATCGCTTTTGGCATAGCGTGCCTTATGCCAAATAGTACCCAAAAGCCCCTGGGGTCCCGGCTGCTTAGGATCCCCCCCCGCGTCTGCGGCAGGAAAAGTTGGATCTGTCGTTCCCTGCAGGTCCCCATTAGCCCGTGCCCCTTCCACCTCTTTCCCAGCAGTGTTTCATACCACCTTCTTCTCAGTACCGTCTCACAATGTCTCTAACATTACCTGTACATCTTTCCAATCAGGGGCTTGGGTCCTGGTTATAGTTTCCAAAATTTACCCCCCCTTTCTGGCTCTTCCCTATCAATCCCCGCCGTTTCCTTCCAGAACCTCAAATCCCTTCTTGGCAATGGCACTTTAACGCTTACTGGCCCGTTATTTCCGACCGCTTGTCGGAGAGGAGCTTGTAAAACCTCTCCTGCTTCCCCTTGTCGTCCCCTCGTTCTTCCTGCCATCGCACTAAATCCTTCTGCTCCACCAAGTCACCCATAGCCAGGGCCATAGCCAGTTCCTCCCGCGCTACCAGCGTCACCGGCTCGCCTACGACCGCTTTCTCTTACCCTGCTCACATGACTAATAGCATCACCGGCATCAGGATTCTCTCCCAACCTCTGCTGGGGAGCAGCCATGAACTCTAGGTCATCTTCTGCCTCCCGTCCGCATTTCCAGCATCTCTTCCCCATACGACAAGCAGAACACCATCGTTTTAAATTCCTGCCCCTCCCCTCCTTTTCTAGAGCCAAGATCAGAGGATCCTGTGGGATTATTCCGCATTCCTTCTGCCATTCCGGGTGGTTTCTTAGTGTGAAAAAGAAATGCACGCATGGTACTTCATCCCATTTACCCTCCCGCCTGCAAAGTACCATCAGTTGTACTATAGTAGTATATCTTAGAGTTCCGTTCTTTGGCCATTTTTCATGATCTTCGAGACTGGACATTGGCCACCAATTGCTACCATATTCTAGAAGCTGTTTTTGAGTGAGAGGCTCCCCTCCCAATTTCCTCCGATGTTTCACCATATGTCCTAGGGGAGATCTTTTCCGAATCCCCCCTTCCGCAGAGGGCTTAGTACCCGCCACAAAAGATACAGCCACACCAAACAGAGAAACAATAACTTTGCACAAAATAGTCAGAGGCATTCCCCAGACGGGGACTCGAACCCCTAGATTACCTTCAGAGGGACTCCAACCCACCCCTTCGGCCAAAGCTTTCCAGACACAGGTGTCCTAGGGACTTGGGCCCGATAGGGTCCAATCCTTCCCTTAGGCACCTTTACAGCCCAACCCTGCGAGGCCTTCGCCGCGCCTGACGGGCAGGCAACCGCCCTTTTAATCTTTTACAGAAAAGGAATGCCTTTACCTTCCCAGGGGTCCTGCTCAGAGCTCTTTGGCCTGGGCTTCGGAGGTTCTTCCCGAGAATCCCTCGGTGCCGGCTGGGGGTCCTGCGATCCCGTGGATCCGTCGAGATTCAGAAGCAGAGTCCCATCTGGGTCGCCCAAACTGTCACCGAAATGGGGAATCAACCTCTTCACACCAATGTAGCATCGAGAAGCAGGCATTCTCTTTATTACAGCGCTGGATGCACGGGGGATGGTCCCACCTAAGGTGCCTACCGTCATACAAAGCTAATGGGAAAATGGCCGTTTCTGCTTAGCTTTAGAAACCATTTCCAGCAGCATGAGAACCCCCCGAGCATCCTGGGATGCCCACTCCCCAGCCCCATCTCTCAGGAACCCCTTGGGAGCCTCCAGCACCCCCCAGGGAATGCTCCTGCCACCCTGACCCCCTCCCAATGCTCCCTGCTGTTAGACAGCTGCCAGGAAGACGGGGTTCTAACCCTCCCTACCCCTGGCATCCTTTGCACGAGCTTTCCCGGGATGTCCTTAGCGGAGGCGGCGTTGTAGCCCAGAACACGATGCCCATGATAGCAGCAGCGGGAGGGAACAGCCAAGTGGTGGAGAATGCAGCACTGGGGGACCGAGGGGCCTCGAGTGTTAGATGGTGGAGCCCATGACGGGAACAGCCCAAGGGCTGCAGAACCGCACAGCCTTTCTGGGAACCCCGGAGACGGTGGTCCGTCAAGAGGAAAGACGGGTCAGGGTCGTCCCAATGCCAAGGGGAGAATAACCAGGGGCCAAATGCTGGAACATTCCCCGTCGACACTACTCAATGTGACACAAAAGGACCCCCGACAGAGAGCAGCCAGCTCTAGAGCGGGGACGTTGATGGGCCGAGGAACGGGGCTTCCCACAGGCCACTCAGACAGGCTCCCCACAGCCCTTTCACAGAAACTGGCGGGTAACCGACAAACCGACAGCCGGGATGCTGGGAAGGTGCTAGGCCAAACGGTTCCACCTGCTCCTGCGGCCCCACTGTCAGGAAAGTAAGGGAGGAGCTCCCAGCCCCCGGCCCTGGCAGCCCCGCAGAGCTGTCCCAAGGCTCCTTGCTCGGCCCGCAGGCCGTGCCTGCAGTCGGCCCCGTTGCCATGGCAGCGGGCCGGAGGGGGCGGGGCCAGAGAAGGGCGCTGCACTGGCTGCTGGCGGGCCCTGCCTGGCGCTGCCTGGCGGGCGCCATTGGCTGAGAGGCCAGGAGGAGGGTGGGCGGGCTCCGGGGAGAGCTCCTGCAGAGCCCGCTCGGGGGCGGGTGGCCGTCTCCCTGTGGTAAACTGCAGCCGGGCCCCTCTGCCTGCCCTGGGCTGGTGCCGCTTGCGGAGCCTCGCGGGGTGGCGGGAGAAGGAGCGGTGCCAGGCTGGGCCTCTCCTCTCTGGAGTAAACCTTAGGAGTGCTTCCTGCCTTCCTCCGGTTGAAGAAACAATTAAGGAGAAGTCCTAACGGTTCCCAAAGGCTCCCGCCCTCCCCCTGACGTGCGGAAACAGACTCCGCAACCCCTAGGGTTGTAAAGTAGGTATGTTTATTCAGCGTTGGGCAGCACGGGGGGCGGGTCAGCCCGCCAAAGTCGTGCGCGCCCACGCGGTAGCTTGTCCTGGATTTATACGACAAAGTGTTACATATACCTAAGGTTTCCCAATACGCCCAGACATATGCATGACCTGTCCCCGCTTCGTATTAAAATTAGCCCCAAGAGGTCGTTTCCATAAACTCCTCCCAACTGCGCTTGCGCAGTGCCTCCTGGTGGTGGTCGCTGGGGGGTCGTGGGGATGAAGGCTGATGACTCTTTTCTTTGTCACCGCTAGTAACCCCTTCTTCTTGCGCAGACTCTGTTGCTCCTTGACTCTTGTCCAAACTGCAGGGTCGGTTTCAGCTGGTTTTTAAGACAAGTTGCTGTTCTGATCGGGAACTGTCCTTCGCTGAGAGATTACAAGACTCCTTACTTCGATCCTTTTGTACAATAGTTAAACTTTGATAGTTACACTCTAAAGCCCCTTTTCACCCCCAAAGGGCCTTCTTGCGCACCCCACTTTGGAGACAGAGCTTCTGCACCAATCTGAATTGCCACATCTTTTTTATTTTTTTGTTCCTTCCCCTTCTGCTGCTCTTTTCTGTATGCCCTTCTCTTTTTCCTCTGGTTTTGCCATCTTCCCGTGAACCTGCACTCGATAAATGCAGGTGTACGCTGCGTTTCCCCAGTTGCTCTTCACCAGAAGTTTGACACGTGCAAAGGCTCTGGGAAGCGGTGCGTTCTGGGAAGAAAAGCGGGAAAAGGAAGCGGGGGTGTTAGGAGCGACAATGCAATGAAGGTGTCTCCCCCTGCCAGCCCTGCTCCTGCTCAGGAACGAGCTCCTGAAAGTGGGTGGGAGCGGCTGTGGCAATCTGAGGCTCGCTGCTGGTACCGCGGCTGCTGGGGACACGGGAAGGGGGAAGGCAGCTGGCATCCTCTGCATGCCGGCCCTGCTGGGGCTCAGTCTCCCTCCCCTCTGCCCCTTCCCTCTGCTGCTTGCTCTGTGCTGGCAGAGAGGCCGGGGAGGTGCTCCTGTGGCGGGGGGGGGGGGGGCGGCTGCTGCGCAACCCCACCAAGCTCCTGCAGTCTGCTCGGCCTGCTTTCCTCCTGGCAGGCGTGAGAGCATGGGGAGAGAAGGGGCACGCTGTGCTGGGAGGAGAGGACACTGCCCAGCCTGCCAGCAGGCCACAGGACGGAGCGACAGTGCTGCCCGACACCTTCCGCCACCGGGCATCCCTGTTGCTCCACGACACAAAGAGGTTGCTTGGGTGGAGTGGCCGTGTGCGCGGCTGGCTCTGCTAAAGGCAGTGGGTGCAGCCAGGGATCTCTCGGGACTTGTGCTCCCACGGGCCTAACCCTGCCCTTGCTATCCTTCTGCTACCGCCACTGCGTGCTACTCAGCCCTCCCAACCCCGCCACGTCTCTCCTGGCGGTGGTCCGGGCCCTCACACTGGTGGCTCTGACATCACACTGGGGCTCCCCAGCGCGCAGCAGGGCAGGGAGAGCCGGTGGGCTCCCCTGGGGCAGCACGGCTGCCGCTCTCCTGGGCGGCAGTTTGCCCATGCCTCTGGGCCCCCCGAACCCTGCCACACTCCCGTGCCGGGCGGCTGCCTGGCCTGTGCTGCCGGGCAGGGTTCCAGCTCTCCTGGGCATCCCCAGGAAACCAGAAAGCCTGCTGGAACGGGGGCTTTGCTCTCAGCCCATGGGGCAGCTGCTTCTGCCAGCGTTTCTCCTTTCGGCACTGTTTTGTACGCCAAGAAGAAAAACCCACCAAGAGGCAAGACGGGCTTGTACAAAAGGAGCTGAGTTTCCCCTTCCCCTGCTTCTTCCCGGTAACCCCTTCCTGTGCCTCCCCTTTCTCTACCGGTTCCTCCAGGAGCCCCTGTTAAAGCAGCAATCCATCTCCCCTCTCTTAGGTGTTCCCTTCGAACCTGTCGTGCCTCTTTTTCCTTCTCTCTACTATGAAAAAATCATCCACGCTACCTCTAACATCTTTCCCAAATCCCTTGAGTCTGCCCCTTCGAAGTTCTGGCGTTTCTTTCTTATAGCTGGGGCCGATTGTCTCATAAAGACAGAAGCCAACGGAACGGCCTCTTCTGGTTTTTCAGGGTCTACATTCGTGTATTTCCTGGCAGCGACTTTTAACCGCTCCACCAAGGCAGACGGGGATTCGTTTGGTTCTTGCTTAACCTCATAGCATTTGCACCAATTGATCGCTTTTGGCATAGCGTGCCTTATGCCAAATAGTACCCAAAAGCCCCTGGGGTCCCGGCTGCTCAGGATCCCCCCCCGCGTCTGCGGCAGGAAAAGCTGGATCTGTCGTTCCCTGCAGGTCCCCATTAGCCCGTGCCCCTTCCACCTCTTTCCCAGCAGTGTTTCATACCACCTTCTTCTCAGTACCGTCTCACAATGTCTCTAACATTACCTGTACATCTTTCCAATCAGGGGCTTGGGTCCTGGTTATAGTTTCCAAAATTTACCCCCCCTTTCTGGCTCTTCCCTATCAATCCCCGCCGTTTCCTTCCAGAACCTCAAATCCCTTCTTGGCAATGGCACTTTAACGCTTACTGGCCCGTTATTTCCGACCGCTTGTCGGAGAGGAGCTTGTAAAACCTCTCCTGCTTCCCCTTGTCGTCCCCTCGTTCTTCCTGCCATCGCACTAAATCCTTCTGCTCCACCAAGTCACCCATAGCCAGGGCCATAGCCAGTTCCTCCCGCGCTACCAGCGTCACCGGCTCGCCTACGACCGCTTTCTCTTACCCTGCTCACATGACTAATAGCATCACCGGCATCAGGATTCTCTCCCAACCTCTGCCGGGGAGCAGCCATGAACTCTAGGTCATCTTCTGCCTCCCGTCCGCATTTCCAGCATCTCTTCCCCATACGACAAGCAGAACACCATCGTTTTAAATTCCTGCCCCTCCCCTCCTTTTCTAGAGCCAAGATCAGAGGATCCTGTGGGATTATTCCGCATTCCTTCTGCCATTCCGGGTGGTTTCTTAGTGTGAAAAAGAAATGCACGCATGGTACTTCATCCCATTTACCCTCCCGCCTGCAAAGTACCATCAGTTGTACTATAGTAGTATATCTTAGAGTTCCATTCTTTGGCCATTTTTCATGATCTTCGAGACTGGACATTGGCCACCAATTGCTACCATATTCTAGAAGCTGTTTTTGAGTGAGAGGCTCCCCTCCCAATTTCCTCCGATGTTTCACCATATGTCCTAGGGGAGATCTTTTCCGAATCCCCCCTTCCGCAGAGGGCTTAGTACCCGCCACAAAAGATACAGCCACACCAAACAGAGAAACAATAACTTTGCACAAAATAGTCAGAGGCATTCCCCAGACGGGGACTCGAACCCCTAGATTACCTTCAGAGGGACTCCAACCCACCCCTTCGGCCAAAGCTTTCCAGACACAGGTGTCCTAGGGACTTGGGCCCGATAGGGTCCAATCCTTCCCTTAGGCACCTTTACAGCCCAACCCTGCGAGGCCTTCGCCGCGCCTGACGGGCAGGCAACCGCCCTTTTAATCTTTTACAGAAAAGGAATGCCTTTACCTTCCCAGGGGTCCTGCTCAGAGCTCTTTGGCCTGGGCTTCGGAGGTTCTTCCCGAGAATCCCTCGGTGCCGGCTGGGGGTCCTGCGATCCCGTGGATCCGTCGAGATTCAGAAGCAGAGTCCCATCTGGGTCGCCCAAACTGTCACCGAAATGGGGAATCAACCTCTTCACACCAATGTAGCATCGAGAAGCAGGCATTCTCTTTATTACAGCGCTGGATGCACGGGGGATGGTCCCACCTAAGGTGCCTACCGTCATACAAAGCTAATGGGAAAATGGCCGTTTCTGCTTAGCTTTAGAAACCATTTCCAGCAGCATGAGAACCCCCCGAGCATCCTGGGATGCCCACTCCCCAGCCCCATCTCTCAGGAACCCCTTGGGAGCCTCCAGCACCCCCCAGGGAATGCTCCTGCCACCCTGACCCCCTCCCAATGCTCCCTGCTGTTAGACAGCTGCCAGGAAGACGGGGTTCTAACCCTCCCTACCCCTGGCATCCTTTGCACGAGCTTTCCCGGGATGTCCTTAGCGGAGGCGGCGTTGTAGCCCAGAACACGATGCCCATGATAGCAGCAGCGGGAGGGAACAGCCAAGTGGTGGAGAATGCAGCACTGGGGGACCGAGGGGCCTCGAGTGTTAGATGGTGGAGCCCATGACGGGAACAGCCCAAGGGCTGCAGAACCGCACAGCCTTTCTGGGAACCCCGGAGACGGTGGTCCGTCAAGAGGAAAGACGGGTCAGGGTCGTCCCAATGCCAAGGGGAGAATAACCAGGGGCCAAATGCTGGAACATTCCCCGTCGACACTACTCAATGTGACACAAAAGGACCCCCGACAGAGAGCAGCCAGCTCTAGAGCGGGGACGTTGATGGGCCGAGGAACGGGGCTTCCCACAGGCCACTCAGACAGGCTCCCCACAGCCCTTTCACAGAAACTGGCGGGTAACCGACAAACCGACAGCCGGGATGCTGGGAAGGTGCTAGGCCAAACGGTTCCACCTGCTCCTGCGGCCCCACTGTCAGGAAAGTAAGGGAGGAGCTCCCAGCCCCCGGCCCTGGCAGCCCCGCAGAGCTGTCCCAAGGCTCCTTGCTCGGCCCGCAGGCCGTGCCTGCAGTCGGCCCCGTTGCCATGGCAGCGGGCCGGAGGGGGCGGGGCCAGAGAAGGGCGCTGCACTGGCTGCTGGCGGGCCCTGCCTGGCGCTGCCTGGCGGGCGCCATTGGCTGAGAGGCCAGGAGGAGGGTGGGCGGGCTCCGGGGAGAGCTCCTGCAGAGCCCGCTCGGGGGCGGGTGGCCGTCTCCCTGTGGTAAACTGCAGCCGGGCCCCTCTGCCTGCCCTGGGCTGGTGCCGCTTGCGGAGCCTCGCGGGGTGGCGGGAGAAGGAGCGGTGCCAGGCTGGGCCTCTCCTCTCTGGAGTAAACCTTAGGAGTGCTTCCTGCCTTCCTCCGGTTGAAGAAACAATTAAGGAGAAGTCCTAACGGTTCCCAAAGGCTCCCGCCCTCCCCCTGACGTGCGGAAACAGACTCCGCAACCCCTAGGGTTGTAAAGTAGGTATGTTTATTCAGCGTTGGGCAGCACGGGGGGCGGGTCAGCCCGCCAAAGTCGTGCGCGCCCACGCGGTAGCTTGTCCTGGATTTATACGACAAAGTGTTACATATACCTAAGGTTTCCCAATACGCCCAGACATATGCATGACCTGTCCCCGCTTCGTATTAAAATTAGCCCCAAGAGGTCGTTTCCATAAACTCCTCCCAACTGCGCTTGCGCAGTGCCTCCTGGTGGTGGTCGCTGGGGGGTCGTGGGGATGAAGGCTGATGACTCTTTTCTTTGTCACCGCTAGTAACCCCTTCTTCTTGCGCAGACTCTGTTGCTCCTTGACTCTTGTCCAAACTGCAGGGTCGGTTTCAGCTGGTTTTTAAGACAAGTTGCTGTTCTGATCGGGAACTGTCCTTCGCTGAGAGATTACAAGACTCCTTACTTCGATCCTTTTGTACAATAGTTAAACTTTGATAGTTACACTCTAAAGCCCCTTTTCACCCCCAAAGGGCCTTCTTGCGCACCCCACTTTGGAGACAGAGCTTCTGCACCAATCTGAATTGCCACATCTTTTTTATTTTTTTGTTCCTTCCCCTTCTGCTGCTTTTTTCTGTATGCCCTTCTCTTTTTCCTCTGGTTTTGCCATCTTCCCGTGAACCTGCACTCGATAAATGCAGGTGTACGCTGCGTTTCCCCAGTTGCTCTTCACCAGAAGTTTGACACGTGCAAAGGCTCTGGGAAGCGGTGCGTTCTGGGAAGAAAAGCGGGAAAAGGAAGCGGGGGTGTTAGGAGCGACAATGCAATGAAGGTGTCTCCCCCTGCCAGCCCTGCTCCTGCTCAGGAACGAGCTCCTGAAAGTGGGTGGGAGCGGCTGTGGCAATCTGAGGCTCGCTGCTGGTACCGCGGCTGCTGGGGACACGGGAAGGGGGAAGGCAGCTGGCATCCTCTGCATGCCGGCCCTGCTGGGGCTCAGTCTCCCTCCCCTCTGCCCCTTCCCTCTGCTGCTTGCTCTGTGCTGGCAGAGAGGCCGGGGAGGTGCTCCTGTGGCGGGGGGGGGGGGGCGGCTGCTGCGCAACCCCACCAAGCTCCTGCAGTCTGCTCGGCCTGCTTTCCTCCTGGCAGGCGTGAGAGCATGGGGAGAGAAGGGGCACGCTGTGCTGGGAGGAGAGGACACTGCCCAGCCTGCCAGCAGGCCACAGGACAGAGCGACAGTGCTGCCCGACGCCTTCCGCCACCGGGCATCCCTGTTGCTCCACGACACAAAGAGGTTGCTTGGGTGGAGTGGCCGTGTGTGCGGCTGGCTCTGCTAAAGGCAGTGGGTGCAGCCAGGGATCTCTCGGGACTTGTGCTCCCACGGGCCTAACCCTGCCCTTGCTATCCTTCTGCTACCGCCACTGCGTGCTACTCAGCCCTCCCAACCCCGCCACGTCTCTCCTGGCGGTGGTCCGGGCCCTCACACTGGTGGCTCTGACATCACACTGGGGCTCCCCAGCGCGCAGCAGGGCAGGGAGAGCCGGTGGGCTCCCCTGGGGCAGCACGGCTGCCGCTCTCCTGGGCGGCAGTTTGCCCATGCCTCTGGGCCCCCCGAACCCTGCCACACTCCCGTGCCGGGCGGCTGCCTGGCCTGTGCTGCCGGGCAGGGTTCCAGCTCTCCTGGGCATCCCCAGGAAACCAGAAAGCCTGCTGGAACGGGGGCTTTGCTCTCAGCCCATGGGGCAGCTGCTTCTGCCAGCGTTTCTCCTTTCGGCACTGTTTTGTACGCCAAGAAGAAAAACCCACCAAGAGGCAAGACGGGCTTGTACAAAAGGAGCTGAGTTTCCCCTTCCCCTGCTTCTTCCCGGTAACCCCTTCCTGTGCCTCCCCTTTCTCTACCGGTTCCTCCAGGAGCCCCTGTTAAAGCAGCAATCCATCTCCCCTCTCTTAGGTGTTCCCTTCGAACCTGTCGTGCCTCTTTTTCCTTCTCTCTACTATGAAAAAATCATCCACGCTACCTCTAACATCTTTCCCAAATCCCTTGAGTCTGCCCCTTCGAAGTTCTGGCGTTTCTTTCTTATAGCTGGGGCCGATTGTCTCATAAAGACAGAAGCCAACGGAACGGCCTCTTCTGGTTTTTCAGGGTCTACATTCGTGTATTTCCTGGCAGCGACTTTTAACCGCTCCACCAAGGCAGACGGGGATTCGTTTGGTTCTTGCTTAACCTCATAGCATTTGCACCAATTGATCGCTTTTGGCATAGCGTGCCTTATGCCAAATAGTACCCAAAAGCCCCTGGGGTCCCGGCTGCTCAGGATCCCCCCCCGCGTCTGCGGCAGGAAAAGCTGGATCTGTCGTTCCCTGCAGGTCCCCATTAGCCCGTGCCCCTTCCACCTCTTTCCCAGCAGTGTTTCATACCACCTTCTTCTCAGTACCGTCTCACAATGTCTCTAACATTACCTGTACATCTTTCCAATCAGGGGCTTGGGTCCTGGTTATAGTTTCCAAAATTTACCCCCCCTTTCTGGCTCTTCCCTATCAATCCCCGCCGTTTCCTTCCAGAACCTCAAATCCCTTCTTGGCAATGGCACTTTAACGCTTACTGGCCCGTTATTTCCGACCGCTTGTCGGAGAGGAGCTTGTAAAACCTCTCCTGCTTCCCCTTGTCGTCCCCTCGTTCTTCCTGCCATCGCACTAAATCCTTCTGCTCCACCAAGTCACCCATAGCCAGGGCCATAGCCAGTTCCTCCCGCGCTACCAGCGTCACCGGCTCGCCTACGACCGCTTTCTCTTACCCTGCTCACATGACTAATAGCATCACCGGCATCAGGATTCTCTCCCAACCTCTGCCGGGGAGCAGCCATGAACTCTAGGTCATCTTCTGCCTCCCGTCCGCATTTCCAGCATCTCTTCCCCATACGACAAGCAGAACACCATCGTTTTAAATTCCTGCCCCTCCCCTCCTTTTCTAGAGCCAAGATCAGAGGATCCTGTGGGATTATTCCGCATTCCTTCTGCCATTCCGGGTGGTTTCTTAGTGTGAAAAAGAAATGCACGCATGGTACTTCATCCCATTTACCCTCCCGCCTGCAAAGTACCATCAGTTGTACTATAGTAGTATATCTTAGAGTTCCGTTCTTTGGCCATTTTTCATGATCTTCGAGACTGGACATTGGCCACCAATTGCTACCATATTCTAGAAGCTGTTTTTGAGTGAGAGGCTCCCCTCCCAATTTCCTCCGATGTTTCACCATCCATCCTAGGGGAGATCTTTTCCGAATCCCCCCTTCCGCAGAGGGCTTAGTACCCGCCACAAAAGATACAGCCACACCAAACAGAGAAACAATAACTTTGCACAAAATAGTCAGAGGCATTCCCCAGACGGGGACTCGAACCCCTAGATTACCTTCAGAGGGACTCCAACCCACCCCTTCGGCCAAAGCTTTCCAGACACAGGTGTCCTAGGGACTTGGGCCCGATAGGGTCCAATCCTTCCCTTAGGCACCTTTACAGCCCAACCCTGCGAGGCCTTCGCCGCGCCTGACGGGCAGGCAACCGCCCTTTTAATCTTTTACAGAAAAGGAATGCCTTTACCTTCCCAGGGGTCCTGCTCAGAGCTCTTTGGCCTGGGCTTCGGAGGTTCTTCCCGAGAATCCCTCGGTGCCGGCTGGGGGTCCTGCGATCCCGTGGATCCGTCGAGATTCAGAAGCAGAGTCCCATCTGGGTCGCCCAAACTGTCACCGAAATGGGGAATCAACCTCTTCACACCAATGTAGCATCGAGAAGCAGGCATTCTCTTTATTACAGCGCTGGATGCACGGGGGATGGTCCCACCTAAGGTGCCTACCGTCATACAAAGCTAATGGGAAAATTGCCGTTTCTGCTTAGCTTTAGAAACCATTTCCAGCAGCATGAGAACCCCCCGAGCATCCTGGGATGCCCACTCCCCAGCCCCATCTCTCAGGAACCCCTTGGGAGCCTCCAGCACCCCCCAGGGAATGCTCCTGCCACCCTGACCCCCTCCCAATGCTCCCTGCTGTTAGACAGCTGCCAGGAAGACGGGGTTCTAACCCTCCCTACCCCTGGCATCCTTTGCACGAGCTTTCCCGGGATGTCCTTAGCGGAGGCGGCGTTGTAGCCCAGAACACGATGCCCATGATAGCAGCAGCGGGAGGGAACAGCCAAGTGGTGGAGAATGCAGCACTGGGGGACCGAGGGGCCTCGAGTGTTAGATGGTGGAGCCCATGACGGGAACAGCCCAAGGGCTGCAGAACCGCACAGCCTTTCTGGGAACCCCGGAGACGGTGGTCCGTCAAGAGGAAAGACGGGTCAGGGTCGTCCCAATGCCAAGGGGAGAATAACCAGGGGCCAAATGCTGGAACATTCCCCGTCGACACTACTCAATGTGACACAAAAGGACCCCCGACAGAGAGCAGCCAGCTCTAGAGCGGGGACGTTGATGGGCCGAGGAACGGGGCTTCCCACAGGCCACTCAGACAGGCTCCCCACAGCCCTTTCACAGAAACTGGCGGGTAACCGACAAACCGACAGCCGGGATGCTGGGAAGGTGCTAGGCCAAACGGTTCCACCTGCTCCTGCGGCCCCACTGTCAGGAAAGTAAGGGAGGAGCTCCCAGCCCCCGGCCCTGGCAGCCCCGCAGAGCTGTCCCAAGGCTCCTTGCTCGGCCCGCAGGCCGTGCCTGCAGTCGGCCCCGTTGCCATGGCAGCGGGCCGGAGGGGGCGGGGCCAGAGAAGGGCGCTGCACTGGCTGCTGGCGGGCCCTGCCTGGCGCTGCCTGGCGGGCGCCATTGGCTGAGAGGCCAGGAGGAGGGTGGGCGGGCTCCGGGGAGAGCTCCTGCAGAGCCCGCTCGGGGGCGGGTGGCCGTCTCCCTGTGGTAAACTGCAGCCGGGCCCCTCTGCCTGCCCTGGGCTGGTGCCGCTTGCGGAGCCTCGCGGGGTGGCGGGAGAAGGAGCGGTGCCAGGCTGGGCCTCTCCTCTCTGGAGTAAACCTTAGGAGTGCTTCCTGCCTTCCTCCGGTTGAAGAAACAATTAAGGAGAAGTCCTAACGGTTCCCAAAGGCTCCCGCCCTCCCCCTGACGTGCGGAAACAGACTCCGCAACCCCTAGGGTTGTAAAGTAGGTATGTTTATTCAGCGTTGGGCAGCACGGGGGGCGGGTCAGCCCGCCAAAGTCGTGCGCGCCCACGCGGTAGCTTGTCCTGGATTTATACGACAAAGTGTTACATATACCTAAGGTTTCCCAATACGCCCAGACATATGCATGACCTGTCCCCGCTTCGTATTAAAATTAGCCCCAAGAGGTCGTTTCCATAAACTCCTCCCAACTGCGCTTGCGCAGTGCCTCCTGGTGGTGGTCGCTGGGGGGTCGTGGGGATGAAGGCTGATGACTCTTTTCTTCGTCACCGCTAGTAACCCCTTCTTCTTGCGCAGACTCTGTTGCTCCTTGACTCTTGTCCAAACTGCAGGGTCGGTTTCAGCTGGTTTTTAAGACAAGTTGCTGTTCTGATCGGGAACTGTCCTTCGCTGAGAGATTACAAGACTCCTTACTTCGATCCTTTTGTACAATAGTTAAACTTTGATAGTTACACTCTAAAGCCCCTTTTCACCCCCAAAGGGCCTTCTTGCGCACCCCACTTTGGAGACAGAGCTTCTGCACCAATCTGAATTGCCACATCTTTTTTATTTTTTTGTTCCTTCCCCTTCTGCTGCTCTTTTCTGTATGCCCTTCTCTTTTTCCTCTGGTTTTGCCATCTTCCCGTGAACCTGCACTCGATAAATGCAGGTGTACGCTGCGTTTCCCCAGTTGCTCTTCACCAGAAGTTTGACACGTGCAAAGGCTCTGGGAAGCGGTGCGTTCTGGGAAGAAAAGCGGGAAAAGGAAGCGGGGGTGTTAGGAGCGACAATGCAATGAAGGTGTCTCCCCCTGCCAGCCCTGCTCCTGCTCAGGAACGAGCTCCTGAAAGTGGGTGGGAGCGGCTATGGCAATCTGAGGCTCGCTGCTGGTACCGCGGCTGCTGGGGACACGGGAAGGGGGAAGGCAGCTGGCATCCTCTGCATGCCGGCCCTGCTGGGGCTCAGTCTCCCTCCCCTCTGCCCCTTCCCTCTGCTGCTTGCTCTGTGCTGGCAGAGAGGCCGGGGAGGTGCTCCTGTGGGGGGGGGGGGGGGGCGGCTGCTGCGCAACCCCACCAAGCTCCCGCTGTCTGCTCGGCCTGCTTTCCTCCTGGCAGGCGTGAGAGCATGGGGAGAGAAGGGGCACGCTGTGCTGGGAGGAGAGGACACTGCCCAGCCTGCCAGCAGGCCACAGGACAGAGCGACAGTGCTGCCCGACGCCTTCCGCCACCGGGCATCCCTGTTGCTCCACGACACAAAGAGGTTGCTTGGGTGGAGTGGCCGTGTGCGCGGCTGGCTCTGCTAAAGGCAGTGGGTGCAGCCAGGGATCTCTCGGGACTTGTGCTCCCACGGGCCTAACCCTGCCCTTGCTATCCTTCTGCTACCGCCACTGCGTGCTACTCAGCCCTCCCAACCCCGCCACGTCTCTCCTGGCGGTGGTCCGGGCCCTCACACTGGTGGCTCTGACATCACACTGGGGCTCCCCAGCGCGCAGCAGGGCAGGGAGAGCCGGTGGGCTCCCCTGGGGCAGCACGGCTGCCGCTCTCCTGGGCGGCAGTTTGCCCATGCCTCTGGGCCCCCCGAACCCTGCCACACTCCCGTGCCGGGCGGCTGCCTGGCCTGTGCTGCCGGGCAGGGTTCCAGCTCTCCTGGGCATCCCCGGGAAACCAGAAAGCCTGCTGGAACGGGGGCTTTGCTCTCAGCCCATGGGGCAGCTGCTTCTGCCAGCGTTTCTCCTTTCGGCACTGTTTTGTACGCCAAGAAGAAAAACCCACCAAGAGGCAAGACGGGCTTGTACAAAAGGAGCTGAGTTTCCCCTTCCCCTGCTTCTTCCCGGTAACCCCTTCCTGTGCCTCCCCTTTCTCTACCGGTTCCTCCAGGAGCCCCTGTTAAAGCAGCAATCCATCTCCCCTCTCTTAGGTGTTCCCTTCGAACCTGTCGTGCCTCTTTTTCCTTCTCTCTACTATGAAAAAATCATCCACGCTACCTCTAACATCTTTCCCAAATCCCTTGAGTCTGCCCCTTCGAAGTTCTGGCGTTTCTTTCTTATAGCTGGGGCCGATTGTCTCATAAAGACAGAAGCCAACGGAACGGCCTCTTCTGGTTTTTCAGGGTCTACATTCGTGTATTTCCTGGCAGCGACTTTTAACCACTCCACCAAGGCAGACGGGGATTCGTTTGGTTCTTGCTTAACCTCATAGCATTTGCACCAATTGATCGCTTTTGGCATAGCGTGCCTTATGCCAAATAGTACCCAAAAGCCCCTGGGGTCCCGGCTGCTTAGGATCCCCCCCCGCGTCTGCGGCAGGAAAAGTTGGATCTGTCGTTCCCTGCAGGTCCCCATTAGCCCGTGCCCCTTCCACCTCTTTCCCAGCAGTGTTTCATACCACCTTCTTCTCAGTACCGTCTCACAATGTCTCTAACATTACCTGTACATCTTTCCAATCAGGGGCTTGGGTCCTGGTTATAGTTTCCAAAATTTACCCCCCCTTTCTGGCTCTTCCCTATCAATCCCCGCCGTTTCCTTCCAGAACCTCAAATCCCTTCTTGGCAATGGCACTTTAACGCTTACTGGCCCGTTATTTCCGACCGCTTGTCGGAGAGGAGCTTGTAAAACCTCTCCTGCTTCCCCTTGTCGTCCCCTCGTTCTTCCTGCCATCGCACTAAATCCTTCTGCTCCACCAAGTCACCCATAGCCAGGGCCATAGCCAGTTCCTCCCGCGCTACCAGCGTCACCGGCTCGCCTACGACCGCTTTCTCTTACCCTGCTCACATGACTAATAGCATCACCGGCATCAGGATTCTCTCCCAACCTCTGCCGGGGAGCAGCCATGAACTCTAGGTCATCTTCTGCCTCCCGTCCGCATTTCCAGCATCTCTTCCCCATACGACAAGCAGAACACCATCGTTTTAAATTCCTGCCCCTCCCCTCCTTTTCTAGAGCCAAGATCAGAGGATCCTGTGGGATTATTCCGCATTCCTTCTGCCATTCCGGGTGGTTTCTTAGTGTGAAAAAGAAATGCACGCATGGTACTTCATCCCATTTACCCTCCCGCCTGCAAAGTACCATCAGTTGTACTATAGTAGTATATCTTAGAGTTCCGTTCTTTGGCCATTTTTCATGATCTTCGAGACTGGACATTGGCCACCAATTGCTACCATATTCTAGAAGCTGTTTTTGAGTGAGAGGCTCCCCTCCCAATTTCCTCCGATGTTTCACCATATGTCCTAGGGGAGATCTTTTCCGAATCCCCCCTTCCGCAGAGGGCTTAGTACCCGCCACAAAAGATACAGCCACACCAAACAGAGAAACAATAACTTTGCACAAAATAGTCAGAGGCATTCCCCAGACGGGGACTCGAACCCCTAGATTACCTTCAGAGGGACTCCAACCCACCCCTTCGGCCAAAGCTTTCCAGACACAGGTGTCCTAGGGACTTGGGCCCGATAGGGTCCAATCCTTCCCTTAGGCACCTTTACAGCCCAACCCTGCGAGGCCTTCGCCGCGCCTGACGGGCAGGCAACCGCCCTTTTAATCTTTTACAGAAAAGGAATGCCTTTACCTTCCCAGGGGTCCTGCTCAGAGCTCTTTGGCCTGGGCTTCGGAGGTTCTTCCCGAGAATCCCTCGGTGCCGGCTGGGGGTCCTGCGATCCCGCGGATCCGTCGAGATTCAGAAGCAGAGTCCCATCTGGGTCGCCCAAACTGTCACCGAAATGGGGAATCAACCTCTTCACACCAATGTAGCATCGAGAAGCAGGCATTCTCTTTATTACAGCGCTGGATGCACGGGGGATGGTCCCACCTAAGGTGCCTACCGTCATACAAAGCTAATGGGAAAATTGCCGTTTCTGCTTAGCTTTAGAAACCATTTCCAGCAGCATGAGAACCCCCCGAGCATCCTGGGATGCCCACTCCCCAGCCCCATCTCTCAGGAACCCCTTGGGAGCCTCCAGCACCCCCCAGGGAATGCTCCTGCCACCCTGACCCCCTCCCAATGCTCCCTGCTGTTAGACAGCTGCCAGGAAGACGGGGTTCTAACCCTCCCTACCCCTGGCATCCTTTGCACGAGCTTTCCCGGGATGTCCTTAGCGGAGGCGGCGTTGTAGCCCAGAACACGATGCCCATGATAGCAGCAGCGGGAGGGAACAGCCAAGTGGTGGAGAATGCAGCACTGGGGGACCGAGGGGCCTCGAGTGTTAGATGGTGGAGCCCATGACGGGAACAGCCCAAGGGCTGCAGAACCGCACAGCCTTTCTGGGAACCCCGGAGACGGTGGTCCGTCAAGAGGAAAGACGGGTCAGGGTCGTCCCAATGCCAAGGGGAGAATAACCAGGGGCCAAACGCTGGAACATTCCCCGTCGACACTACTCAATGTGACACAAAAGGACCCCCGACAGAGAGCAGCCAGCTCTAGAGCGGGGACGTTGATGGGCCGAGGAACGGGGCTTCCCACAGGCCACTCAGACAGGCTCCCCACAGCCCTTTCACAGAAACTGGCGGGTAACCGACAAACCGACAGCCGGGATGCTGGGAAGGTGCTAGGCCAAACGGTTCCACCTGCTCCTGCGGCCCCACTGTCAGGAAAGTAAGGGAGGAGCTCCCAGCCCCCGGCCCTGGCAGCCCCGCAGAGCTGTCCCAAGGCTCCTTGCTCGGCCCGCAGGCCGTGCCTGCAGTCGGCCCCGTTGCCATGGCAGCGGGCCGGAGGGGGCGGGGCCAGAGAAGGGCGCTGCACTGGCTGCTGGCGGGCCCTGCCTGGCGCTGCCTGGCGGGCGCCATTGGCTGAGAGGCCAGGAGGAGGGTGGGCGGGCTCCGGGGAGAGCTCCTGCAGAGCCCGCTCGGGGGCGGGTGGCCGTCTCCCTGTGGTAAACTGCAGCTGGGCCCCTCTGCCTGCCCTGGGCTGGTGCCGCTTGCGGAGCCTCGCGGGGTGGCGGGAGAAGGAGCGGTGCCAGGCTGGGCCTCTCCTCTCTGGAGTAAACCTTAGGAGTGCTTCCTGCCTTCCTCCGGTTGAAGAAACAATTAAGGAGAAGTCCTAACGGTTCCCAAAGGCTCCCGCCCTCCCCCTGACGTGCGGAAACAGACTCCGCAACCCCTAGGGTTGTAAAGTAGGTATGTTTATTCAGCGTTGGGCAGCACGGGGGGCGGGTCAGCCCGCCAAAGTCGTGCGCGCCCACGCGGTAGCTTGTCCTGGATTTATACGACAAAGTGTTACATATACCTAAGGTTTCCCAATACGCCCAGACATATGCATGACCTGTCCCCGCTTCGTATTAAAATTAGCCCCAAGAGGTCGTTTCCATAAACTCCTCCCAACTGCGCTTGCGCAGTGCCTCCTGGTGGTGGTCGCTGGGGGGTCGTGGGGATGAAGGCTGATGACTCTTTTCTTTGTCACCGCTAGTAACCCCTTCTTCTTGCGCAGACTCTGTTGCTCCTTGACTCTTGTCCAAACTGCAGGGTCAGTTTCAGCTGGTTTTTAAGACAAGTTGCTGTTCTGATCGGGAACTGTCCTTCGCTGAGAGATTACAAGACTCCTTACTTCGATCCTTTTGTACAATAGTTAAACTTTGATAGTTACACTCTAAAGCCCCTTTTCACCCCCAAAGGGCCTTCTTGCGCACCCCACTTTGGAGACAGAGCTTCTGCACCAATCTGAATTGCCACATCTTTTTTATTTTTTTGTTCCTTCCCCTTCTGCTGCTCTTTTCTGTATGCCCTTCTCTTTTTCCTCTGGTTTTGCCATCTTCCCGTGAACCTGCACTCGATAAATGCAGGTGTACGCTGCGTTTCCCCAGTTGCTCTTCACCAGAAGTTTGACATGTGCAAAGGCTCTGGGAAGCGGTGCGTTCTGGGAAGAAAAGCGGGAAAAGGAAGCGGGGGTGTTAGGAGCGACAATGCAATGAAGGTGTCTCCCCCTGCCAGCCCTGCTCCTGCTCAGGAACGAGCTCCTGAAAGTGGGTGGGAGCGGCTGTGGCAATCTGAGGCTCGCTGCTGGTACCGCGGCTGCTGGGGACACAGGAAGGGGGAAGGCAGCTGGCATCCTCTGCATGCCGGCCCTGCTGGGGCTCAGTCTCCCTCCCCTCTGCCCCTTCCCTCTGCTGCTTGCTCTGTGCTGGCAGAGAGGCCGGGGAGGTGCTCCTGTGGGGGGGGGGGGGGCGGCTGCTGCGCAACCCCACCAAGCTCCTGCTGTCTGCTCGGCCTGCTTTCCTCCTGGCAGGCGTGAGAGCATGGGGAGAGAAGGGGCACGCTGTGCTGGGAGGAGAGGACACTGCCCAGCCTGCCAGCAGGCCACAGGACAGAGCGACAGTGCTGCCCGACGCCTTCCGCCACCGGGCATCCCTGTTGCTCCACGACACAAAGAGGTTGCTTGGGTGGAGTGGCCGTGTGTGCGGCTGGCTCTGCTAAAGGCAGTGGGTGCAGCCAGGGATCTCTCGGGACTTGTGCTCCCACGGGCCTAACCCTGCCCTTGCTATCCTTCTGCTACCGCCACTGCGTGCTACTCAGCCCTCCCAACCCCGCCACGTCTCTCCTGGCGGTGGTCCGGGCCCTCACACTGGTGGCTCTGACATCACACTGGGGCTCCCCAGCGCGCAGCAGGGCAGGGAGAGCCGGTGGGCTCCCCTGGGGCAGCACGGCTGCCGCTCTCCTGGGCGGCAGTTTGCCCATGCCTCTGGGCCCCCCGAACCCTGCCACACTCCCGTGCCGGGCGGCTGCCTGGCCTGTGCTGCCGGGCAGGGTTCCAGCTCTCCTGGGCATCCCCGGGAAACCAGAAAGCCTGCTGGAACGGGGGCTTTGCTCTCAGCCCATGGGGCAGCTGCTTCTGCCAGCGTTTCTCCTTTCGGCACTGTTTTGTACGCCAAGAAGAAAAACCCACCAAGAGGCAAGACGGGCTTGTACAAAAGGAGCTGAGTTTCCCCTTCCCCTGCTTCTTCCCGGTAACCCCTTCCTGTGCCTCCCCTTTCTCTACCGGTTCCTCCAGGAGCCCCTGTTAAAGCAGCAATCCATCTCCCCTCTCTTAGGTGTTCCCTTCGAACCTGTCGTGCCTCTTTTTCCTTCTCTCTACTATGAAAAAATCATCCACGCTACCTCTAACATCTTTCCCAAATCCCTTGAGTCTGCCCCTTCGAAGTTCTGGCGTTTCTTTCTTATAGCTGGGGCCGATTGTCTCATAAAGACAGAAGCCAACGGAACGGCCTCTTCTGGTTTTTCAGGGTCTACATTCGTGTATTTCCTGGCAGCGACTTTTAACCGCTCCACCAAGGCAGACGGGGATTCGTTTGGTTCTTGCTTAACCTCATAGCATTTGCACCAATGGATCGCTTTTGGCATAGCGTGCCTTATGCCAAATAGTACCCAAAAGCCCCTGGGGTCCCGGCTGCTTAGGATCCCCCCCCGCGTCTGCGGCAGGAAAAGTTGGATCTGTCGTTCCCTGCAGGTCCCCATTAGCCCGTGCCCCTTCCACCTCTTTCCCAGCAGTGTTTCATACCACCTTCTTCTCAGTACCGTCTCACAATGTCTCTAACATTACCTGTACATCTTTCCAATCAGGGGCTTGGGTCCTGGTTATAGTTTCCAAAATTTATCCCCCCTTTCTGGCTCTTCCTTATCAATCCCCGCCGTTTCCTTCCAGAACCTCAAATCCCTTCTTGGCAATGGCACTTTAACGCTTACTGGCCCGTTATTTCCGACCGCTTGTCGGAGAGGAGCTTGTAAAACCTCTCCTGCTTCCCCTTGTCGTCCCCTCGTTCTTCCTGCCATCGCACTAAATCCTTCTGCTCCACCAAGTCACCCATAGCCAGGGCCATAGCTAGTTCCTCCCGCGCTACCAGCGTCACCGGCTCGCCTACGACCGCTTTCTCTTACCCTGCTCACATGACTAATAGCATCACCGGCATCAGGATTCTCTCCCAACCTCTGCCGGGGAGCAGCCATGAACTCTAGGTCATCTTCTGCCTCCCGTCCGCATTTCCAGCATCTCTTCCCCATACGACAAGCAGAACACCATCGTTTTAAATTCCTGCCCCTCCCCTCCTTTTCTAGAGCCAAGATCAGAGGATCCTGTGGGATTATTCCGCATTCCTTCTGCCATTCCGGGTGGTTTCTTAGTGTGAAAAAGAAATGCACGCATGGTACTTCATCCCATTTACCCTCCCGCCTGCAAAGTACCATCAGTTGTACTATAGTAGTATATCTTAGAGTTCCGTTCTTTGGCCATTTTTCATGATCTTCGAGACTGGACATTGGCCACCAATTGCTACCATATTCTAGAAGCTGTTTTCGAGTGAGAGGCTCCCCTCCCAATTTCCTCCGATGTTTCACCATCCATCCTAGGGGAGATCTTTTCCGAATCCCCCCTTCCGCAGAGGGCTTAGTACCCGCCACAAAAGATACAGCCACACCAAACAGAGAAACAATAACTTTGCACAAAATAGTCAGAGGCATTCCCCAGACGGGGACTCGAACCCCTAGATTACCTTCAGAGGGACTCCAACCCACCCCTTCGGCCAAAGCTTTCCAGACACAGGTGTCCTAGGGACTTGGGCCCGATAGGGTCCAATCCTTCCCTTAGGCACCTTTACAGCCCAACCCTGCGAGGCCTTCGCCGCGCCTGACGGGCAGGCAACCGCCCTTTTAATCTTTTACAGAAAAGGAATGCCTTTACCTTCCCAGGGGTCCTGCTCAGAGCTCTTTGGCCTGGGCTTCGGAGGTTCTTCCCGAGAATCCCTCGGTGCCGGCTGGGGGTCCTGCGATCCCGCGGATCCGTCGAGATTCAGAAGCAGAGTCCCATCTGGGTCACCCAAACTGTCACCGAAATGGGGAATCAACCTCTTCACACCAATGTAGCATCGAGAAGCAGGCATTCTCTTTATTACAGCGCTGGATGCACGGGGGATGGTCCCACCTAAGGTGCCTACCGTCATACAAAGCTAATGGGAAAATTGCCGTTTCTGCTTAGCTTTAGAAACCATTTCCAGCAGCATGAGAACCCCCCGAGCATCCTGGGATGCCCACTCCCCAGCCCCATCTCTCAGGAACCCCTTGGGAGCCTCCAGCACCCCCCAGGGAATGCTCCTGCCACCCTGACCCCCTCCCAATGCTCCCTGCTGTTAGACAGCTGCCAGGAAGACGGGGTTCTAACCCTCCCTACCCCTGGCATCCTTTGCACGAGCTTTCCCGGGATGTCCTTAGCGGAGGCGGCGTTGTAGCCCAGAACACGATGCCCATGATAGCAGCAGCGGGAGGGAACAGCCAAGTGGTGGAGAATGCAGCACTGGGGGACCGAGGGGCCTCGAGTGTTAGATGGTGGAGCCCATGACGGGAACAGCCCAAGGGCTGCAGAACCGCACAGCCTTTCTGGGAACCCCGGAGACGGTGGTCCGTCAAGAGGAAAGACGGGTCAGGGTCGTCCCAATGCCAAGGGGAGAATAACCAGGGGCCAAACGCTGGAACATTCCCCGTCGACACTACTCAATGTGACACAAAAGGACCCCCGACAGAGAGCAGCCAGCTCTAGAGCGGGGACGTTGATGGGCCGAGGAACGGGGCTTCCCACAGGCCACTCAGACAGGCTCCCCACAGCCCTTTCACAGAAACTGGCGGGTAACCGACAAACCGACAGCCGGGATGCTGGGAAGGTGCTAGGCCAAACGGTTCCACCTGCTCCTGCGGCCCCACTGTCAGGAAAGTAAGGGAGGAGCTCCCAGCCCCCGGCCCTGGCAGCCCCGCAGAGCTGTCCCAAGGCTCCTTGCTCGGCCCGCAGGCCGTGCCTGCAGTTGGCCCCGTTGCCATGGCAGCGGGCCGGAGGGGGCGGGGCCAGAGAAGGGCGCTGCACTGGCTGCTGGCGGGCCCTGCCTGGCGCTGCCTGGCGGGCGCCATTGGCTGAGAGGCCAGGAGGAGGGTGGGCGGGCTCCGGGGAGAGCTCCTGCAGAGCCCGCTCGGGGGCGGGTGGCCGTCTCCCTGTGGTAAACTGCAGCTGGGCCCCTCTGCCTGCCCTGGGCTGGTGCCGCTTGCGGAGCCTCGCGGGGTGGCGGGAGAAGGAGCGGTGCCAGGCTGGGCCTCTCCTCTCTGGAGTAAACCTTAGGAGTGCTTCCTGCCTTCCTCCGGTTGAAGAAACAATTAAGGAGAAGTCCTAACGGTTCCCAAAGGCTCCCGCCCTCCCCCTGACGTGCGGAAACAGACTCCGCAACCCCTAGGGTTGTAAAGTAGGTATGTTTATTCAGCGTTGGGCAGCACGGGGGGCGGGTCAGCCCGCCAAAGTCGTGCGCGCCCACGCGGTAGCTTGTCCTGGATTTATACGACAAAGTGTTACATATACCTAAGGTTTCCCAATACGCCCAGACATATGCATGACCTGTCCCCGCTTCGTATTAAAATTAGCCCCAAGAGGTCGTTTCCATAAACTCCTCCCAACTGCGCTTGCGCAGTGCCTCCTGGTGGTGGTCGCTGGGGGGTCGTGGGGATGAAGGCTGATGACTCTTTTCTTTGTCACCGCTAGTAACCCCTTCTTCTTGCGCAGACTCTGTTGCTCCTTGACTCTTGTCCAAACTGCAGGGTCGGTTTCAGCTGGTTTTTAAGACAAGTTGCTGTTCTGATCGGGAACTGTCCTTCGCTGAGAGATTACAAGACTCCTTACTTCGATCCTTTTGTACAATAGTTAAACTTTGATAGTTACACTCTAAAGCCCCTTTTCACCCCCAAAGGGCCTTCTTGCGCACCCCACTTTGGAGACAGAGCTTCTGCACCAATCTGAATTGCCACATCTTTTTTATTGTTTTGTTCCTTCCCCTTCTGCTGCTCTTTTCTGTATGCCCTTCTCTTTTTCCTCTGGTTTTGCCATCTTCCCGTGAACCTGCACTCGATAAATGCAGGTGTACGCTGCGTTTCCCCAGTTGCTCTTCACCAGAAGTTTGACATGTGCAAAGGCTCTGGGAAGCGGTGTGTTCTGGGAAGAAAAGCGGGAAAAGGAAGCGGGGGTGTTAGGAGCGACAATGCAATGAAGGTGTCTCCTCCTGCCAGCCCTGCTCCTGCTCAGGAACGAGCTCCTGAAAGTGGGTGGGAGCGGCTGTGGCAATCTGAGGCTCGCTGCTGGTACCGCGGCTGCTGGGGACACGGGAAGGGGGAAGGCAGCTGGCATCCTCTGCATGCCGGCCCTGCTGGGGCTCAGTCTCCCTCCCCTCTGCCCCTTCCCTCTGCTGCTTGCTCTGTGCTGGCAGAGAGGCCGGGGAGGTGCTCCTGTGGGGGGGGGGGGGGCGGCTGCTGCGCAACCCCACCAAGCTCCTGCAGTCTGCTCGGCCTGCTTTCCTCCTGGCAGGCGTGAGAGCATGGGGAGAGAAGGGGCACGCTGTGCTGGGAGGAGAGGACACTGCCCAGCCTGCCAGCAGGCCACAGGACGGAGCGACAGTGCTGCCCGACACCTTCCGCCACCGGGCATCCCTGTTGCTCCACGACACAAAGAGGTTGCTTGGGTGGAGTGGCCGTGTGCGCGGCTGGCTCTGCTAAAGGCAGTGGGTGCAGCCAGGGATCTCTCGGGACTTGTGCTCCCACGGGCCTAACCCTGCCCTTGCTATCCTTCTGCTACCGCCACTGCGTGCTACTCAGCCCTCCCAACCCCGCCACGTCTCTCCTGGCGGTGGTCCGGGCCCTCACACTGGTGGCTCTGACATCACACTGGGGCTCCCCAGCGCGCAGCAGGGCAGGGAGAGCCGGTGGGCTCCCCTGGGGCAGCACGGCTGCCGCTCTCCTGGGCGGCAGTTTGCCCATGCCTCTGGGCCCCCCGAACCCTGCCACACTCCCGTGCCGGGCGGCTGCCTGGCCTGTGCTGCCGGGCAGGGTTCCAGCTCTCCTGGGCATCCCCGGGAAACCAGAAAGCCTGCTGGAACGGGGGCTTTGCTCTCAGCCCATGGGGCAGCTGCTTCTGCCAGCGTTTCTCCTTTCGGCACTGTTTTGTACGCCAAGAAGAAAAACCCACCAAGAGGCAAGACGGGCTTGTACAAAAGGAGCTGAGTTTCCCCTTCCCCTGCTTCTTCCCGGTAACCCCTTCCTGTGCCTCCCCTTTCTCTACCGGTTCCTCCAGGAGCCCCTGTTAAAGCAGCAATCCATCTCCCCTCTCTTAGGTGTTCCCTTCGAACCTGTCGTGCCTCTTTTTCCTTCTCTCTACTATGAAAAAATCATCCACGCTACCTCTAACATCTTTCCCAAATCCCTTGAGTCTGCCCCTTCGAAGTTCTGGCGTTTCTTTCTTATAGCTGGGGCCGATTGTCTCATAAAGACAGAAGCCAACGGAACGGCCTCTTCTGGTTTTTCAGGGTCTACATTCGTGTATTTCCTGGCAGCGACTTTTAACCGCTCCACCAAGGCAGACGGGGATTCGTTTGGTTCTTGCTTAACCTCATAGCATTTGCACCAATTGATCGCTTTTGGCATAGCATGCCTTATGCCAAATAGTACCCAAAAGCCCCTGGGGTCCCGGCTGCTTAGGATGCCCCCCCCGCGTCTGCGGCAGGAAAAGCTGGATCTGTCGTTCCCTGCAGGTCCCCATTAGCCCGTGCCCCTTCCACCTCTTTCCCAGCAGTGTTTCATACCACCTTCTTCTCAGTACCGTCTCACAATGTCTCTAACATTACCTGTACATCTTTCCAATCAGGGGCTTGGGTCCTGGTTATAGTTTCCAAAATTTACCCCCCCTTTCTGGCTCTTCCCTATCAATCCCCGCCGTTTCCTTCCAGAACCTCAAATCCCTTCTTGGCAATGGCACTTTAACGCTTACTGGCCCGTTATTTCCGACCGCTTGTCGGAGAGGAGCTTGTAAAACCTCTCCTGCTTCCCCTTGTCGTCCCCTCGTTCTTCCTGCCATCGCACTAAATCCTTCTGCTCCACCAAGTCACCCATAGCCAGGGCCATAGCTAGTTCCTCCCGCGCTACCAGCGTCACCGGCTCGCCTACGACCGCTTTCTCTTACCCTGCTCACATGACTAATAGCATCACCGGCATCAGGATTCTCTCCCAACCTCTGCCGGGGAGCAGCCATGAACTCTAGGTCATCTTCTGCCTCCCGTCCGCATTTCCAGCATCTCTTCCCCATACGACAAGCAGAACACCATCGTTTTAAATTCCTGCCCCTCCCCTCCTTTTCTAGAGCCAAGATCAGAGGATCCTGTGGGATTATTCCGCATTCCTTCTGCCATTCCGGGTGGTTTCTTAGTGTGAAAAAGAAATGCACGCATGGTACTTCATCCCATTTACCCTCCCGCCTGCAAAGTACCATCAGTTGTACTATAGTAGTATATCTTAGAGTTCCGTTCTTTGGCCATTTTTCATGATCTTCGAGACTGGACATTGGCCACCAATTGCTACCATATTCTAGAAGCTGTTTTTGAGTGAGAGGCTCCCCTCCCAATTTCCTCCGATGTTTCACCATATGTCCTAGGGGAGATCTTTTCCGAATCCCCCCTTCCGCAGAGGGCTTAGTACCCGCCACAAAAGATACAGCCACACCAAACAGAGAAACAATAACTTTGCACAAAATAGTCAGAGGCATTCCCCAGACGGGGACTCGAACCCCTAGATTACCTTCAGAGGGACTCCAACCCACCCCTTCGGCCAAAGCTTTCCAGACACAGGTGTCCTAGGGACTTGGGCCCGATAGGGTCCAATCCTTCCCTTAGGCACCTTTACAGCCCAACCCTGCGAGGCCTTCGCCGCGCCTGACGGGCAGGCAACCGCCCTTTTAATCTTTTACAGAAAAGGAATGCCTTTACCTTCCCAGGGGTCCTGCTCAGAGCTCTTTGGCCTGGGCTTCGGAGGTTCTTCCCGAGAATCCCTCGGTGCCGGCTGGGGGTCCTGCGATCCCGCGGATCCGTCGAGATTCAGAAGCAGAGTCCCATCTGGGTCGCCCAAACTGTCACCGAAATGGGGAATCAACCTCTTCACACCAATGTAGCATTGAGAAGCAGGCATTCTCTTTATTACAGCGCTGGATGCATGGGGGATGGTCCCACCTAAGGTGCCTACCGTCATACAAAGCTAATGGGAAAATTGCCGTTTCTGCTTAGCTTTAGAAACCATTTCCAGCAGCATGAGAACCCCCCGAGCATCCTGGGATGCCCACTCCCCAGCCCCATCTCTCAGGAACCCCTTGGGAGCCTCCAGCACCCCCCAGGGAATGCTCCTGCCACCCTGACCCCCTCCCAATGCTCCCTGCTGTTAGACAGCTGCCAGGAAGACGGGGTTCTAACCCTCCCTACCCCTGGCATCCTTTGCACGAGCTTTCCCGGGATGTCCTTAGCGGAGGCGGCGTTGTAGCCCAGAACACGATGCCCATGATAGCAGCAGCGGGAGGGAACAGCCAAGTGGTGGAGAATGCAGCACTGGGGGACCGAGGGGCCTCGAGTGTTAGATGGTGGAGCCCATGACGGGAACAGCCCAAGGGCTGCAGAACCGCACAGCCTTTCTGGGAACCCCGGAGACGGTGGTCCGTCAAGAGGAAAGACGGGTCAGGGTCGTCCCAATGCCAAGGGGAGAATAACCAGGGGCCAAACGCTGGAACATTCCCCGTCGACACTACTCAATGTGACACAAAAGGACCCCCGACAGAGAGCAGCCAGCTCTAGAGCGGGGACGTTGATGGGCCGAGGAACGGGGCTTCCCACAGGCCACTCAGACAGGCTCCCCACAGCCCTTTCACAGAAACTGGCGGGTAACCGACAAACCGACAGCCGGGATGCTGGGAAGGTGCTAGGCCAAACGGTTCCACCTGCTCCTGCGGCCCCACTGTCAGGAAAGTAAGGGAGGAGCTCCCAGCCCCCGGCCCTGGCAGCCCCGAAGAGCTGTCCCAAGGCTCCTTGCTCGGCCCGCAGGCCGTGCCTGCAGTCGGCCCCGTTGCCATGGCAGCGGGCCGGAGGGGGCGGGGCCAGAGAAGGGCGCTGCACTGGCTGCTGGCGGGCCCTGCCTGGCGCTGCCTGGCGGGCGCCATTGGCTGAGAGGCCAGGAGGAGGGTGGGCGGGCTCCGGGGAGAGCTCCTGCAGAGCCCGCTCGGGGGCGGGTGGCCGTCTCCCTGTGGTAAACTGCAGCCGGGCCCCTCTGCCTGCCCTGGGCTGGTGCCGCTTGCGGAGCCTCGCGGGGTGGCGGGAGAAGGAGCGGTGCCAGGCTGGGCCTCTCCTCTCTGGAGTAAACCTTAGGAGTGCTTCCTGCCTTCCTCCGGTTGAAGAAACAATTAAGGAGAAGTCCTAACGGTTCCCAAAGGCTCCCGCCCTCCCCCTGACGTGCGGAAACAGACTCCGCAACCCCTAGGGTTGTAAAGTAGGTATGTTTATTCAGCGTTGGGCAGCACGGGGGGCGGGTCAGCCCGCCAAAGTCGTGCGCGCCCACGCGGTAGCTTGTCCTGGATTTATACGACAAAGTGTTACATATACCTAAGGTTTCCCAATACGCTCAGACATGTGCATGACCTGTCCCCGCTTCGTATTAAAATTAGCCCCAAGAGGTCGTTTCCATAAACTCCTCCCAACTGCGCTTGCGCAGTGCCTCCTGGTGGTGGTCGCGGGGGGGGGGTCGTGGGGATGAAGGCTGATGACTCTTCTTCGTCACCGCTAGTAACCCCTTCTTCTTGCGCAGACTCCGTTGCTCCTTGACTCTTGTCCAAACTGCAGGGTTGGTTTCAGCTGGTTTTTAAGACAAGTTGCTGTTCTCATCAGGAACTGTCCTTCGCTGAGAGATTACAAGACTCCTTACTTCAGTCCTTTTGTACAATAGTTAAACTTTGATAGTTACACTCTAAAGCCCCTTTTCACCCCCAAAGGGCCTTCTTGCGCACCCCACTTTGGAGACAGAGCTTCTGCACCAATCTGAATTGCCACATCTTTTTTATTGTTTTGTTCCTTCCCCTTCTGCTGCTCTTTTCTGTATGCCCTTCTCTTTTTCCTCTGGTTTTGCCATCTTCCCGTGAACCTGCACTCGATAAATGCAGGTGTACGCTGCGTTTCCCCAGTTGCTCTTCACCAGAAGTTTGACACGTGCAAAGGCTCTGGGAAGCGGCGCGTTCTGGGAAGAAAAGCGGGAAAAGGAAGCGGGGGTGTTAGGAGCGAGAATGCAATGAAGGTGTCTCCCCCGGCCAGCCCTGCTCCTGCTCAGGAACGAGCTCCTGAAAGTGGGTGGGAGCGGCTGTGGCAATCTGAGGCTCGCTGCTGGTACCGCGGCTACTGGGGACACGGGAAGGGGAAAGGCAGCTGGCATCCTCTGCATGCCGGCCCTGCTGGCGCTCAGTCTCCCTCCCCTCTGCCCCTTCCCTCTGCTGCTTGCTCTGTGCTGGCAGAGAGGCCGGGGAGATGCTCCTGGGGGCGGGGGGGGGGGGCGGCTGCTGCGCAACCCCACCAAGCTCCCGCTGGCTGCTCGGCCTGCTTTCCTCCTGGCAGGCGGGAGAGCATGGGGAGAGAAGGGGCATGCTGTGCTGGGAGGAGAGGACACTGTCCCTCAGTCCAGGGAGAAAGCATTCACGCTCTTCCTGCCATGGACTTGCAGGCAAAGCTGGTTTGCTCCCCGGCACCTTGCTCCTGCACGTGGACCGTACCTTCAGAGGGAAGGTCTGAATGGTATCCTTTGCCACGTTGTACGTGAACGTCCCAAGGAGAGTTTCCTCTTCTCCGTCCGCATCCACTCCCTCAGGGGCAAAGCACAAGGAGAGCAGCTCAGACTCGTCCCCACAAAGAGGGAACATACGTGCTGGATCAGCCCTGCTATCTCCCCACCCTCTCCTGGGGCTCCAGCAGTAGGCTAGCACTCGCTATGCGGGAGCTCAGTCTCGGCCTTGACTTCTGCTCAAGAACCCTGAGGTGCTTGTCCCGAACAAGTCTCAAGAGGGATGAAACCCCTAGAGCCCTTGAAGTGTCCCACTAGGGCACTGCAGTGCTCAGGAGAGAGCAGGACGCAAACCTCAGAGGATGCACAAAAGCAAGCAAGACCCTGCCATGGCTTTCCCCCAGGGCCAGATCCCCACCAGAAGCACCCAGCAGAGACTCACAAAGACAGCGACGTCTCTGGGGGCACTGATGACGGTCCCAGATGGAGAGACTTCTATGAAGATGTGCTCCACAGTGACGGCAGTCAGATGGACTCGTGCTGGCAACCTGATGACCACCTGGCCCTGATCCCCTTGTAAAGGCCAGCAGTTTCCTGGGGAAACATCCGGCTGCAAGCAAAACGTGAGAGCAAGGAAGAGAGAGAGAGGGTTGGGGCCAACACAACGGCCCACGTAGCTTGAAGCGTAGGCGCCGTTGTGTCCGTGGGGTCTATTTTGGCTTGAAAATGAGGCGCGTGGGAGGAAATGGACAGAAGCAGGAGGCCTTCATCCCTGCCTGACTGAAAGGGGGCTCTCAGGATTATGGGGCAGAGGAGAAGAGCAATTATGAAACCATCCCAGTCAGGGCCTAGCAGAAACACCTCTCTGCCCAGTGGCTCTGCAGGGCACCCCCCCACCAGGGAGAAAGTCTTTCACCCAGCTGGGGCAGAGCACTGTGGGCGAGATGCAGCAGTTTGGCTCCGTTCAGCTCCATTCCCCTCCTGAGGGGAACCACTGATTGCTAGCAAGCCCAGCCCTGTGTTCAAGCTTTGCTTTCAGGAACCTGATCAACACTGTGGGCTTGAGCAGTGCCACTGGAGCGAGGGGAGAGCCCCTGAGGTCCGTCCCCAACTTCAGAGGGAGGCAGGAAACCTTCCCTGAGGACTTCTGCTACGATACCTGCAAAATAGTGTCCGGAGGGTTGGCAGTGCGAAAGAGCCATAAAACCCTGCAGCCCCAATTCTCTTTGCAGATGTAGGTCTCGGAAGTTCTCTGCATGTCGATGGTGGCACCTGGAAGGGAGGGAGCGCAGGTGACTACTGGAAGAGGCCACATTCTAGGCGGACTCGGTGCTCAGACAGTCTTTCTGATGCTGCCGGCCAGCTCCACGTCTCTCAGTGCTCTCCTCCTCCCTACGCTGCTGGGGGTGCCCAGCTGCACAGGGGAATGACGGCAGCCACGTGCCTGCTGGTGACTGCTTCTCTCACAGCGCCACGAGGAGAAGGTGTGAGCGTTCTGGGAGACAGCGGGCGCCCACGTGAATGACAGCAGACCAAAACTGAGGGCTTGCGGCATGGGCAGCAAAGGATGGCCCAGCCATTCCCTCTTCCAATGCAGTGCAGAGGAAGAGAGCCCTTCCAACAGCACAGGAACACGTGCGGGGGCAGCGGCGGAGGCCCCCGTGCGGAGGCCCCCGTGCGGAGGCCGAGGGCAGGACTGGGAGGGAGTCTGAGAGAGCCACTGTGCCACAGCCTTGCTCTTGGACCCCATGAAGCGTTGAAGCTCCCCCACTTTGGAGAGCAGCGCCTGCAGCACAGGCTGCTTTGGGGAGTGCTGCAGACAAGCGCAGGGCAAGGAGACTGGGCTGCTTGTGTCCATACCAGAGCTTTTCAGGGCCCAGTCAGACATCTCGACGTAGACTTCCGAAGCCATCTGCGATGCTGCCTGGTTCACTTCCTGGGAACGCCATAAATGAACACAGAAAAGGACCACATCAGTGGGCAGTTCAGCGTGGCTGCTAGCACTGGCAGAGGCAAAGGGTCAGTGTCAGAAAGGCAAGGCAAGCCTTGTCCACAGAGCTGCAAGACTCTGCTGCTGACGGGAGCCACAAGGACTGAGGAAGAGAATCTGTGTCCGCGGCCACGGCCATGGCCGTGAGGTGGGTTGACGAGGGTCCCCACACCCTCGTCCCCACCCTCCACGCTCTGCAGGTCAGCGGGGAGATGGGCTCGGGCCCTGCAAGCGACGGCTGGCCCCGTCAGCGTGCCTGGGTCTCATCACTGCCTCAGGAGCCCAGCCAGAGGAGCCAGAGTGCCGGCGTGCCAAGGGAAGGCTGTCGGGAGTCCTCTGCTGCCTGAAGCAGCCTGCTTAAACTGGGCCTGGAGAAGGGCCTGTGCAGCACAGAAGCTCACCCAACAAGCCCCTGGGGCAAAGGCTGGGTTGCTGCAGTCAGCAGTCCGACCCACCAACAAGCCCAAGGAGTGCTTTCTTAGGGGTTTTGCCCAGCCAAGCTTCATTCCCCAAAACGCAGCATCACCTTTGCCCTGCTGACCTCCGCCCTCAGTTGAGCCACCTCCTGCATCAGAAGCTGCATCATTTGCCTTTGCTCCTCCAAGAAAACGCGAAAGCTCCTGCATGACAGCACGAAAGCAGATCTTGTCAGAGAGCGGCCCGTCCCCTCTGGGGAGCGTCTCAGCTCGGCAAGAAGGAGAGACACGTGTGCTTTCCCAGCTTTGAGAGTGCTTCCCTTCCACACCAGTTTGAGCAGAAGGCAAAGGCAGGTAGGAGGTATGGGAGCCCTGGCTGTTAGCAAAATGAGTGCAGGTAGCACGAGGTGGGCTGATGCTTCTGCACAGAACCAATTCCAGCTCAGGAAACGTCTCTTACCGCAGGGTCTTCAGGTCTTCTGCGGACACAAGTGCCAGCTCCTGAAAGGGAAAAACGCTCGGTTCGAGCATCCGCTACCAGAGCCGCCGGGGCTTCCCAGGAGAGGCTTTCCTAGGAAGACTCAGCACAAGCTGCTGCTTCTTTGGGTCACCCTGCGTGTGGCAGCAGGAGAGCCCGTGATTTATCCAGCCGCTCTCAGCAATGCTCTGTTGCAGGAGGTGCCTGTGCCACAGAAGTCACTGACCTCTAGCAGTGCCTTTGTTCGCATTGTCCACCCTGGCAGCGAGGTCCTGCAGTAAACACCAGCTGCAATTCACATCATCAAGAGAGAGTTATTTTACTGGGGTCGCTAGCGATGCCTGCAGTCGCGTTGTCTCCTCCCTGTTGCCTTAGGGGTGGGGCAGCAGGTGAGCTGAGGAGGTGGGGAATGTGGAGTGCGGAGAGAGGACGCGCCTCTGCCCGGAAGCCATCGGCCCAGGCTTGAGGGGACTGCGCAGCCATGAGCCTCAGGTGTGCTCAGTGCCCCAGAGCTATTCCCCGCTTCCCCTCGCTGCTTCAGGGAGCCCCGAGACCAGGCTGCATGGGCTAGGAGAGGTACCTCCCCATGGGTGCCCCTGCACGGCCCCTCCCCTCTGGGAATCCCCAGTTCAGGCTTGGAAGTAGCTACGCCCTTCTCTCCCGGACTTGCAGACTAAGCAAGCCATGTGGCCCAGTGGCCAGAGCAGCAGCATGGCTGGGAGACTCCCAGTCTTACTGGCAGTCCAAAAGGCAGTCCCGGTCCAGGACGTACACGGGAAGCGCTTGGGCCATGGGAGTTTCCGCCCATACTGGCCCAAAAGGAAAGCTGGGCAGCTGAAAGCTGGCCTCCAGCACAGCCTGGCTGTCGCTCTCAGGTGTCTGCTCATGCAAACTCACCAAGAGCCACGGGGAGCAAGAAGAAGACGACTTGGAAGATCCTCTTCTTCTGCAGGGCCATCTTTTGCCTGAAAAAGAGGGAGTCCTGTGGCTGCCAATGATCCAAGCCTTGGGCAAAGCCCTCCGCCGGTGGAGTTCCCTTTTCAGGCCGGAAAGCCACCCTTTTGGAAGCCTCCTGCTGCCAGAGAGCTGCCAGAGCAGCGCCCAGGAGGAAGACGATTTCTGTCCACACCGTTCAACACTGCCGGCAGATCTTCCCCAGAGGAAGGGCTCCAGAAGCACCATCCCAAAGGGAATGAAAATTATGCAGGGAAGTAAAGAGGCCGAGCAAACGAAGACTGCTTTTCAGCTGTCTTTCTGGTGGGGACCTTGCTCTCTCTTCGGCTCAGAAAGCAGGCCTGTTCTCACTTGCGAGCACACAGATCTCTCTTAGGGGTGTTTTTCCGCAGAGCTGGGAAGTGCAGGAGCCTTGTCTGCCTTTCCTCCCAGAGCCCTCCCAGACCTGCGCGGTCACTGGCCAGAGCTGGGGAAAAGCCTTCCCCCGCGGGGGCTTGGCTCTGCACCCAAGCGTCTGGCTACGCGGCAGTTTGCCCTACCGCAGCCAAAGTGTGGGGCTCTGGCAAATGCGTGGGACTGAGACTGCCGAGGGGCTTTGCTCTTGGCTCTCCCCGAGAATGGCCACAGCACGAGCAGCACCCCAGCTTGGGCGCCCGACTGGGAGCCCTGGGCTGCTGGCTGGGGAACACCCTCTGCTCTCCCCTTTGCTTGCACCGGCCCTCAGACATCCCCTTTCTCTCCCCGTCACCAGCAGAAACGTGATGTAATACGTACACGGCGGAGATGCACGTCCTCAGCAGACGTCTCTGCGGGGAGACAAGGGCGCCTGCCGGACGGCAAGTAAGGCTGAAGACTGTCCCTGCGCAAGGAAAGCAGAGAAAAGTTAGGCCTGTCTCTTGAGGTCTCTTCTCTAGGATGCCCAGCCCCGCGTGTCTCAGCTGCCTGCGGGGAGGCGGGCACCGTGTCCTACACACGCCCTCCCTGGGGCAAAGAGCAGGGCAGCCTGCACTTCTCCTGCCACTTGTGACGTTTGGCCAGAGCTCCAGCGCAGCGCAGCTCTCCAAGTTCACCCCCGAGGAGGTCACAGCAAGCAGCAGTGCTGAGCTTACTTGCAATTTCTGTGGCCTTGTCGCACCACTTGGCAGGCCCTTGAGTGGCTGAGCCGGGAGCTGACATCGAAGAGAGTATCCCCAGCTCCACCTGCATGCGGAGGTTCCTGTCGGAGGAAAAAGACAAATGCCCGTTGCCCACCGTCCCCACGCCGCGGGAGCCGAGGCGGGCAGGAGCAGCCTGAGCGGCGGCCCTTGCCGGAGGACGGGCTGTCCCAGCAGCAGCGAGAGAGGGCAGCCCCCCCCCCCCTCTTCTTTCCCCATCCTTTGCTTTACACGCCTGCAGTGGGAGCAAGCTGGCAGGAGCAGACCCCCGCCTCGGGAAGCCCACCCGGCAGCACAGCATGATGCTCAGCCCGTCCCTCCCTGCTCCCTGGCCCCGGCCCCACCCTGCCCCGCAGCAGACACCTCCCAGTGGCCCTTTGGGGAGGGGGCACGGGCTGCTGTCCCCCCCCACGGCTCCCCCCACCTCTTCCCTGGGCACTCCCAGGTCTCCCGACCCCTC
The DNA here is from genome assembly GCF_965183815.1 of Platalea leucorodia. Lineage (NCBI taxonomy): Eukaryota > Metazoa > Chordata > Aves > Pelecaniformes > Threskiornithidae > Platalea > Platalea leucorodia. The sequence goes on along the minus strand of NC_138841.1, from coordinate 8,100,914 downwards.
TCTGCCCCGCACAGCTGCTCCCATCAGCCAGGCAGGATCGCCCCTCCACGTTCCGAGGGGGCCAGTCTCAGGCCCCAGGGGCTTGGCCTCCCCGTGCAGCAAAACCGCCCCGTGCAGCAAAACCGCCCCGTGCAGCAGGGCTGGGCTCCGACCCTGCAGCACGAGGCTTCCGCCTCCCCAAAAGCCCCTGCTGCACACTGCCTTTTGGCTGGGAGAGTGAGCCAGGCTTTCCGCCAAGACCCGTCCCCACAGAAGGGGGCCTTCGCAAGCCACGGGGCTCTTCCTTCAGAAAACTTCTGTCGGCTTCCCCAGGCTGCTCCGCACCCCACTGACCGTGCTAGGCCACGTCTGTGCTACCAGCCCAACCTGATGCCCCGGGCACATGCCAGGCTTCGTACCTACTCGTCTGGCAGCGGCTGGGCCCTGCTTCCTCCCCTGCCGGCTGTTGGCCAGCCTCGTTCCCCAAGGAGCCATGGGAGGGCCCTTGGCGTCTTCTCTCGGGGGCCTTTCTCCTCGCCATCTCTGGGCAAAGGCAGGCTCCCCGCTCCGCTCTTCCCCCTCAGCCCCAGCAGTGTGGCCTGCCCAGGCAAAAACAGCTCCGGCAGCAGCCCCACAGCACGAGCGCGCCTGCCCAGGGCAAGAGACACACGGCAGCTGTGGGCTCCTTCCCCGCGCGCCACAGGGCTGTGTGGGCGGCAAGCTCTGACCTCACACTGGTGGCTCTGACATCACACTGGGGCTCCCCAGTGTGCAGCAGGGCGGGGAGAGCCGGTGGGCTCCCCTGGGGCAGCACGGCTGCTGCTCTCCTGGGCGGTAGTTTGCCCATGCCTCTGGGCCCCCCGAACCCTGCCACACTCCCGTGCCGGGCGGCTGCCTGGCCTGTGCTGCCAGGCAGGGTTCCAGCTCTCATAAAGACAGAAGCCAACTGAACGGCCTCTTCTGGTTTTTCAGGGTCTACATTCGTGTACTTCCTGGCAGCGACTTTTAACCGCTCCACCAAGGCAGACGGGGATTCGTTTGGTTCTTGCTTAACCTCATAGCATTTGCACCAATGGATCGCTTTTGGCATAGCGTGCCTTATGCCAAATAGTACCCAAAAGCCCCTGGGGTCCCGGCTGCTTAGGATCCCCCCCCGCGTCTGCGGCAGGAAAAGTTGGATCTGTCGTTCCCTGCAGGTCCCCATTAGCCCGTGCCCCTTCTACCTCTTTCCCAGCAGTGTTTCATACCACCTTCTTCTCAGTACCGTCTCACAATGTCTCTAATATTACCTGTACGTCATTCCAATCAGGGGCTTGGGTCCTGGTTATAGTTTCCAAAACTTTACCCCCCCTTTCTGGCTCTTCCCTATCAATACCCGCCGTTTCCTTCCAGGACCTCAAGTCCCTTCTTGGCAATGGCACTTTAACGCTTACTGGCCCGTTATTTCCGACCGCTTGTTGGAGAGGAGCTTGTAAAACCTCTCCTGCTTCCCCTTGTCGTCCCCTCGTTCTTCCTGCCATCGCACTAAATCCTTCTGCTCCACCAAGTCACCCATAGCCAGGGCCATAGCCAATTCCTCCTGCGCTACCAGCGTCACCGGCTCGCCTACGACTGCTTTCTCTTACCCTGCTCACATGACTAATAGCTTCACCGGCATCAGGATTCTCTCCCAACCTCTGCCGGGGAGCAGCCATGAACTCTAGGTCACCTTCTGCCTCCCGTCCGCCTTTCCAGCATCTCTTCCCCATACGACAAGCAGAACACCATCGTTTTAAATTCCTGCCCCTCCCCTCCTTTTCTAGAGCCAAGATCAGAGGATCCTGTGGGATTATTCCACATTCCTTCTGCCATTCTGGGTGGTTTCTTAGTGTGAAAAAGAAACGCACGCATGGTACTTCATCCCATTTACCCTCCCGCCTGCAAAGTACCATCAGTTGTACTATAGTAGTATATCTTACGAGTTCCGTTCTTTGGCCATTTTTCCTGATCTTCGAGACTATACATTGGCCACCAATTGTTACCATATTCTAGAAGCTGTTTTCGAGTGAGAGGCTCCCCTCCCAATTTCCTCCGATGTTTCACCATCCATCCTAGGGGAGATCTTTTCCGAATCCCCCCTTCCGCAGAGGGCTTAGTACCCGCCACAAAAGATACAGCAACACCAAACAGAGAAACAATAACTTTGCACAAAATAGTCAGAGGCATTCCCCAGACGGGGACTCGAACCCCTAGATTACCTTCAGTGGGACTCCAACCCACCCCTTCGGCCAAAGCTTTCCAGACACAGGTGTCCTAGGGACTTGGGCCCGATAGGGTCCAATCCTTCCCTTAGGTACCTTTACAGCCCAACCCTGCGAGGCCTTCGCCACGCCTGACGGGCAGGCAACCGCCCTTTTAATCTTTTACAGAAAAGGAATGCCTTTACCTTCCCAGGGGTCCTGCTCAGAGCTCTTTGGTCTCGGCTTCGGAGGTTCTTCCCAAGAATCCCTCGGTGCCGGCTGGGGGTCCTGCGATCCCGCGGATCCGTCGAGATTCAGAAGCAGAGTTCCATCTGGGTCGCCCAAACTGTCACCAAAATGGGGAATCAACCTCTTCACACCAATGTAGCATCGAGAAGCAGGCATTCTCTTTATTACAGCGCAATTGCTGAGCTGGCTCTGGCTCAGCGGCCCAGGCAGATTGTATTGGACTTTGGGAGGCTCTAGAAAGAGACAGCCCCAGTGTTTGTGGGGCTGTGAATGCGGTTGCCTGGCTACTTGAAGAGCAGCGAGAGCTTTTGGTCCTGGCACCTTTGGGGTGGGAGGAATCCCCGGATGTTTGCAGTTTTCTGTCTGGACTTTGGCTGTACTCAGCAGGCCAGGGAGACAGACTCCATTGAACATTGGGAGGCTCCAGAAACAGAGAGTGTCTGTTCCCTTGCTCTGTGTCCCACTCTCTGCCCCTGCCTCTCCCCTTTCTTCTCCCTCTCACCCTTTGCCTTCTGTCCTTCTGTCCTGTTCCCTGTCCCATTTCTCTGTCTCTCCGCCCCCTTGTCCCGTGCCCTTGCCCTTTCTGTGTCTGTCCATCCCTCTGTTCTCCTTCCTGCCCCTCTTCTCTCTCTGTCCCTCTGTCCTGCTGCTTAGCACTAGTTTTCTTCCTGCGCCATGTTCTTCACTTGCCCTCCGTCTCCTTCCTTCTCTATCCCTGTTTCTGCTCCTCACCACTATTTTTCCTTTCTCCACTCCCTGCCCAGCTACCCCTTTTCCCCACCATCCCTCTGTCCGTCTCCTGTCCCTCTGTCCTGCTCCTGTCCCTCTCTGGCCACCCCACCGCCCTGCCCCACCCTTCTCCGCCGCTCTGTCCCCCTCTCCCCCTCCTCCTCCCTCTCCACCGGGGCTCTGGGGCCAGCGCAGCCCCGCGGAGGCGGCCATGGGGCCTGCTCGTGGGGCAGGGCCCAGCCGGGGCGGGGGACGGTGGCCGCGCAGGGTCAGACAGCAGGGCAGTTGCGCCCCGTGGCATGCCGGGAGCTGTAGTCCTGGGGCACATGTCCGCCAGGTGGCCATGTTGGTTAGCACGGCATGCCGGGAGCTGTAGTCCTGAGACATGGGGCTGCCGGGCGGCCGCGTTGGTTACCAGGGCATGCCCGGAGCCGTCATGGCCCCACGCTCACCTTCCTGGCAGCCGTGTTGGTCTCGGGAGGTGCAGCTCCAGCTGCGGCCTGGCTGAGGTGAGGCCTGGGGCTGCCCGTGAGGTGAGTGAGGCCCTTGGGCGGGCGTGGGGGTGTCTCCTGCCTGCTGGAACCCCGCGGGTGGCGGGGGGAGCTCCAAGCTGGAGCCGGGCCTGGCCGGGGCAGCCCCAGGACCGACCCGAGAGCTGGGGAGGGGAAGGAGATGGAGACAGATCCCCCCGGGCACAGGCACCGGGCAGCCCGACTCCCGGAGCCCCCCGCATCCGCCGCGGCCCCGCTCGGCCCCTGCAGCTGCCCCGGCCCCAGCACCTCCCCGAGGCCTGTCCCGCAGCCCCAGGCCCCCACGGCCTGTCCTGGCAGCAGTGAGCCGGGCCTGGGGCACGCTCGATCCTCCGTCACCGCGGGTGCATCAGCGGCAGCGCGGGGAGGGAGCGGTGTCTGCAGGAGCTCCTGCAGCAGGAGCTTACAAGCTTCTTAAAATTGGTTAATTCCAGTGTGATACTTCTATGGTAATAATTCAACATCCATCTTCCAGCATTTCTAAGATGCCTTTGCATACTTAAGCTGTCAGTTATACTGTCAGTTAAGCAATGTAATACTTTGTATAGTTCCTCTTGATAACCGTCTGTTTCTTGAAATTCACTGCTGAGTCCTTTAAAGAGTAAGACAAATACCAGCGCACTGAATTGTTTCAGTTCATTTTACAGCGCCCAAGAAGGAAAGTGCCAGAGCCATGTGGTAGTAGGCAGGAATTGTGTTCTGTGCTGCAAGACACAGTCTTGGTAAGGGCTTGTGGCTGCTGGCTTTTGCTTACCCATCAAAGAAGAACTTGAGTAGGTGCCAGGAAACACGCTCCTGGACACCGCTAAAACATGCGGTTTAGCAGTAGCTCACTGATGATCAGTAATTAGAAATGCATGTTAGCTAGTCTTACTTTTCAAGGATGTTAAACAGCCTGTAGTGAGGCTGCACCTAAACACTGCATGGTAGGTATGTGTGTCAATGGCAAAGTAATTGGTACTGTACCTAGGTCTAACATTAATCAGGGGTGTCATTTGCAACAAAAATAACTGACACAAGTTGAACAGTATAAAACGCAGTTCCCTTGGTGTCTGGGATGGATCTGGTATCTCTTCTTAAAGTACCTGCACAGGTTGTGCCCCTGCCCACACTTACCTTCCATGCTAAGTAGCAATTTGTGCTCTATCAGTGTCCTTCGTGTAGTGAGGGGCCCAACACTGAACACAGGATTCCAGGTGTGGCCTCACCAGTGCCCAGTACAGGGGGACGATCACCTCCCTGGTCGTGCTGGCCACACTATTTCTGATACAAGACAGGACGCTATTGGCTTCTTGGCCACCTGGGCACACTGCTGCCTCATATTCAGCCAGCTGTCCACCAATACCCCCTCCTTTTCCCCCGGGCAGCTCTCCAGCCACTCCCCCCCCAGCCTGTAGCGTTGCCTGGGGTTGTTGTGACCCAAGCGCAGGACCCGGCACTGAGCCTTGTTGACCCTCACACAGTTGGCCTCGGCCCATCAATCCAGCCGGGCCAGGTCCCTCTGTAGGGCCTTCCTGCCCTCCGGAGATCAACACTCCCACCCAAGTTGGCGTCATCTGCAAACTTACTGAGGGTGTACTTGATCCCCTCATCCTGATCATTGATAAAGACATTAAACAGGACTGGCCCCAATGCTGAGCCCTGGGGAACACCACTTGTGACCAGCCACCAGCTGCATTTAACTCCATTCACCACAACTCTTTGGGCCCGGCCATTCAGCCAGTTTTTTACCCAGCAAAGAGCACGCCCATCCAAGCCATAAGCAGCTTTTTTTTTTCTCCCTTCCTTTCAGTCTTTTCTGTGTGCCACTGAGCTATTTTCTCTGTTCATTTAAGACCTAGAGCTCATCAAGTACTTCCCAGTTGTCAAGTCCTGAGCCAGTAAAGCACTGTAGGAATTTGGCACTCTTCCAGCTGGCAGAGGTAAAATTCTACCTGTTAGCGTCACAATGGGAAGATGTGTGTATCTTTTCCCCCCAAAAGTAGGAATTGTGTAAGGGTTGCTCTCGTATCAAATTTAGTATCTCTAGAAGCATATGTAGTAAATAATGGAATAGTAAGAGAATTAGGCAGTGGCAATGGCCCCAGGGACCTAGCTTTTCCTGTATACTTCTTATATACTTGTTAATCTGCATAGTTTCTTGAAAACCACACCTGAAAAATATGCTTCTTTTTAGAAAAATTAGCCGTATAACTATAATAAAAACAATGCTCAGGACAATAGCAAAATGTCCTGGTTTCAGCTGGGATAGAGTTAATTTTCTTCCTAGTAGCTGGTATAGTGCTGTGTTTTGGATTTAATATGAGAATGCCTGGCTGATGGGAGCAGCTGTGCGGGGCAGAGAGGGGTCGGGAGACCTGGGAGTGCCCAGGGAAGAGGTGGGGGGAGCCGTGGGGGGGGACAGCAGCCCGTGCCCCCTCCCCAAAGGGCCACTGGGAGGTGTCTGCTGCGGGGCAGGGTGGGGCCGGGGCCAGGGAGCAGGGAGGGACGGGCTGAGCATCATGCTGTGCTGCCAGGTGGGCTTCCCGAGGCGGGGGTCTGCTCCTGCCAGCTTGCTCCCACTGCAGGCGTGTAAAGCAAAGGATGGGGAAAGAAGGGGGGGGGGGGTGGGGCTGCCCTCTCTCGCTGCTGCTGGGACGGTCCGTCCTCTGGCAAGGGCTGCCACTCAGGCTGCTCCTGCCCGCCTCGGCTCCCGCGGCGTGGGGACGGTGGGCAACAGGCATTTGTCTTTTTCCTCCGACAGGAACCTCCGCATGCAGGTGGAGCTGGGGATACTCTCTTCGATGTCAGCTCCCGGCTCAGCCACTCAAGGGCCTGCCAAGTGGTGTGACAAGGCCACAGAAATTGCAAGTAAGCTCAGCACTGCTGCTTGCTGTGACCTCCTCGGGAGTGGACTTGGAGAGCTGTGCTGTGCTGGAGCTCTGGCCAAACGTCACAAGTGGCAGGAGAAGTGCAGGCTGCCCTGCTCTTTGCCCCAGGGAGGGCGTGTGTAGGACACGGTGCCCGCCTCCCCGCAGGCAGCTGAGACACGCGGGGCTGAGCATCCTAGAGAAGAGACCTCAAGAGACAGGCCTAACTTTTCTCTGCTTTCCTTGCGCAGGGACAGTCTTCAGCCTTACTTGCCGTCTGGCAGGCGCCCTTGTCTCCCCGCGGAGACGTCTGCTGAGGACGTGCATCTCTGCCGTGTACGTATTACATCACGTTTCTGCTGTGGACGGGGGAGAGAACGGGGATGTCTGAGGGCCGGTGCAAGCAAAGGGGAGAGCAGAGGGTGTTCCCCAGCCAGCAGCCCAGGGCTCCCAGTCGGGCACCCAAGCTGGGGCACTGCTCGTGCTGTGGCCATTCTCGGGGAGAGCCAAGAGCAAAGCCCCTCGGCAGTCTCAGTCCCACGCATTTGCCAGAGCCCCACACTTTGGCTGCGGTAGGGCAAACTGCCGCGTAGCCAGACGCTTGGGTGCAGAGCCAAGCCCCCGCGGGGGAAGGCTTTTCCCCAGCTCTGGCCAGTGACCGCGCAGGTCTGGGAGGGCTCTGGGAGGAAAGGCAGACAAGGCTCCTGCACTTCCCAGCTCTGCGGAAAAACACCCCTAAGAGAGATCTGTGTGCTCGCAAGTGAGAACAGGCCTGCTTTCTGAGCCGAAGAGAGAGCAAGGTCCCCACCAGAAAGACAGCTGAAAAGCAGTCTTCGTTTGCTCGGCCTCTTTACTTCCCTGCATAATTTTCATTCCCTTTGGGATGGTGCTTCTGGAGCCCTTCCTCTGGGGAAGATCTGCCGGCAGTGTTGAACGGTGTGGACAGAAATCGTCTTCCTCCTGGGCGCTGCTCTGGCAGCTCTCTGGCAGCAGGAGGCTTCCAAAAGGGTGGCTTTCCGGCCTGAAAAGGGAACTCCACCGGCGGAGGGCTTTGCCCAAGGCTTGGATCATTGGCAGCCACAGGACTCCCTCTTTTTCAGGCAAAAGATGGCCCTGCAGAAGAAGAGGATCTTCCAAGTCGTCTTCTTCTTGCTCCCCGTGGCTCTTGGTGAGTTTGCATGAGCAGACACCTGAGAGCGACAGCCAGGCTGTGCTGGAGGCCAGCTTTCAGCTGCCCAGCTTTCCTTTTGGGCCAGTATGGGCGGAAACTCCCATGGCCCAAGCGCTTCCCGAGTACGTCCTGGACCGGGACTGCCTTTTGGACTGCCAGTAAGACTGGGAGTCTCCCAGCCATGCTGCTGCTCTGGCCACTGGGCCACATGGCTTGCTTCGTCTGCAAGTCCGGGAGAGAAGGGCGTAGCTACTTCCAAGCCTGAACTGGGGATTCCCAGAGGGGAGGGGCCGTGCGGGGGCACCCATGGGGAGGTACCTCTCCTAGCCCATGCAGCCTGGTCTCGGGGCTCCCTGAAGCAGCGAGGGGAAGCGGGGAATAGCTCTGGGGCACTGAGCACACCTGAGGCTCATGGCTGCGCAGTCCCCTCAAGCCTGGGCCGATGGCTTCCGGGCAGAGGCGCGTCTTCTCTCCACACGCCACGTTCCCCACCTCCTCAGCTCACCTGCTGCCCCACCCCTAAGGCAACAGGGAGGAGACAACGCGACTGCAGGCATCGCTAGCGACCCCAGTAAAATAACTCTCTCTTGATGATGTGAATTGCAGCTGGTGTTTACTGCGGGACCTCGCTGCCAGGGTGGACAATGCGAACAAAGGCACTGCTAGAGGTCGGTGACTTCTGTGGCACAGGCACCTCCTGCAACAGAGCATTGCTGAGAGCGGCTGGATAAATCACGGGCTCTCCTGCTGCCACACGCAGGGTGACCCAAAGAAGCAGCAGCTTGTGCCGAGTCTTCCTAGGAAAGCCTCTCCTGGGAAGCCCCGGTGGCTCTGGTAGCGGATGCTCGAACCGAGCGTTTTTCCCTTTCAGGAGCTGGCACTTGTGTCCGCAGAAGACCTGAAGACCCTGCGGTAAGAGACGTTTCCTGAGCTGGAATTGGTTCTGTGCAGAAGCATCAGCCCACCTCGTGCTACCTGCACTCATTTTGCTAACAGCCAGGGCTCCCATACCTCCTACCTGCCTTTGCCTTCTGCTCAAACTGGTGTGGAAGGGAAGCACTCTCAAAGCTGGGAAAGCACACGTGTCTCTCCTTCTTGCCGAGCTGAGACGCTCCCCAGAGGGGACGGGCCGCTCTCTGACAAGATCTGCTTTCGTGCTGTCATGCAGGAGCTTTCGCGTTTTCTTGGAGGAGCAAAGGCAAATGATGCAGCTTCTGATGCAGGAGGTGGCTCAACTGAGGGCGGAGGTCAGCAGGGCAAAGGTGATGCTGCGTTTTGGGGAATGAAGCTTGGCTGGGCAGAACCCCTAAGAAAGCACTCCTTGGGCTTGTTGGTGGGTCGGACTGCTGACTGCAGCAACCCAGCCTTTGCCCCAGGGGCTTGCTGGGTGAGCTTCTGTGCTGCGCAGGCCCTTCTCCAGGCCCAGTTTAAGCAGGCTGCTTCAGGCAGCAGAGGACTCCCGACAGCCTTCCCTTGGCACGCCGGCACTCTGGCTCCTCTGGCTGGGCTCCTGAGGCAGTGATGAGACCCAGGCACGCTCACGGGGCCAGCCGTCGCTTGCAGGGCCCGAGCCCATCTCCCCGCTGACCTGCAGAGCGTGGAGGGTGGGGACGAGGGTGTGGGGACCCTCGTCAACCCACCTCACGGCCATGGCCGTGGCCGCGGACACAGATTCTCTTCCTCAGTCCTTGTGGCTCCCGTCAGCAGCAGAGTCTTGCAGCTCTGTGGACAAGGCTTGCCTTGCCTTTCTGACACTGACCCTTTGCCTCTGCCGGTGCTAGCAGCCACGCTGAACTGCCCACTGATGTGGTCCTTTTCTGTGTTCATTTATGGCGTTCCCAGGAAGTGAACCAGGCAGCATCGCAGATGGCTTCGGAAGTCTACGTCGAGATGTCTGACTGGGCCCTGAAAAGCTCTGGTATGGACACAAGCAGCCCAGTCTCCTTGCCCTGCGCTTGTCTGCAGCACTCCCCAAAGCAGCCTGTGCTGCAGGCGCTGCTCTCCAAAGTGGGGGAGCTTCAACGCTTCATGGGGTCCAAGAGCAAGGCTGTGGCACAGTGGCTCTCTCAGACTCCCTCCCAGTCCTGCCCTCGGCCTCCGCACGGGGGCCTCCGCACGGGGGCCTCCGCCGCTGCCCCCGCACGTGTTCCTGTGCTGTTGGAAGGGCTCTCTTCCTCTGCACTGCATTGGAAGAGGGAATGGCTGGGCCATCCTTTGCTGCCCATGCCGCAAGCCCTCAGTTTTGGTCTGCTGTCATTCACGTGGGCGCCCGCTGTCTCCCAGAACGCTCACACCTTCTCCTCGTGGCGCTGTGAGAGAAGCAGTCACCAGCAGGCACGTGGCTGCCGTCATTCCCCTGTGCAGCTGGGCACCCCCAGCAGCGTGGGGAGGAGGAGAGCACTGAGAGACGTGGAGCTGGCCGGCAGCATCAGAAAGACTGTCTGAGCACCGAGTCCGCCTAGAATGTGGCCTCTTCCAGTAGTCACCTGCGCTCCCTCCCTTCCAGGTGCCACCATCGACATGCAGAGAACTTCCGAGACCTACATCTGCAAAGAGAATTGGGGCTGCAGGGTTTTATGGCTCTTTCGCACTGCCAACCCTCCGGACACTATTTTGCAGGTATCGTAGCAGAAGTCCTCAGGGAAGGTTTCCTGCCTCCCTCTGAAGTTGGGGACCGACCTCAGGGGCTCTCCCCTCGCTCCAGTGGCACTGCTCAAGCCCACAGTGTTGATCAGGTTCCTGAAAGCAAAGCTCGAACACAGGGCTGGGCTTGCTAGCAATCAGTGGTTCCCCTCAGGAGGGGAATGGAGCTGAATGGAGCCAAACTGCTGCATCTCGCCCACAGTGCTCTGCCCCAGCTGGGTGAAAGACTTTCTCCCTGGTGGGGGGGTGCCCTGCAGAGCCACTGGGCAGAGAGGTGTTTCTGCTAGGCCCTGACTGGGATGGTTTCATAATTGCTCTTCTCCTCTGCCCCATAATCCTGAGAGCCCCCTTTCAGTCAGGCAGGGATGAAGGCCTCCTGCTTCTGTCCATTTCCTCCCACGCGCCTCATTTTCAAGCCAAAATAGACCCCACGGACACAACGGCGCCTACGCTTCAAGCTACGTGGGCCGTTGTGTTGGCCCCAACCCTCTCTCTCTCTTCCTTGCTCTCACGTTTTGCTTGCAGCCGGATGTTTCCCCAGGAAACTGCTGGCCTTTACAAGGGGATCAGGGCCAGGTGGTCATCAGGTTGCCAGCACGAGTCCATCTGACTGCCGTCACTGTGGAGCACATCTCCAAAGAAGTCTCTCCATCTGGGACCGTCATCAGCGCCCCCAGAGACGTCGCTGTCTTTGTGAGTCTCTGCTGGGTGCTTCTGGTGGGGATCTGGCCCTGGGGGAAAGCCATGGCAGGGTCTTGCTTGCTTTTGTGCATCCTCTGAGGTTTGCGTCCTGCTCTCTCCTGAGCACTGCAGTGCCCTAGCGGGACACTTCAAGGGCTCTAGGGGTTTCATCCCTCTTGAGACTTGTTCGGGACAAGCACCTCAGGGTTCTTGAGCAGAAGTCAAGGCCGAGACTGAGCTCCAGCATAGCGAGTGCTAGCCTACTGCTGGAGCCCCAGGAGAGGGTGGGGAGATAGCAGGGCTGATCCAGCACGTATGTTCCCTCTTTGTGGGGACGAGTCTGAGCTGCTCTCCTTGTGCTTTGCCCCTGAGGGAGTGGATGCGGACGGAGAAGAGGAAACTCTCCTTGGGACGTTCACGTACAACGTGGCAAAGGAGACCATTCAGACCTTCCCTCTGAAGGTATGGTCCACGCGCAGGGGCAAGGTGCCGGGGAGCAAACCAGCTTTGCCTGCAAGTCCATGGCAGGAAGAGCGTGAATGCTTTCTCCCTGAGCAGAGGGGCCCGGACCACCGCCGGGAGAGACCTGGCGTGGTTGGGAGGGCTGAGTAGCACGCAGTGGTGGTAGCAGAAGGATAGCAAGGGCAGGGTTAGGCCCGTGGGAGCACGAGTCCCGAGATATCCCTGGCTGCACCCACTGCCTTCAGCAGAGCCAGCCGCACATGCGGCCGCTCCACCCAAGCAACCTCTTTGTGTCGTGAAGAAACAGGGAAGCCCGGTGGTGAAAGGCATTGGCCAGCACTGTCGCTCCGTCCTGTGGCCTGCTGGCAGGCTGAGCAGTGTCCTCTCCTCCCAGCACAGCGTGCCCCTTCTACTCCCGTGCTCTCACGCCTGCCAGGACGAGAGCAGGCCAAGCAGACATCGGGAGCTTGGTGGGCTTGCACAGCAGCCGCCCCCCGCACAGGAGCACCTCCCCGGCCTCTCTGCCAGCACAGAGCAAGCAGCAGAGGGAAGGGGCAGAGGGGAGGGAGACTGAGCCCCAGCAGGGCCAGCATGCAGAGGATGCCAGCTGCCTTCCCCCTTCCCGTGTCCCCAGCAGCCGCGGTACCAGCAGCGAGCCTCAGATTGCCACAGCCGCTCCCACCCACTTTCAGGAGCTCGTTCCTGAGCAGGAGCAGGGCTGGCCGGGGGAGTCACCTTCATTGCATTGTCGCTCCTAACACCCCCGCTTCCTTTTCCCGCTTTTCTTCCCAGAACACACCGCTTCCCAGAGCCTTTGCACATGTCAAACTTCTGGTGAAGAGCAACTGGGGAAACGCAGCGTACACCTGCATTTATCGAGTGCAGGTTCACGGGAAGATGGCAAAACCAGAGGAAAAAGAGAAGGGCATACAGAAAAGAGCAGCAGAAGGGGAAGGAACAAAACAATAAAAAAGATGTGGCAATTCAGATTGGTGCAGAAGCTCTGTCTCCAAAGTGGGGTGCGCAAGAAGGCCCTTTGGGGGTGAAAAGGGGCTTTAGAGTGTAACTATCAAAGTTTAACTATTGTACAAAAGGACTGAAGTAAGGAGTCTTGTAATCTCTCAGCGAAGGACAGTTCCTGATGAGAACAGCAACTTGTCTTAAAAACCAGCTGAAACCAACCCTGCAGTTTGGACAAGAGTCAAGGAGCAACGGAGTCTGCGCAAGAAGAAGGGGTTACCAGCGGTGACGAAGAAGAGTCATCAGCCTTCATCCCCACGACCCCCCAGCGACCACCACCAGGAGGCACTGCGCAAGCCCAGTTGGGAGGAGTTTATGGAAACGACCTCTTGGGGCTAATTTTAACACGAAGCGGGGACAGGTCATGCACATGTCTAGGCATATTGGGAAACCTTACGTATATGTATGGGATGACCCCAGCCCCGTGCTGCCCAGCGCTGAATAAACATACCTACTTTACACCCTTAGGGGTTGCAGAGTCTGTTTCCGCACGTCAGTTTTGGCGAGCCAGGCAGGAGAGTCTCGGCTCGACTGCGGGATCGACTGCGGAGCGGATGCTCCTAGGCGCGCCCCGAGCACCTTCCTCGGAGGAGCCTCCGCTGCCAGCCGCTCACTAAACTAGACGATCCACTAATGCTATCAGAAAGAAAGTTAGGGAAGCAGATATAAGGAATTTAGAAAAGTTGCTGGAGGAAGTGTGGCGAGTATATCGGAATGGGGAGGGAGAGGACAGAAGGAAACCGGGAAAGGAGATAGTGGCTGCGTTAGCCACATTCTCTGCATTGAATCAAACCTTGTTACCTATAAGTCAACAAAAGTGTTAATGTTGTGGGAGCAACTGGGCAGGTGGAAAAAGCTTTTTCTTGAAACCATTAACATTTGGAATTGGGAAGAGTGTGGGGATTCACAAATTTCTCTACCTGCCTGAGGCTCCTAGACTATTACTGGGAAGGGACCTATTAGAACACCTAAATCCCGAAATAGAATTGAATTGAGAATTGAGACTTGAGAAATGGGGAAATGGAATTGGAAATACCAGACAAAAAAAAAAAATCACATTGACATTTTAAGTTTGGTTCTTACCGAACCCCAAATTAGAGAAGAAGAAATTATACGAGAAATAAAAGACCAGGTATATCCCGGAGTATGGGCCACCGATGTACGCGGAAGGGCGAAGAATGCTTCACCTGTTGAAGTTAAACTGAAAGAGGGTCGACAACCGGTAAGAATTTAACAGCGTCCCCTGAAGAAGGAGGGTAGGGAAGGAATCCAGCCAGTGACAGAAAAATGTTTACAATTAGGATTATTGAAAGAATGTGAATCTGATTTTAACACCCCTATATTGCCTGTCGGCAAACCTGACGGATCATACCTGGTGGTTCAGGATCCACGAGAATCCATATACCGTGTTGACAGTATTGACAGTATTATCGACGTGAGTCGATCCTAAGAACCACCGACGAGAGAGCGGGCATTGGCAAGCACAGCTGAAGTTTATTGCAGAGGACCAGAGAGCTGAACTCTACTGCAGGGGACCAGAGAGCTGCTTGTGGACAATTAATCGCCTCAGGAAAAGGAGTGAACCGCTGGGGACGGGAGAATGGGGGCGCAAATGTCCTCGGAAGAAAAAAATCTATTTTGTGTAGATTTTTGCGAATCCTTGCAAAAAGGGGCATAAATTATGATGAAGGAAATGTTCGGTGGTTGTTAACTTGGTTGCGAAAACACGGGCAACAAGCGAACGCAGTGACCGCGTTCCAGGTGGAGACTTGGGAGGAGGCAGGAAAAGCGTTATGGGAAGCGGCCACCAGGGGGGACAGTAATGCCACAAATGTTTTGATGACATGGCGTTTACTGAAAGACTCTTTAGAACAATTAGAGCCACACCGAAAGGCTGCAGCTTCTGCCACCGCTCCGGAGCCAACACCGCAGGGCACGCCACAAACACCGCCATCGGGTTCGTCCTCCGACATGCCCTTGCTCGCAGGTGCTCAAGCTGCACAACCGTCCACCACCACACACCCCCCCCGCGCCGCTGCTACCCTCTGCGCCGTTTTCTCCTTCGCCTGCTCCTATGCCTTAAACACCTCTGCTAGACATTCCGATCCCTGCAATCAGCACCCCTCCACTCCCCCCATTATAACCTCTTACATGGTAGCATTAAGCAAACATCTCAACAAAACTGAGAAACGTGTGGTCGGGGCTCGAAGTAGAGCTTTAGATGGCCCTGTACATAACATCCAACCTGGAGATTATGTCTATAGAAGGTCTCTTGCAGAAAGAACCTTGGAGCCACGGTGGGAAGGACCTTTCCAGGTACTCCTTCACCGCAATCAAAATCAAAGAGCAGAGCAGCTGGACACATCACACCAGAGTGAAGAAAGCACCTAAAGCTCCATGGAGATTTAGCTCTAGTTACATCAAGTAGGGAAGTGCAAATATGTGGAATAGCAAGCAGACTCGGAAAAACGCCAGCAATACCCCCAAAGGCTGGCCAGCTCCTGTAGGTCAGGGATGGTATTGGATCTGTGCGAAGTGGGGATAGAAGGTATTGCCTTTCGGGTGGAAGGGCCAATGTGCTGTAGGGACTGTAGTTCCTAACGTTACTGTTGCACAAAACTTAACCAGTTTACGCATGCTTGGCTTATTACGAACCTCTATGAAACCTGTAACCCATGCAACCAAGAGAAAACTAAACCCTTTCATAACGAGGCCAACCAGGTTTCATAGTTTTGCGAGGTGGTTTCTTCCATGGTTAGGAGTTAGTGAATTAGAAAAGGCCTTAGTTAACATTCCAGCTACAATGGAAATTATTACTAATGGTACAGCTGATACGCTCATGGCTCTACAGAAAGCAATTTCTTCCTTAAAACAAGTAACACTTCAAAACAGGCTAGGGCTGGATTTGCTTTTTGCTAAAGAAGGGGATTTGTGTAGGGTTGTTGGTGAACGTTGTTGTACCTATGTTAACCAAGACCAGAGGCTTGAGAAAGATTTACCACAAATTTGGGAAAAAAACAAAATCTTGCATGAAGTGGCCCAAGATAACACATCTTGGGGATGTAGTGGCTTAATAGAAAAATTAATATCTCGGTTACCAAACTTGGCATGGTTGAAACAATTGTTTATTACGAAAATTAGAGCAGTAATTCTGTCTATGCCTCTGTGTGTAATAAATCGGTGTGCTTGGTGTTATTGCCAGAGCTCAGGGGATTCCTACAGCGAACGGAAGAAGACCGAAATTCGACGAGAATTAAATCTAACAAATATTTTGAGAAGATGCTAGATAAAGAAACATTATATTAAAATGAGATGTAGTAAAAGAATTTACTAACTGTATAGAAAAAGGGGGAACTGAAAAGCAGCTTTAGAGTGTAACTATCAAAGTTTAACTATTGTACAAAAGGACTGAAGTAAGGAGTCTTGTAATCTCTCAGCGAAGGACAGTTCCTGATGAGAACAGCAACTTGTCTTAAAAACCAGCTGAAACCAACCCTGCAGTTTGGACAAGAGTCAAGGAGCAACGGAGTCTGCGCAAGAAGAAGGGGTTACCAGCGGTGACGAAGAAGAGTCATCAGCCTTCATCCCCACGACCCCCCCCCCGCGACCACCACCAGGAGGCACTGCGCAAGCCCAGTTGGGAGGAGTTTATGGAAACGACCTCTTGGGGCTAATTTTAACACGAAGCGGGGACAGGTCATGCACATGTCTAGGCGTATTGGGAAACCTTATGTCTATGTATGGGATGACCCCAGCCCCGTGCTGCCCAGCGCTGAATAAACATACCTACTTTACACCCTTAGGGGTTGCGGAGTCTGTTTCCGCACGTCAGTTTTGGCGAGCCAGGCAGGAGAGTCTCGGCTCCTAGGCGCGCCCCGAGCACCTTCCTCGGAGGAGCGTCTGCTGCCAGCCGCTCACCGTGGGAGCAGACAGCAACCTCCTGAAGCCGCGGATTAAATGATATGTTTTACAAGAAGAGCCAGTCAGTCGTACGCTTGGCCGGGGCTGCTGGTAAACCGCACAGAGACGTCTGGCGTACAGCCTAGTCCCCGTAGGGGAGGAGGGTACCCTGGCCGATAGAGCGGCCAAAGAGATTCGCTGAGCCATAGAGTGGCCGCTAGCGATCTTGGGGGTAGATCGAGCAAATCTGAGGTCACCACTGCATCCCGGTGGCGGGAGCCAGGACGGACCGGCTCATGACTGTGTAAGAAGCAGGAGAAGGGTAAGCGGACCTCTCCCAAGAATTATTTAAATCTTTGCAGCTGCTGAAGGGATATCAACTGGAGCCATAACTACCTGTTTCATTTACCCGGGTATTGTATATTGTATGTAGTGTATGTTGAAAATTTGTGTGTACGTGTGTTTGAGACACAGCATCGCTGTGAAGTGAGTGCGGAGTCCTGCTCCTCGGTTTCGTTGTCCCGCGAGGGAAACGGCCGGAGACGGACGAAGCGAAATAAAAAGGTTGTAAGGATGTAAAAGAGTAATTCTGTAACCCTCTGAGTGGTAAAGTGTGGACCGTGGAACTAAGTGTTAAGATACTGCGGGAATACAGGAGAGAACTGGGACCAATAAAATGGGAGGGTCCCAGCAAAGTAAAGAGATACCAAAGAAATTGCCATTAGGTTGTAGTTTATATCGCTGGAAGGACATGAGGGCGTCCTCCTGGAGGAAATATGAATAAGAAAACTCTAATTAAGTATTGTAATCAGTGATGGCCATTGTATAAATTAGATGACGAAGAAGAGTGGCCTGTGAATGGGACTCTGAAGTATAATGCCTTGCTGCAACTCCTGTTATTTTTAAGGTGGGAGGGAAAATGGGACAAAGCTCTGTATGCGGATATGTTTTTTCACCCTCCGAAATCACCCTGAGCGGCAGAAAGATTGTGGTTTTAATTTTGCTCCCCAAGATCCCACGGTGTTGGCTTTGGAAAAGGAAAATCAGAAAGAGTTAGGGAAGGTGAAGCGCTGTTGTTCAGCACGTAGTATTGGACAGAGGTGTTTGAAGGTGAAAGAGACACCCAGAAGGGCGGAAGAAAAGTGCCTTTCCAGAGGGATGATGCGGATAAGTGGAAGGATGCAGCTAAGAGGACCCAAGTGGGGTTGCGAAAAGGTTTGAGTGGATTACTAAGAGCTTGGACCCGGATTGGAAAGATGTGGATCTTATGTTAGATGCTATGACTGAAACGGAGAAGCAGCTTGTATTAAAGGCAGCCCGAGCTCATGTAGAACCATAGATTGAGGGACGAGTTTTACAGGGCACGGCCGAAGATCCTGTGCCCTCCAGGGACCCGCGCTGGGACCCTAATGATCCAGCTCAGTACCGTTTGTTGCAACGATACCGAGCCTGGATCAAATTGGGAATAGAACATGCGATCCCAAAGGCAGTTAACTGGTCTGCTCTGTATGCTACCAAGCAGGGGCAGACTGAACCGCCCACCAAGTTTTTCGATGGCTTACGGGCTGCTGTGAGAAGAGTAACTACTATGAAACCGGAGTCAGAAGCTGCCACACAGCAGCTGGCATCTCTGTTTCTGGGATGATCCACTAATGCTATCAGAAAGAAAGTTAGGGAAGCAGATATAAGGAATTTAGAAAAGTTGCTGGAGGAAGTGTGGCGAGTATATCGGAATGGGGAGGGAGAGGACAGAAGGAAACCGGGAAAGGAGATAGTGGCTGCATTAGCCACATTCTCTGCATTGAATCAAACCTTGTTACCTATAAGTCAACAAAAGTGTTAATGTTGTGGGAGCAACTGGGCAGGTGGAAAAAGCTTTTTCTTGAAACCATTAACATTTGGAATTGGGAAGAGTGTGGGGATTCACAAATTTCTCTACCTGCCTGAGGCTCCTAGACTATTACTGGGAAGGGACCTATTAGAACACCTAAATCCCGAAATAGAATTGAGGAATGGGGAAATGGAATTTGAAATACCAGACAAAAAAAAAAAAATCACATTGACATTTTAAGTTTGGTTCTTACCGAACCCCAAATTAGAGAAGAAGAAATTATACGAGAAATAAAAGACCAGGTACATCCCGGAGTATGGGCCACCGATGTACGCGGAAGGGCGAAGAATGCTTCACCTGTTGAAGTTAAACTGAAAGAGGGTCGACAACCGGTAAGAATTTAACAGCGTCCCCTGAAGAAGGAGGGTAGGGAAGGAATCCAGCCAGTGACAGAAAAATGTTTACAATTAGGATTATTGAAAGAATGTGAATCTGATTTTAACACCCCTATATTGCCTGTCGGCAAACCTGACGGATCATACCGGGTGGTTCAGGATCCACTAGAATCCATATACCGTGTTGACAGTATTGACAGTATTATCGACGTGAGTCGATCCTAAGAACCACCGACGAGAGAGCGGGCATTGGCAAGCACAGCTGAAGTTTATTGCAGAGGACCAGAGAGCTGAACTCTACTGCAGGGGACCAGAGAGCTGCTTGTGGACAATTAATCGCCTCAGGAAAAGGAGTGAACAGCTGGGGACGGGAGAATGGGGGCGCAAATGTCCTCGGAAGAAAAAAAACTATTTTGTGTATATTTTTGCGAATCCTTGCAAAAAGGGGCATAAATTATGGTGCAGGAAATGTTCGGTTGTTGTTAACTTGGTTGCGAAAACACGGGCAACAAGCGAACGCAGTGACCGCGTTCCAGGTGGAGACTTGGGAGGAGGCAGGAAAAGCGTTATGGGAAGCGGCCACCAGGGGGGACAGTAATGCCACAAATGTTTTGACGACATGGCGTTTACTGAAAGACTCTTTAGAACAATTAGAGCCACACCGAAAGGCTGCAGCTTCTGCCACCGCTCCGGAGCCAACATCGCAGGGCACGCCACAAACACCGCCATCGGGTTCGTCCTCCGACATGCCCTTGCTCGCGGGTGCTCAAGCTGCACAACCGTCCACCACCACACACCCCCCCCGCGCCGCTGCTACCCTCTGCGCCGTTTTCTCCTTCGCCTGCTCCTATGCCTTAAACACCTCTGCTAGACCTTCCGATCCCTGCAATCAGCACCCCTCCACTCCCCCACCCACCCCCGGCCCCTGCTGCGTCAGCACTCTTACCGCCTTTCTCTACTGCTTCTAATGCCGATACACCGCAAACCCATAATCAATTGCCGCCCGAGGAATGGGGGGGGTCAGCCGCTGCTACGAGGTGGCAAAAGATTAGACACCAGGCATTGCAAATGGGAGATAAAGCTTTTTGTTCAGCGATAGCATGTCCCGTCATACGCAGCAACGCAAATGTCCCCGATGAGCATGAACCTTTTGGCTATAATGTTCTAAAAGATCTACGACAAACAGTTGCCATGCATGGACTGGGTTCTCCTTTTACACAATCCCTGCTACAGGGAATATTTACAAATGCAATAGTACCATTTGATATCTGCACGCTTACTAATCTTATATTGACCCCAAAGCAAAAGGCAATCTTTGAAAGCACCTGGCGTACCGCCTGCCGAAACGCCACAATTATCAATATGCAGCGACAGCAAGGCAACTCTTTACAAGGGGCAGGACTCCCACAACTTATGGGGGATCCGCCGCTAAATCACCCAACGTTACAGGCACGGTTACGACCAGAGATATTAGCACAAGGCAGAGACCTTGCTTTACAGGCATTACTAAGAGTGCCGGTTCAGATCATATTATAAAAGCGATAGATTGTGAAAAAATAAAGTGTCGTTGTCGTCGTCATCTTCTTCACTTGTCTTCGCTTCTCTTCTTCGCTTGTCTTTGCTTGTCTTCGCATAACCTCATACGCGGAGTCCGTGATGAATTGCCACAAGATGTGTTATCTTGGGCCCCTTCATGCAAGATTTTGGCTTTTTCCCAAATTTGAGGTAAATCTTTCTCAAGCCTCTTGTCTTGGTTAACATAGGTACAACAACGTTCACCAACAACCGTACACAAATCCCCTTCTTTAGCAAAAAGCAAATCCAGCCCTAGCCTGTTTTGAAGTGTTACTTGTTTTAAGGAAGAAATTGCTTTCTGTAGAGCCGTGAGCGCATCAGCTGTAGCATTAGTAATAATTTCCATTGTAGCTGAAATGTTAACTAAGGCCTTTTCTAATTCACTAACTCCTAACCATGGAAGAAACCACCTCGCAAAACTATGAAACCTGGTTGGCCTCGTTATGAAAGGGTTTAGTTTTCTCTTGGTTGCATGGGTTACAAGGTTTCATAGAGGTTCGTGATAAGCCAAGCGTGCGTAAACTGGTTTTGTGCAACAGTAACGCTAGGAACTACAGTCCCTACAGCACATTGGCCCTTCCACCCGAAAGGCAATACCTTCTATCCCCACTTCGCACAGATCCAATACCATCCCTGACCTACAGGAGCTGGCCAGCCGTTGGGAGTATTGCTGGCGTTTTTCCGAGTCTGCTTGCTATTCCACATATTTGCACCTCCCTACTTGATGTAACTAGTGCAATTGGAGTAGGCCCCAACAAAACTCGAAATTCCATAATGTCTGTCTGTGCTATTCCCTCCTGTATTCTGGGTGGTGTCTTCTAGGTAGCACCGCTGGACACAAGGTACTCCTTCCGTCTCGTTCCAGAGTAGGATTCCTTTTTGGTATCTCTGTGTACTCAGGGAGGGCTATATTGTTAAAGGCATTAGCTATCTCTGAAGAATTGGGAAAAACTGTAGCGACCACGGGGTGGCCATGTCTTGCGTTTGTGGGCAAGTGTGAGCAAATCCAGCGCTCAGACCAATTGACAGCACCAGCAATTTTGTCATGTAGCTGCAAAAAGCTATGACTCTCCCATGCCCCCAGTCTCCCTGTTAGGCTTACAATCAGCGTCGTGACAAGGTAAGCTTTCCGTGCTGTACTTGCGCGACTCTCCATGGAGATTTAGGTGCTTTCTTCACTCTGGTGTGATGTATCCAGCTGCTCTGCTCTTTGATTTTGATTGCGGTGAAGGAGTACCTGGAAAGGTCCTTCCCACCGTGGCTCCAAGGTTCTTTCTGCAAGAGACCTTCTATAGACATAATCTCCAGGTTGGATGTTATGTACAGGGCCATCTAAAGCTCTACTTCGAGCCCCGACCACACGTTTCTCAGTTTTGTTGAGATGTTTGCTTAATGCTACCATGTAAGAGGTTATAATTTCATCCCCAGCCTGTGTGGACATCCCTTTCTGTATTCCATAGGGTCGTCCATCTAAGAGTTCAAAAGGGCTCAGTCCTTCTTTTGCTCTTGGCCTAGTTCGTATGCGCAAGAGAGCCAAAGGGCGAGACCGAGGCCAGGCCAAGTTAGTCTCCTGTCCCAATTTCCCCATCTGCTGTTTGATTAAGTGGTTCATTTTTTTCTACTTGGCCACTCGACTGAGGGCGATATGGGGTGTGAAGCTGCCAATCTATACCCAAATGGCGGCTAATTTGTTGTACTACCTTTGAGATAAAATGTGGCCCTCTGTCAGAGGATATGGCTGCTGGAACCCCAAAACGTGGTCTTATCTCTTGCATTAATATTCTAGATACCTCCCGAGCCTTGGCTCTCCTGGTAGGGAATGCTTCTGGCCAACCGGAAAAGGTGTCAGTTAGTACCAATAAATATCGATTCCCCCCGCCCTTTTCGTGGGAGTTCTGCAAAATCGATCTGCCATTGCTGCCCAGGCCCATTGCCTTTCCCAATTTGGCCCATTTCTGGTCTGGGGGAATTTTGGGGATTAGTCTGGAGGCAAAGATCGCACTCTTGCCTCACCTGTCTCACAGTGCTATAGAGATTTCTAGCCACAGTTTCGCTAATTAAATGTTTATATAGAGCCTCTGTTCCCCAATGCCTTTTCCTATGTTCTTCTCTTACCAGATGCCATGTTAGGCAAGAGGGAATGATTAGTTTCCCTGGTGGGGTGGAAGCCCACCCTTCTTTGTTATGCGACCCTTCTAGATCTGTGATAAGCTTTTGATCTTCCATGGTATATTCTGGCTTACCTTCTAGAGAAATCCGCCCGGCCGGGACCAAAGCCCCTTCTATTTTTGCCTTTGCTTTGGCTACCTCTTTTGCCTCTCTGTCCGCCAGCTCATTTCCTCTTTCCAATTCTGAGCTCACCTTCTGGTGGGCCTTAATATGCATAATCGCCACTTTTTCAGGGAGTTGGACTGCCTCCAGCAGTTTCAAGCTCTCCTCTGCATGCTTGATATTTTTGCCCTGAGACTTCAGTAGTCCTCTCTCCTTCCAGATTGCTCCATGCACGTGTACGACCCCGAAGGCGTATTTCGAGTCGGTATAGATAGTCACCGTTTTGCCTTGGGCCGATTCCAAAGCGGCGTCAGAGCGATTATTTCTGCCTTCTGTGCCGAGGTATTCATGGGTAGAGGTCCCGACTCTCTTCCTTCTTGACTGGTGGTAATGGCATATCCCGCATGTCTCTTGCCACTTAAGACATAGCTACTTCCATCCGTGAACCAGTTTTCCCCGTTTTCCATAGGACTGTCTCTCAAGTCCGGACGGCTTGCATATGTTGCTCCAGACAGTCATGGTGCACTGGTTCGCCTGTGTTTCCACTGAGGAAAGAGGCCGGGTTGACAACGTCAGGAACTATCATCTCCACATCATCTTGTTCTACCAGTATAGCCTGATATCGCAAGAATCTTTGTGGAGAAAGCCAGGGTCCACCCTTCGCTTCCAATACTGCTGATATTCTATGGGACACCAATACAGTCATTTTCTGGCCCCGGGTGACTTTTCGGGCTTCCTGCGTGTTTAGTACTACGGCCGCGACCGCTCGCAAGCATCCAGGCCAACCCTTTGCAGTTGCATCCAATTGTTTGGAAAAACAGGCAACTGCTGGTCGATATGGGCCCAGATCTTGTGCTAATATTCCTAGGGCAATCCCCTGCTTCCCAAAGTCCTTTGTCCAGCACTGACTTCATAGCCCAGATAAATCACCTGGCGCTGTATTGCTTGGGCCTTCTTCTTAGCTACCCGGGACCCTTGGAGCCCCAAGAAATTTACTCGACTCACCGTCCACGTCATACAATTGTCCTCTCTTTTAGCGGCAATCAGGAGATCATCCACGTATTGCAACAGTTTTCCTTCCTCAGACGGGGCTTCCCAAGATTCCAAGTCTTTTGCAAGTTGCCTGCCAAAAATAGGAGGGCTGTTCTGAAATCCTTGTGGCCACACCGTCCAAGTGAGCTGAGTCTTACGTCCAATTTTAGGATTTTTCCCATTCGAATGCAAATATTTTCTGGCTGGCTTCATGGAGAGGGAGGCCAATGAAGGCATCCTTCAGGTCCAGAACAGTAAACCGGGTTAGTTCGGGTGTCAATACTGTCAACACGGTATATGGATTCTCGTGGATCCTGAACCACCAGGTATGATCCGTCAGGTTTGCCGACAGGCAATATAGGGGTGTTAAAATCAGATTCACATTCTTTCAATAATCCTAATTGTAAACATTTTTCTGTCACTGGCTGGATTCCTTCCCTACCCTCCTTCTTCAGGGGACGCTGTTAAATTCTTACCGGTTGTCGACCCTCTTTCAGTTTAACTTCAACAGGTGAAGCATTCTTCGCCCTTCCGCGTACATCGGTGGCCCATACTCCGGGATATACCTGGTCTTTTATTTCTCGTATAATTTCTTCTTCTCTAATTTGGGGTTCGGTAAGAACCAAACTTAAAATGTCAATGTGATTTTTTTTTTTTGTCTGGTATTTCCAATTCCATTTCCCCATTTCTCAAGTCTCAATTCTCAATTCAATTCTATTTCGGGATTTAGCTGTTCTAATAGGTCCCTTCCCAGTAATAGTCTAGGAGCCTCAGGCAGGTAGAGAAATTTGTGAATCCCCACACTCTTCCCAATTCCAAATGTTAATGGTTTCAAGAAAAAGCTTTTTCCACCTGCCCAGTTGCTCCCACAACATTAACACTTTTGTTGACTTATAGGTAACAAGGTTTGATTCAATGCAGAGAATGTGGCTAATGCAGCCACTATCTCCTTTCCCGGTTTCCTTCTGTCCTCTCCCTCCCCATTCCGATATACTCGCCACACTTCCTCCAGCAACTTTTCTAAATTCCTTATATCTGCTTCCCTAACTTTCTTTCTGATAGCATTAGTGGATCGTCTAGTTTAGTGAGCGGCTGGCAGCGGAGGCTCCTCCGAGGAAGGTGCTCGGGGCGCGCCTAGGAGCATCCGCTCCGCAGTCGATCCCGCAGTCGAGCCGAGACTCTCCTGCCTGGCTCGCCAAAACTGACGTGCGGAAACAGACTCTGCAACCCCTAAGGGTGTAAAGTAGGTATGTTTATTCAGCGCTGGGCAGCACGGGGCTGGGGTCATCCCATACATATTCGTAAGGTTTCCCAATACGCCTAGACATGTGCATGACCTGTCCCCGCTTCGTGTTAAAATTAGCCCCAAGAGGTCGTTTCCATAAACTCCTCCCAAATGCGCTTGCGCAGTGCCTCCTGGTGGTGGTCGCGGGGGGGTCGTGGGGATGAAGGCTGATGACTCTTCTTCGTCACCGCTGGTAACCCCTTCTTCTTGCGCAGACTCCGTTGCTCCTTGACTCTTGTCCAAACTGCAGGGTTGGTTTCAGCTGGTTTTTAAGACAAGTTGCTGTTCTCATCAGGAACTGTCCTTCGCTGAGAGATTACAAGACTCCTTACTTCAGTCCTTTTGTACAATAGTTAAACTTTGATAGTTACACTCTAAAGCCCCTTTTCACCCCCAAAGGGCCTTCTTGCGCACCCCACTTTGGAGACAGAGCTTCTGCACCAATCTGAATTGCCACATCTTTTTTATTGTTTTGTTCCTTCCCCTTCTGCTGCTCTTTTCTGTATGCCCTTCTCTTTTTCCTCTGGTTTTGCCATCTTCCCGTGAACCTGCACTCGATAAATGCAGGTGTACGCTGCGTTTCCCCAGTTGCTCTTCACCAGAAGTTTGACACGTGCAAAGGCTCTGGGAAGCGGCGCGTTCTGGGAAGAAAAGCGGGAAAAGGAAGCGGGGGTGTTAGGAGCGAGAATGCAATGAAGGTGTCACCCCCGGCCAGCCCTGCTCCTGCTCAGGAACGAGCTCCTGAAAGTGGGTGGGAGCGGCTATGGCAATTTGAGGCTCGCTGCTGGTACCGCGGCTGCTGGGGACACGGGAAGGGGGACGGCAGCTGGCATCCTCTGCATGCCGGCCCTGCTGGGGCTCAGTCTCCCTCCCCTCTGCCCCTTCCCTCTGCTGCTTGCTCTGTGCTGGCAGAGAGGCCGGGGAGATGCTCCTGGGGGGGGGGGCGGCAGCTGCTTGCTGCGATGTCTGCTTGGCCTGCTCTCCTCCTGGCAGGCGTGAGAGCATGGGGAGAGAAGGGGCACGCTGTGCTGGGAGGAGAGGACACTGCTCAGCCTGCCAGCAGGCCACAGGACGGAGCGACAGTGCTGGCCAATGCCTTTCACCACCGGGCTTCCCTGTTTCTTCACGACACAAAGAGGTTGCTTGGGTGGAGCGGCCGCATGTGCGGCTGGCTCTGCTGAAGGCAGTGGGTGCAGCCAGGGATATCTCGGGACTCGTGCTCCCACGGGCCTAACCCTGCCCTTGCTATCCTTCTGCTACCACCACTGCGTGCTACTCAGCCCTCCCAACCACGCCAGGTCTCTCCCGGCGGTGGTCCGGGCCCCTCTGCTCAGGGAGAAAGCATTCACGCTCTTCCTGCCATGGACTTGCAGGCAAAGCTGGTTTGCTCCCCGGCACCTTGCCCCTGCGCGTGGACCATACCTTCAGAGGGAAGGTCTGAATGGTCTCCTTTGCCACGTTGTACGTGAACGTCCCAAGGAGAGTTTCCTCTTCTCCGTCCGCATCCACTCCCTCAGGGGCAAAGCACAAGGAGAGCAGCTCAGACTCGTCCCCACAAAGAGGGAACATACGTGCTGGATCAGCCCTGCTATCTCCCCACCCTCTCCTGGGGCTCCAGCAGTAGGCTAGCACTCGCTATGCTGGAGCTCAGTCTCGGCCTTGACTTCTGCTCAAGAACCCTGAGGTGCTTGTCCCGAACAAGTCTCAAGAGGGATGAAACCCCTAGAGCCCTTGAAGTGTCCCGCTAGGGCACTGCAGTGCTCAGGAGAGAGCAGGACGCAAACCTCAGAGGATGCACAAAAGCAAGCAAGACCCTGCCATGGCTTTCCCCCAGGGCCAGATCCCCACCAGAAGCACCCAGCAGAGACTCACAAAGACAGCGACGTCTCTGGGGGCGCTGATGACGGTCCCAGATGGAGAGACTTCTTTGGAGATGTGCTCCACAGTGACGGCAGTCAGATGGACTCGTGCTGGCAACCTGATGACCACCTGGCCCTGATCCCCTTGTAAAGGCCAGCAGTTTCCTGGGGAAACATCCGGCTGCAAGCAAAACGTGAGAGCAAGGAAGAGAGAGAGAGGGTTGGGGCCAACACAACGGCCCACGTAGCTTGAAGCGTAGGCGCCGTTGTGTCCGTGGGGTCTATTTTGGCTTGAAAATGAGGCGCGTGGGAGGAAATGGACAGAAGCAGGAGGCCTTCATCCCTGCCTGACTGAAAGGGGGCTCTCAGGATTATGGGGCAGAGGAGAAGAGCAATTATGAAACCATCCCAGTCAGGGCCTAGCAGAAACACCTCTCTGCCCAGTGGCTGTGCAGGGCACCCCCCCACCAGGGAGAAAGTCTTTCACCCAGCTGGGGCAGAGCACTGTGGGCGAGATGCAGCAGTTTGGCTCCGTTCAGCTCCATTCCCCTCCTGAGGGGAACCACTGATTGCTAGCAAGCCCAGCCCTGTGTTCGAGCTTTGCTTTCAGGAACCTGATCAACACTGTGGGCTTGAGCAGTGCCACTGGAGCGAGGGGAGAGCCCCTGAGGTCGGTCCCCAACTTCAGAGGGAGGCAGGAAACCTTCCCTGAGGACTTCTGCTACGATACCTGCAAAATAGTGTCCGGAGGGTTGGCAGTGCGAAAGAGCCATAAAACCCTGCAGCCCCAATTCTCTTTGCAGATGTAGGTCTCGGAAGTTCTCTGCATGTCGATGGTGGCACCTGGAAGGGAGGGAGCGCAGGTGACTACTGGAAGAGGCCACATTCTAGGCGGACTCGGTGCTCAGACAGTCTTTCTGATGCTGCCGGCCAGCTCCACGTCTCTCAGTGCTCTCCTCCTCCCCACGCTGCTGGGGGTGCCCAGCTGCACAGGGGAATGACGGCAGCCACGTGCCTGCTGGTGACTGCTTCTCTCACAGCGCCACGAGGAGAAGGTGTGAGCGTTCTGGGAGACAGCGGGCGCCCACGTGAATGACAGCAGACCAAAACTGAGGGCTTGCGGCATGGGCAGCAAAGGATGGCCCAGCCATTCCCTCTTCCAATGCAGTGCAGAGGAAGAGAGCCCTTCCAACAGCACAGGAACACGTGCGGGGGCAGCGGCGGAGGCCCCCGTGCGGAGGCCCCCGTGCGGAGGCCGAGGGCAGGACTGGGAGGGAGTCTGAGAGAGCCACTGTGCCACAGCCTTGCTCTTGGACCCCATGAAGCGTTGAAGCTCCCCCACTTTGGAGAGCAGCGCCTGCAGCACAGGCTGCTTTGGGGAGTGCTGCAGACAAGCGCAGGGCAAGGAGACTGGGCTGCTTGTGTCCATACCAGAGCTTTTCAGGGCCCAGTCAGACATCTCGACGTAGACTTCCGAAGCCATCTGCGATGCTGCCTGGTTCACTTCCTGGGAACGCCATAAATGAACACAGAAAAGGACCACATCAGTGGGCAGTTCAGCGTGGCTGCTAGCACTGGCAGAGGCAAAGGGTCAGTGTCAGAAAGGCAAGGCAAGCCTTGTCCACAGAGCTGCAAGACTCTGCTGCTGACGGGAGCCACAAGGACTGAGGAAGAGAATCTGTGTCCGCGGCCACGGCCATGGCCGTGAGGTGGGTTGACGAGGGTCCCCACACCCTCGTCCCCACCCTCCACGCTCTGCAGGTCAGCGGGGAGATGGGCTCGGGCCCTGCAAGCGACGGCTGGCCCCGTGAGCGTGCCTGGGTCTCATCACTGCCTCAGGAGCCCAGCCAGAGGAGCCAGAGTGCCGGCGTGCCAAGGGAAGGCTGTCGGGAGTCCTCTGCTGCCTGAAGCAGCCTGCTTAAACTGGGCCTGGAGAAGGGCCTGTGCAGCACAGAAGCTCACCCAGCAAGCCCCTGGGGCAAAGGCTGGGTTCCTGCAGTCAGCAGTCCGACCCACCAACAAGCCCAAGGAGTGCTTTCTTAGGGGTTCTGCCCAGCCAAGCTTCATTCCCCAAAACGCAGCATCACCTTTGCCCTGCTGACCTCCGCCCTCAGTTGAGCCACCTCCTGCATCAGAAGCTGCATCATTTGCCTTTGCTCCTCCAAGAAAACACGAAAGCTCCTGCATGACAGCACGAAAGCAGATCTTGTCAGAGAGCGGCCCGTCCCCTCTGGGGAGCGTCTCAGCTCGGCAAGAAGGAGAGACACGTGTGCTTTCCCAGCTTTGAGAGTGCTTCCCTTCCACACCAGTTTGAGCAGAAGGCAAAGGCAGGTAGGAGGTATGGGAGCCCTGGCTGTTAGCAAAATGAGTGCAGGTAGCACGAGGTGGGCTGATGCTTCTGCACAGAACCAATTCCAGCTCAGGAAACGTCTCTTACCGCAGGGTCTTCAGGTCTTCTGCGGACACAAGTGCCAGCTCCTGAAAGGGAAAAACGCTCGGTTCGAGCATCCGCTACCAGAGCCACCGGGGCTTCCCAGGAGAGGCTTTCCTAGGAAGACTCGGCACAAGCTGCTGCTTCTTTGGGTCACCCTGCGTGTGGCAGCAGGAGAGCCCGTGATTTATCCAGCCGCTCTCAGCAATGCTCTGTTGCAGGAGGTGCCTGTGCCACAGAAGTCACCGACCTCTAGCAGTGCCTTTGTTCGCATTGTCCACCCTGGCAGCGAGGTCCCGCAGTAAACACCAGCTGCAATTCACATCATCAAGAGAGAGTTATTTTACTGGGGTCGCTAGCGATGCCTGCAGTCGCGTTGTCTCCTCCCTGTTGCCTTAGGGGTGGGGCAGCAGGTGAGCTGAGGAGGTGGGGAACGTGGCGTGCGGAGAGAAGACGCGCCTCTGCCCGGAAGCCATCGGCCCAGGCTTGAGGGGACTGCGCAGCCATGAGCCTCAGGTGTGCTCAGTGCCCCAGAGCTATTCCCCGCTTCCCCTCGCTGCTTCAGGGAGCCCCGAGACCAGGCTGCATGGGCTAGGAGAGGTACCTCCCCATGGGTGCCCCTGCACGGCCCCTCCCCTCTGGGAATCCCCAGTTCAGGCTTGGAAGTAGCTACGCCCTTCTCTCCCGGACTTGCAGACGAAGCAAGCCATGTGGCCCAGTGGCCAGAGCAGCAGCATGGCTGGGAGACTCCCAGTCTTACTGGCAGTCCAAAAGGCAGTCCCGGTCCAGGACGTACTCGGGAAGCGCTTGGGCCATGGGAGTTTCCGCCCATACTGGCCCAAAAGGAAAGCTGGGCAGCTGAAAGCTGGCCTCCAGCACAGCCTGGCTGTCGCTCTCAGGTGTCTGCTCATGCAAACTCACCAAGAGCCACGGGGAGCAAGAAGAAGACGACTTGGAAGATCCTCTTCTTCTGCAGGGCCATCTTTTGCCTGAAAAAGAGGGAGTCCTGTGGCTGCCAATGATCCAAGCCTTGGGCAAAGCCCTCCGCCGGTGGAGTTCCCTTTTCAGGCCGGAAAGCCACCCTTTTGGAAGCCTCCTGCTGCCAGAGAGCTGCCAGAGCAGCGCCCAGGAGGAAGACGATTTCTGTCCACACCGTTCAACACTGCCGGCAGATCTTCCCCAGAGGAAGGGCTCCAGAAGCACCATCCCAAAGGGAATGAAAATTATGCAGGGAAGTAAAGAGGCCGAGCAAACGAAGACTGCTTTTCAGCTGTCTTTCTGGTGGGGACCTTGCTCTCTCTTTGGCTCAGAAAGCAGGCCTGTTCTCACTTGCGAGCACACAGATCTCTCTTAGGGGTGTTTTTCTGCAGAGCTGGGAAGCGCAGGAGCCTTGTCTGCCTTTCCTCCCAGAGCCCTCCCAGACCTGCGCGGTCACTGGCCAGAGCTGGGGAAAAGCCTTCCCCCGCGGGGGCTTGGCTCTGCACCCAAGCGTCTGGCTACGCGGCAGTTTGCCCTACCGCAGCCAAAGTGTGGGGCTCTGGCAAATGCGTGGGACTGAGACTGCCGAGGGGCTTTGCTCTTGGCTCTCCCCGAGAATGGCCACAGCACGAGCAGCACCCCAGCTTGGGCGCCCGACTGGGAGCCCTGGGCTGCTGGCTGGGGAACACCCTCTGCTCTCCCCTTTGCTTGCACCGGCCCTCAGACATCCCCTTTCTCTCCCCGTCACCAGCAGAAACGTGATGTAATACGTACACGGCGGAGATGCACGTCCTCAGCAAACGTCTCTGCGGGGAGACAAGGGCGCCTGCCGGACGGCAAGTAAGGCTGAAGACTGTCCCTGCGCAAGGAAAGCAGAGAAAAGTTAGGCCTGTCTCTTGAGGTCTCTTCTCTAGGATGCCCAGCCCCGCGTGTCTCAGCTGCCTGCGGGGAGGCGGGCACCGTGTCCTACACACGCCCTCCCTGGGGCAAAGAGCAGGGCAGCCTGCACTTCTCCTGCCACTTGTGACGTTTGGCCAGAGCTCCAGCGCAGCGCAGCTCTCCAAGTTCACCCCCGAGGAGGTCACAGCAAGCAGCAGTGCTGAGCTTACTTGCAATTTCTGTGGCCTTGTCACACCACTTGGCAGGCCCTTGAGTGGCTGAGCCGGGAGCTGACATCGAAGAGAGTATCCCCAGCTCCACCTGCATGCGGAGGTTCCTGTCGGAGGAAAAAGACAAATGCCTGTTGCCCACCGTCCCCACGCCGCGGGAGCCGAGGCGGGCAGGAGCAGCCTGAGCGGCGGACCTTGCCGGAGGACGGGCTGTCCCAGCAGCAGCGAGAGAGGGCAGCCCCCCCCCTCCCTCTTCTTTCCCCATCCTTTGCTTTACACGCCTGCAGTGGGAGCAAGCTGGCAGGAGCAGACCCCCGCCTCGGGAAGCCCACCCGGCAGCACAGCATGATGCTCAGCCCGTCCCTCCCTGCTCCCTGGCCCCGGCCCCACCCTGCCCCGCAACAGACACCTCCCAGTGGCCCTTTGGGGAGGGGGCACGGGCTGCTGTCCCCCCCCACGGCTCCCCCCACCTCTTCCCTGGGCACTCCCAGGTCTCCCGACCCCTCTCTGCCCCGCACAGCTGCTCCCATCAGCCAGGCAGGATCGCCCCTCCACGTTCCGAGGGGGCCAGTCTCAGGCCCCAGGGGCTTGGCCTCCCCGTGCAGCAAAACCGCCCCGTGCAGCAAAACCGCCCCGTGCAGCAGGGCTGGGCTCCGACCCTGCAGCACGAGGCTTCCGCCTCCCCAAAAGCCCCTGCTGCACACTGCCTTTTGGCTGGGAGAGTGAGCCAGGCCTTCCGCCAAGACCCGTCCCCACAGAAGGGGGCCTTCACAAGCCACGGGGCTCTTCCTTCAGAAAACTTCTGTCGGCTTCCCCAGGCTGCTCCGCACCCCACTGACCGTGCTAGGCCACGTCCGTGCTACCAGCCCAACCTGATGCCCCGCGGAGATGCCAGGCTTCATACCTACTCGTCTGGCAGCGGCTGGGCCCTGCTTCCTCCCCTGCCGGCTGTTGGCCAGCCTCGTTCCCCAAGGAGCCATGGGAGGGCCCTTGGCGTCTTCTCTCGGGGGCCTTTCTCCTCGCCATCTCTGGGCAAAGGCAGGCTCCCCGCTCCGCTCTTCCCCCTCAGCCCCAGCAGTGTGGCCTGCCCAGACAAAAACAGCTCCGGCAGCAGCCCCACAGCACGAGCGCGCCTGCCCAGGGCAAGAGACACACGGCAGCTGTGGGCTCCTTCCCCGCGCGCCACAGGGCTGTGTGGGCGGCAAGCTCTGACCTCACACTGGTGGCTCTGACATCACACTGGGGCTCCCCAGTGTGCAGCAGGGCGGGGAGAGCCGGTGGGCTCCCCTGGGGCAGCACGGCTGCTGCTCTCCTGGGCAGTAGTTTGCCCATGCCTCTGGGCCCCCCGAACCCTGCCACACTCCCGTGCCGGGCGGCTGCCTGGCCTGTGCTGCCAGGCAGGGTTCCAGCTCTCATAAAGACAGAAGCCAACTGAACGGCCTCTTCTGGTTTTTCAGGGTCTACATTCGTGTATTTCCTGGCAGTGACTTTTAACTGCTCCACCAAGGCAGATGGGGATTCGTTTGGTTCTTGCTTAACCTCATAGCATTTGCACCAATGGATCGCTTTTGGCATAGCGTGCCTTATGCCAAATAGTACCCAAAAGCCCCTGGGGTCCCGGCTGCTTAGGATCCCCCCCCGCGTCTGCGGCAGGAAAAGTTGGATCTGTCGTTCCCTGCAGGTCCCCATTAGCCCATGCCCCTTCTACCTCTTTCCCAGCAGTGTTTCATACCACCTTCTTCTCAGTACCGTCTCACAATGTCTCTAATATTACCTGTACGTCATTCCAATCAGGGGCTTGGGTCCTGATTATAGTTTCCAAAACTTTACCCCCCCTTTCTGGCTCTTCCCTATCAATACCCGCCGTTTCCTTCCAGGACCTCAAGTCCCTTCTTGGCAATGGCACTTTAACGCTTACTGGCCCGTTATTTCCAACCGTTTGTCGGAGAGGAGCTTGTAAAACCTCTCCTGCTTCCCCTTGTCGTCCCCTCGTTCTTCCTGCCATCGCACTAAATCCTTCTGCTCCACCAAGTCGCCCATAGCCAGGGCCATAGCCAATTCCTCCCGCGCTACCAGCATCACCGGCTCGCCTACGACCGCTTTCTCTTACCCTGCTCACATGACTAATAGCTTCACCGGCGTCAGGATTCTCTCCCAACCTCTGCCGGGGAGCAGCCATGAACTCTAGGTCACCTTCTGCCTCCCGTCCGCCTTTCCAGCATCTCTTCCCCATACGACAAGCAGAACACCATCGTTTTAAATTCCTGCCCCTCCCCTCCTTTTCTAGAGCCAAGATCAGAGGATCCTGTGGGATTATTCCGCATTCCTTCTGCCATTCTGGGTGGTTTCTTAGTGTGAAAAAGAAACGCACGCATGGTACTTCATCCCATTTACCCTCCCGCCTGCAAAGTACCATCAGTTGTACTATAGTAGTATATCTTAGAGTTCCGTTCTTTGGCCATTTTTCCTGATCTTCGAGACTATACATTGGCCACCAATTGTTACCATATTCTAGAAGCTGTTTTCGAGTGAGAGGCTCCCCTCCCAATTTCCTCCGATGTTTCACCACATGTCCTAGGGGAGATCTTTTCCGAATCCCCCCTTCCACAGAGGGCTTAGTACCCACCACAAAAGATACAGCAACACCAAACAGAGAAACAATAACTTTGCACAAAATAGTCAGAGGCATTCCCCAGACGGGGACTCGAACCCCTATATTACCTCCAGTGGGACTCCAACCCACCCCTTCGGCCAAAGCTTTCCAGACACAGGTGTCCTAGGGACTTGGGCCCGATAGGGTCCAATCCTTCCCTTAGGCACCTTTACAGCCCAACCCTGCGAGGCCTTCGCCGCGCCTGACGGGCAGGCAACCGCCCTTTTAATCTTTTACAGAAAAGGAATGCCTTTACCTTCCCAGGGGTCCTGCTCAGAGCTCTTTGGTCTCGGCTTCGGAGGTTCTTCCCAAGAATCCCTCGGTGCCGGCTGGGGGTCCTGCGATCCCGCGGATCCGTCAACATTCAGAAGCAGAGTTCCATCTGGGTCGCCCAAACTGTCACCAAAATGGGGAATCAACCTCTTCACACCAATGTAGCATCGAGAAGCAGGCATTCTCTTTATTACAGCGCAATTGCTGAGCTGGCTCTGGCTCAGCGGCCCAGGCAGATTGTATTGGACTTTGGGAGGCTCTAGAAAGAGACAGCCCCAGTGTTTGTGGGGCTGTGAATGCGGTTGCCTGGCTACTTGAAGAGCAGCGAGAGCTTTTGGTCCTGGCACCTTTGGGGTGGGAGGAATCCCCGGATGTTTGCAGTTTTCTGTCTGGACTTTGGCTGTACTCAGCAGGCCAGGGAGACAGACTCCATTGACCATTGGGAGGCTCCAGAAACAGAGAGTGTCTGTTCCCTTGCTCTGTGTCCCACTCTCTGCCCCTGCCTCTCCCCTTTCTTCTCCCTCTCACCCTTTGCCTTCTGTCCTTCTGTCCTGTTCCCTGTCCCATTTCTCTGTCTCTCCGCCCCTTTGTCCCGTGCCCTTGCCCTTTCTGTGTCTGTCCATCCCTCTGTTCTCCTTCCTGCCCCTCTTCTCTCTCTGTCCCTCTGTCCTGCTGCTTAGCACTAGTTTTCTTCCTGCGCCATGTTCTTCACTTGCCCTCCGTCTCCTTCCTTCTCTATCCCTGTTTCTGCTCCTCACCACTATTTTTCCTTTCTCCACTCCCTGCCCAGCTACCCCTTTTCCCCACCATCCCTCTGTCCGTCTCCTGTCCCTCTGTCCGTCTCCTGTCCCTCTCTGGCCACCCCACCGCCCTGCCCCACCCTTCTCCGCCGCTCTGTCCCCCTCTCCCCCTCCTCCTCCCTCTCCACCGGGGCTCTGGGGCCAGCGCAGCCCCGCGGAGGCGGCCATGGGGCCTGCTCGTGGGGCAGGGCCCAGCCGGGGCGGGGGACGGTGGCCGCGCAGGGTCAGACAGCAGGGCAGTTGCGCCCCGTGGCATGCCGGGAGCTGTAGTCCTGGGGCACATGTCCGCCAGGTGGCCATGTTGGTTAGCACGGCATGCCGGGAGCTGTAGTCCTGAGACATGGGGCTGCCGGGCGGCCGCGTTGGTTACCAGGGCATGCCCGGAGCCGTCATGGCCCCACGCTCACCTTCCTGGCAGCCGTGTTGGTCTCGGGAGGTGCAGCTCCAGCTGCGGCCTGGCTGAGGTGAGGCCTGGGGCTGCCCGTGAGGTGAGTGAGGCCCTTGGGCGGGCGTGGGGGTGTCTCCTGCCTGCTGGAACCCCGCGGGTGGCGGGGGGAGCTCCAAGCTGGAGCCGGGCCTGGCCGGGGCAGCCCCAGGACCGACCCGAGAGCTGGGGAGGGGAAGGAGATGGAGACAGATCCCCCCGGGCACAGGCACCGGGCAGCCCGACTCCCGGAGCCCCCCGCATCCGCCGCGGCCCCGCTCGGCCCCTGCAGCTGCCCCGGCCCCAGCACCTCCCCGAGGCCTGTCCCGCAGCCCCAGGCCCCCACGGCCTGTCCTGGCAGCAGCGAGCCGGGCCTGGGGCACGCTCGATCCTCCGTCACCGCGGGTGCATCAGCAGCAGCGCGGGGAGGGAGCGGTGTCTGCAGGAGCTCCTGCAGCAGGAGCTTACAAGCTTCTTAAAATTGGTTAATTCCAGTGTGATACTTCTATGGTAATAATTCAACATCCATCTTCCAGCATTTCTAAGATGCCTTTGCATACTTAAGCTGTCAGTTATACTGTCAGTTAAGCAATGTAATACTTTGTATAGTTCCTCTTGATAACCGTCTGTTTCTTGAAATTCACTGCTGAGTCCTTTAAAGAGTAAGACAAATACCAGCGCACTGAATTGTTTCAGTTCATTTTACAGCGCCCAAGAAGGAAAGTGCCAGAGCCATGTGGTAGTAGGCAGGAATTGTGTTCTGTGCTGCAAGACACAGTCTTGGTAAGGGCTTGTGGCTGCTGGCTTTTGCTTACCCATCAAAGAAGAACTTGAGTAGGTGCCAGGAAACACGCTCCTGGACACCGCTAAAACATGCGGTTTAGCAGTAGCTCACTGATGATCAGTAATTAGAAATGCATGTTAGCTAGTCTTACTTTTCAAGGATGTTAAACAGCCTGTAGTGAGGCTGCACCTAAACACTGCATGGTAGGTATGTGTGTCAATGGCAAAGTAATTGGTACTGTACCTAGGTCTAACATTAATCAGGGGTGTCATTTGCAACAAAAATAACTGACACAAGTTGAACAGTATAAAACGCAGTTCCCTTGGTGTCTGGGATGGATCTGGTATCTCTTCTTAAAGTACCTGCACAGGTTGTGCCCCTGCCCACACTTACCTTCCATGCTAAGTAGCAATTTGTGCTCTATCAGTGTCCTTCGTGTAGTG
The DNA here is from genome assembly GCF_965183815.1 of Platalea leucorodia. Lineage (NCBI taxonomy): Eukaryota > Metazoa > Chordata > Aves > Pelecaniformes > Threskiornithidae > Platalea > Platalea leucorodia. The sequence continues at coordinate 8,064,339 of NC_138841.1, read as the reverse complement.
AGGGGCCCAACACTGAACACAGGATTCCAGGTGTGGCCTCACCAGTGCCCAGTACAGGGGGACGATCACCTCCCTGGTCGTGCTGGCCACACTATTTCTGATACAAGACAGGACGCTATTGGCTTCTTGGCCACCTGGGCACACTGCTGCCTCATATTCAGCCAGCTGTCCACCAATACCCCCTCCTTTTCCCCCGGGCAGCTCTCCAGCCACTCCCCCCCCAGCCTGTAGCGTTGCCTGGGGTTGTTGTGACCCAAGCGCAGGACCCGGCACTGAGCCTTGTTGACCCTCACACAGTTGGCCTCGGCCCATCAATCCAGCCGGGCCAGGTCCCTCTGTAGGGCCTTCCTGCCCTCCGGAGATCAACACTCCCACCCAAGTTGGCGTCATCTGCAAACTTAGTGAGGGTGTACTTGATCCCCTCATCCTGATCATTGATAAAGACATTAAACAGGACTGGCCCCAATGCTGAGCCCTGGGGAACACCACTTGTGACCAGCCACCAGCTGCATTTAACTCCATTCACCACAACTCTTTGGGCCCGGCCATTCAGCCAGTTTTTTACCCAGCAAAGAGCACGCCCATCCAAGCCATAAGCAGCTTTTTTTTTTCTCCCTTCCTTTCAGTCTTTTCTGTGTGCCACTGAGCTATTTTCTCTGTTCATTTAAGACCTAGAGCTCATCAAGTACTTCCCAGTTGTCAAGTCCTGAGCCAGTAAAGCACTGTAGGAATTTGGCACTCTTCCAGCTGGCAGAGGTAAAGTTCTACCTGTTAGCGTCACAATGGGAAGATGTGTGTATCTTTTCCCCCCAAAAGTAGGAATTGTGTAAGGGTTGCTCTCGTATCAAATTTAGTATCTCTAGAAGCATATGTAGTAAATAATGGAATAGTAAGAGAATTAGGCAGTGGCAATGGCCCCAGGGACCTAGCTTTTCCTGTATACTTCTTATATACTTGTTAATCTGCATAGTTTCTTGAAAACCACACCTGAAAAATATGCTTCTTTTTAGAAAAATTAGCCGTATAACTATAATAAAAACAATGCTCAGGACAATAGCAAAATGTCCTGGTTTCAGCTGGGATAGAGTTAATTTTCTTCCTAGTAGCTGGTATAGTGCTGTGTTTTGGATTTAATATGAGAATGCCTGGCTGATGGGAGCAGCTGTGCGGGGCAGAGAGGGGTCGGGAGACCTGGGAGTGCCCAGGGAAGAGGTGGGGGGAGCCGTGGGGGGGGACAGCAGCCCGTGCCCCCTCCCCAAAGGGCCACTGGGAGGTGTCTGCTGCGGGGCAGGGTGGGGCCGGGGCCAGGGAGCAGGGAGGGACGGGCTGAGCATCATGCTGTGCTGCCAGGTGGGCTTCCCGAGGCGGGGGTCTGCTCCTGCCAGCTTGCTACCACTGCAGGCGTGTAAAGCAAAGGATGGGGAAAGAAGGGGGGGGGGGGGGGGGGGGGGGGGGCTGCCCTCTCTCGCTGCTGCTGGGACGGTCCGTCCTCTGGCAAGGGCTGCCACTCAGGCTGCTCCTGCCCGCCTCGGCTCCCGCGGCGTGGGGACGGTGGGCAACGGGCATTTGTCTTTTTCCTCCGACAGGAACCTCCGCATGCAGGTGGAGCTGGGGATACTCTCTTCGATGTCAGCTCCCGGCTCAGCCACTCAAGGGCCTGCCAAGTGGTGTGACAAGGGCACAGAAATTGCAAGTAAGCTCAGCACTGCTGCTTGCTGTGACCTCCTCGGGAGTGGACTTGGAGAGCTGTGCTGTGCTGGAGCTCTGGCCAAACGTCACAAGTGGCAGGAGAAGTGCAGGCTGCCCTGCTCTTTGCCCCAGGGAGGGCGTGTGTAGGACACGGTGCCCGCCTCCCCGCAGGCAGCTGAGACACGCGGGGCTGAGCATCCTAGAGAAGAGACCTCAAGAGACAGGCCTAACTTTTCTCTGCTTTCCTTGCGCAGGGACAGTCTTCAGCCTTACTTGCCGTCTGGCAGGCGCCCTTGTCTCCCCGCGGAGACGTCTGCTGAGGACGTGCATCTCTGCCGTGTACGTATTACATCACGTTTCTGCTGTGGACGGGGGAGAGAACGGGGATGTCTGAGGGCCGGTGCAAGCAAAGGGGAGAGCAGAGGGTGTTCCCCAGCCAGCAGCCCAGGGCTCCCAGTCGGGCACCCAAGCTGGGGCACTGCTCGTGCTGTGGCCATTCTCGGGGAGAGCCAAGAGCAAAGCCCCTCGGCAGTCTCAGTCCCACGCATTTGCCAGAGCCCCACACTTTGGCTGCGGTAGGGCAAACTGCCGCGTAGCCAGACGCTTGGGTGCAGAGCCAAGCCCCCGCGGGGGAAGGCTTTTCCCCAGCTCTGGCCAGTGACCGCGCAGGTCTGGGAGGGCTCTGGGAGGAAAGGCAGACAAGGCTCCTGCGCTTCCCAGCTCTGCGGAAAAACACCCCTAAGAGAGATCTGTGTGCTCGCAAGTGAGAACAGGCCTGCTTTCTGAGCCAAAGAGAGAGCAAGGTCCCCACCAGAAAGACAGCTGAAAAGCAGTCTTCGTTTGCTCGGCCTCTTTACTTCCCTGCATAATTTTCATTCCCTTTGGGATGGTGCTTCTGGAGCCCTTCCTCTGGGGAAGATCTGCCGGCAGTGTTGAACGGTGTGGACAGAAATCGTCTTCCTCCTGGGCGCTGCTCTGGCAGCTCTCTGGCAGCAGGAGGCTTCCAAAAGGGTGGCTTTCCGGCCTGAAAAGGGAACTCCACCGGCGGAGGGCTTTGCCCAAGGCTTGGATCATTGGCAGCCACAGGACTCCCTCTTTTTCAGGCAAAAGATGGCCCTGCAGAAGAAGAGGATCTTCCAAGTCGTCTTCTTCTTGCTCCCCGTGGCTCTTGGTGAGTTTGCATGAGCAGACACCTGAGAGCGACAGCCAGGCTGTGCTGGAGGCCAGCTTTCAGCTGCCCAGCTTTCCTTTTGGGCCAGTATGGGCGGAAACTCCCATGGCCCAAGCGCTTCCCGAGTACGTCCTGGACCGGGACTGCCTTTTGGACTGCCAGTAAGACTGGGAGTCTCCCAGCCATGCTGCTGCTCTGGCCACTGGGCCACATGGCTTGCTTCGTCTGCAAGTCCGGGAGAGAAGGGCGTAGCTACTTCCAAGCCTGAACTGGGGATTCCCAGAGGGGAGGGGCCGTGCAGGGGCACCCATGGGGAGGTACCTCTCCTAGCCCATGCAGCCTGGTCTCGGGGCTCCCTGAAGCAGCGAGGGGAAGCAGGGAATAGCTCTGGGGCACTGAGCACACCTGAGGCTCATGGCTGCGCAGTCCCCTCAAGCCTGGGCCGATGGCTTCCAGGCAGAGGCGCGTCTTCTCTCCGCACGCCACGTTCCCCACCTCCTCAGCTCACCTGCTGCCCCACCCCTAAGGCAACAGGGAGGAGACAACGCGACTGCAGGCATCGCTAGCGACCCCAGTAAAATAACTCTCTCTTGATGATGTGAATTGCAGCTGGTGTTTACTGCGGGACCTCGCTGCCAGGGTGGACAATGCGAACAAAGGCACTGCTAGAGGTCGGTGACTTCTGTGGCACAGGCACCTCCTGCAACAGAGCATTGCTGAGAGCGGCTGGATAAATCACGGGCTCTCCTGCTGCCACACGCAGGGTGACCCAAAGAAGCAGCAGCTTGTGCCGAGTCTTCCTAGGAAAGCCTCTCCTGGGAAGCCCCGGTGGCTCTGGTAGCGGATGCTCGAACCGAGCGTTTTTCCCTTTCAGGAGCTGGCACTTGTGTCCGCAGAAGACCTGAAGACCCTGCGGTAAGAGACGTTTCCTGAGCTGGAATTGGTTCTGTGCAGAAGCATCAGCCCACCTCGTGCTACCTGCACTCATTTTGCTAACAGCCAGGGCTCCCATACCTCCTACCTGCCTTTGCCTTCTGCTCAAACTGGTGTGGAAGGGAAGCACTCTCAAAGCTGGGAAAGCACACGTGTCTCTCCTTCTTGCCGAGCTGAGACGCTCCCCAGAGGGGACGGGCCGCTCTCTGACAAGATCTGCTTTCGTGCTGTCATGCAGGAGCTTTCGCGTTTTCTTGGAGGAGCAAAGGCAAATGATGCAGCTTCTGATGCAGGAGGTGGCTCAACTGAGGGCGGAGGTCAGCAGGGCAAAGGTGATGCTGCGTTTTGGGGAATGAAGCTTGGCTGGGCAGAACCCCTAAGAAAGCACTCCTTGGGCTTGTTGGTGGGTCGGACTGCTGACTGCAGCAACCCAGCCTTTGCCCCAGGGGCTTGCTGGGTGAGCTTCTGTGCTGCACAGGCCCTTCTCCAGGCCCAGTTTAAGCAGGCTGCTTCAGGCAGCAGAGGACTCCCGACAGCCTTCCCTTGGCACGCCGGCACTCTGGCTCCTCTGGCTGGGCTCCTGAGGCAGTGATGAGACCCAGGCACGCTCACGGGGCCAGCCGTCGCTTGCAGGGCCCGAGCCCATCTCCCCGCTGACCTGCAGAGCGTGGAGGGTGGGGACGAGGGTGTGGGGACCCTCGTCAACCCACCTCACGGCCATGGCCGTGGCCGCGGACACAGATTCTCTTCCTCAGTCCTTGTGGCTCCCGTCAGCAGCAGAGTCTTGCAGCTCTGTGGACAAGGCTTGCCTTGCCTTTCTGACACTGACCCTTTGCCTCTGCCGGTGCTAGCAGCCACGCTGAACTGCCCACTGATGTGGTCCTTTTCTGTGTTCATTTATGGCGTTCCCAGGAAGTGAACCAGGCAGCATCGCAGATGGCTTCGGAAGTCTACGTCGAGATGTCTGACTGGGCCCTGAAAAGCTCTGGTATGGACACAAGCAGCCCAGTCTCCTTGCCCTGCGCTTGTCTGCAGCACTCCCCAAAGCAGCCTGTGCTGCAGGCGCTGCTCTCCAAAGTGGGGGAGCTTCAACGCTTCATGGGGTCCAAGAGCAAGGCTGTGGCACAGTGGCTCTCTCAGACTCCCTCCCAGTCCTGCCCTCGGCCTCCGCACGGGGGCCTCCGCACGGGGGCCTCCGCCGCTGCCCCCGCACGTGTTCCTGTGCTGTTGGAAGGGCTCTCTTCCTCTGCACTGCATTGGAAGAGGGAATGGCTGGGCCATCCTTTGCTGCCCATGCCGCAAGCCCTCAGTTTTGGTCTGCTGTCATTCACGTGGGCACCCGCTGTCTCCCAGAACGCTCACACCTTCTCCTCGTGGCGCTGTGAGAGAAGCAGTCACCAGCAGGCACGTGGCTGCCGTCATTCCCCTGTGCAGCTGGGCACCCCCAGCAGCGTGGGGAGGAGGAGAGCACTGAGAGACGTGGAGCTGGCCAGCAGCATCAGAAAGACTGTCTGAGCACCGAGTCCGCCTAGAATGTGGCCTCTTCCAGTAGTCACCTGCGCTCCCTCCCTTCCAGGTGCCACCATCGACGTGCAGAGAACTTCCGAGACCTACATCTGCAAAGAGAATTGGGGCTGCAGGGTTTTATGGCTCTTTCGCACTGCCAACCCTCCGGACACTATTTTGCAGGTATCGTAGCAGAAGTCCTCAGGGAAGGTTTCCTGCCTCCCTCTGAAGTTGGGGACCGACCTCAGGGGCTCTCCCCTCGCTCCAGTGGCACTGCTCAAGCCCACAGTGTTGATCAGGTTCCTGAAAGCAAAGCTCGAACACAGGGCTGGGCTTGCTAGCAATCAGTGGTTCCCCTCAGGAGGGGAATGGAGCTGAACGGAGCCAAACTGCTGCATCTCGCCCACAGTGCTCTGCCCCAGCTGGGTGAAAGACTTTCTCCCTGGTGGGGGGGTGCCCTGCAGAGCCACTGGGCAGAGAGGTGTTTCTGCTAGGCCCTGACTGGGACGGTTTCATAATTGCTCTTCTCCTCTGCCCCATAATCCTGAGAGCCCCCTTTCAGTCAGGCAGGGATGAAGGCCTCCTGCTTCTGTCCATTTCCTCCCACGCGCCTCATTTTCAAGCCAAAATAGACCCCACGGACACAACGGCGCCTACGCTTCAAGCTACGTGGGCCGTTGTGTTGGCCCCAACCCTCTCTCTCTCTTCCTTGCTCTCGTGTTCTGCTTGCAGCCGGATGTTTCCCCAGGAAACTGCTGGCCTTTACAAGGGGATCAGGGCCAGGTGGTCATCAGGTTGCCAGCACGAGTCCATCTGACTGCCGTCACTGTGCAGCACATCTTCATAGAAGTCTCTCCATCTGGGACCGTCATCAGCGCCCCCAGAGACGTCGCTGTCTTTGTGAGTCTCTGCTGGGTGCTTCTGGTGGGGATCTGGCCCTGGGGGAAAGCCATGGCAGGGTCTTGCTTGCTTTTGTGCATCCTCTGAGGTTTGCGTCCTGCTCTCTCCTGAGCACTGCAGTGCCCTAGCGGGACACTTCAAGGGCTCTAGGGGTTTCATCCCTCTTGAGACTTGTTCGGGACAAGCACCTCAGGGTTCCTGAGCAGAAGTCAAGGCCGAGACTGAGCTCCCGCATAGCGAGTGCTAGCCTACTGCTGGAGCCCCAGGAGAGGGTGGGGAGATAGCAGGGCTGATCCAGCACGTACGTGCCCTCTTTGTGGGGACGAGTCTGAGCTGCTCTCCTTGTGCTTTGCCCCTGAGGGAGTGGATGCGGACGGAGAAGAGGAAACTCTCCTTGGGACGTTCACGTACAACGTGGCAAAGGAGACCATTCAGACCTTCCCTCTGAAGGTATGGTCCACGTGCAGGAGCAAGGTGCCGGGGAGCAAACCAGCTTTGCCTGCAAGTCCATGGCAGGAAGAGCGTGAATGCTTTCTCCCTGGACCGAGGGACAGTGTCCTCTCCTCCCAGCACAGCGTGCCCCTTCTCTCCCCATGCTCTCACGCCTGCCAGGAGGAGAGCAGGCCAAGCAGACATCGCAGCAAGCAGCTGCCGCCCCCCCCCCAGGAGCATCTCCCCGGCCTCTCTGCCAGCACAGAGCAAGCAGCAGAGGGAAGGGGCAGAGGGGAGGGAGACTGAGCCCCAGCAGGGCCGGCATGCAGAGGATGCCAGCTGCCGTCCCCCTTCCCGTGTCCCCAGCAGCCCCCATACCAGCAGCGAGCCTCAGATTGCCACAGCCGCTCCCACCCACTTTCAGGAGCTCGTTCCTGAGCAGGAGCAGGGCTGGCCGGGGGTGACACCTTCATTGCATTCTCGCTCCTAACACCCCTGCTTCCTTTTCCTGCTTTTCTTCCCAGAACGCGCCGCTTCCCAGAGCCTTTGCACGTGTCAAACTTCTGGTGAAGAGCAACTGGGGAAACGCAGCGTACACCTGCATTTATCGAGTGCAGGTTCACGGGAAGATGGCAAAACCAGAGGAAAAAGAGAAGGGCATACAGAAAAGAGCAGCAGAAGGGGAAGGAACAAAACAATAAAAAAGATGTGGCAATTCAGATTGGTGCAGAAGCTCTGTCTCCAAAGTGGGGTGCGCAAGAAGGCCCTTTGGGGGTGAAAAGGGGCTTTAGAGTGTAACTATCAAAGTTTAACTATTGTACAAAAGGACTGAAGTAAGGAGTCTTGTAATCTCTCAGCGAAGGACAGTTCCTGATGAGAACAGCAACTTGTCTTAAAAACCAGCTGAAACCAACCCTGCAGTTTGGACAAGAGTCAAGGAGCAACGGAGTCTGCGCAAGAAGAAGGGGTTACCAGCGGTGACGAAGAAGAGTCATCAGCCTTCATCCCCACGACCCCCCCGCGACCACCACCAGGAGGCACTGCGCAAGCGCATTTGGGAGGAGTTTATGGAAACGACCTCTTGGGGCTAATTTTAACACGAAGCGGGGACAGGTCATGCACATGTCTAGGCGTATTGGGAAACCTTACGAATATGTATGGGATGACCCCAGCCCCGTGCTGCCCAGCGCTGAATAAACATACCTACTTTACACCCTTAGGGGTTGCAGAGTCTGTTTCCGCACGTCAGTTTTGGCGAGCCAGGCAGGAGAGTCTCGGCTCGACTGCGGGATCGACTGCGGAGCGGATGCTCCTAGGCGCGCCCCGAGCACCTTCCTCGGAGGAGCCTCCGCTGCCAGCCGCTCACTAAACTAGACGATCCACTAATGCTATCAGAAAGAAAGTTAGGGAAGCAGATATAAGGAATTTAGAAAAGTTGCTGGAGGAAGTGTGGCGAGTATATCGGAATGGGGAGGGAGAGGACAGAAGGAAACCGGGAAAGGAGATAGTGGCTGCGTTAGCCACATTCTCTGCATTGAATCAAACCTTGTTACCTATAAGTCAACAAAAGTGTTAATGTTGTGGGAGCAACTGGGCAGGTGGAAAAAGCTTTTTCTTGAAACCATTAACATTTGGAATTGGGAAGAGTGTGGGGATTCACAAATTTCTCTACCTGCCTGAGGCTCCTAGACTATTACTGGGAAGGGACCTATTAGAACAGCTAAATCCCGAAATAGAATTGAATTGAGAATTGAGAATTGAGAAATGGGGAAATGGAATTGGAAATACCAGACAAAAAAAAAAAAATCACATTGACATTTTAAGTTTGGTTCTTACCGAACCCCAAATTAGAGAAGAAGAAATTATACGAGAAATAAAAGACCAGGTATATCCCGGAGTATGGGCCACCGATGTACGCGGAAGGGCGAAGAATGCTTCACCTGTTGAAGTTAAACTGAAAGAGGGTCGACAACCGGTAAGAATTTAACAGCGTCCCCTGAAGAAGGAGGGTAGGGAAGGAATCCAGCCAGTGACAGAAAAATGTTTACAATTAGGATTATTGAAAGAATGTGAATCTGATTTTAACACCCCTATATTGCCTGTCGGCAAACCTGACGGATCATACCTGGTGGTTCAGGATCCACGAGAATCCATATACCGTGTTGACAGTATTGACACCCGAACTAACCCGGTTTACTGTTCTGGACCTGAAGGATGCCTTCATTGGCCTCCCTCTCCATGAAGCCAGCCAGAAAATATTTGCATTCGAATGGGAAAAATCCTAAAAGTGGACGTAAGACTCAGCTCACTTGGACGGTGTGGCCACAAGGATTTCAGAACAGCCCTCCTATTTTTGGCAGGCAACTTGCAAAAGACTTGGAATCTTGGGAAGCCCCGTCTGAGGAAGGAAAACTGTTGCAATACGTGGATGATCTCCTGATTGCCGCTAAAAGAGAGGACAATTGTATGACGTGGACGGTGAGTCGAGTAAATTTCTTGGGGCTCCAAGGGTCCCGGGTAGCTAAGAAGAAGGCCCAAGCAATACAGCGCCAGGTGATTTATCTGGGCTATGAAGTCAGTGCTGGACAAAGGACTTTGGGAAGCAGGGGATTGCCCTAGGAATATTAGCACAAGATCTGGGCCCATATCGACCAGCAGTTGCCTGTTTTTCCAAACAATTGGATGCAACTGCAAAGGGTTGGCCTGGATGCTTGCGAGCGGTCGCGGCCGTAGTACTAAACACGCAGGAAGCCCGAAAAGTCACCCGGGGCCAGAAAATGACTGTATTGGTGTCCCATAGAATATCAGCAGTATTGGAAGCGAAGGGTGGACCCTGGCTTTCTCCACAAAGATTCTTGCGATATCAGGCTATACTGGTAGAACAAGATGATGTGGAGATGATAGTTCCTGACGTTGTCAACCCGGCCTCTTTCCTCAGTGGAAACACAGGCGAACCAGTGCACCATGACTGTCTGGAGCAACATATGCAAGCCGTCCGGACTTGAGAGACAGTCCTATGGAAAACGGGGAAAACTGGTTCACGGATGGAAGTAGCTATGTCTTAAGTGGCAAGAGACATGCGGGATATGCCATTACCACCAGTCAAGAAGGAAGAGAGTCGGGACCTCTACCCATGAATACCTCGGCACAGAAGGCAGAAATAATCGCTCTGACGCCGCTTTGGAATCGGCCCAAGGCAAAACGGTGACTATCTATACCGACTCGAAATACGCCTTCGGGGTCGTACACGTGCATGGAGCAATCTGGAAGGAGAGAGGACTACTGAAGTCTCAGGGCAAAAATATCAAGCATGCAGAGGAGAGCTTGAAACTGCTGGAGGCAGTCCAACTCCCTGAAAAAGTGGCGATTATGCATATTAAGGCCCACCAGAAGGTGAGCTCAGAATTGGAAAGAGGAAATGAGCTGGCGGACAGAGAGGCAAAAGAGGTAGCCAAAGCAAAGGCAAAAATAGAAGGGGCTTTGGTCCCGGCCGGGCGGATTTCTCTAGAAGGTAAGCCAGAATATACCATGGAAGATCAAAAGCTTATCACAGATCTAGAAGGGTCGCATAACAAAGAAGGGTGGGCTTCCACCCCACCAGGGAAACTAATCATTCCCTCTTGCCTAACATGGCATCTGGTAAGAGAAGAACATAGGAAAAGGCATTGGGGAACAGAGGCTCTATATAAACATTTAATTAGCGAAACTGTGGCTAGAAATCTCTATAGCACTGTGAGACAGGTGAGGCAAGAGTGCGATCTTTGCCTCCAGACTAATCCCCAAAATTCCCCCAGACCAGAAATGGGCCAAATTGGGAAAGGCAATGGGCCTGGGCAGCAATGGCAGATCGATTTTGCAGAACTCCCACGAAAAGGGCGGGGGGAATCGATATTTATTGGTACTAACTGACACCTTTTCCGGTTGGCCAGAAGCATTCCCTACCAGGAGAGCCAAGGCTCGGGAGGTATCTAGAATATTAATGCAAGAGATAAGACCACGTTTTGGGGTTCCAGCAGCCATATCCTCTGACAGAGGGCCACATTTTATCTCAAAGGTAGTACAACAAATTAGCCGCCATTTGGGTATAGATTGGCAGCTTCACACCCCATATCGCCCTCAGTCGAGTGGCCAAGTAGAAAAAAATGAACCACTTAATCAAACAGCAGATGGGGAAATTGGGACAGGAGACTAACTTGGCCTGGCCTCGGTCTCGCCCTTTGGCTCTCTTGCGCATACGAACTAGGCCAAGAGCAAAAGAAGGACTGAGCCCTTTTGAACTCTTAGATGGACGACCCTATGGAATACAGAAAGGGATGTCCACACAGGCTGGGGATGAAATTATAACCTCTTACATGGTAGCATTAAGCAAACATCTCAACAAAACTGAGAAACGTGTGGTCGGGGCTCGAAGTAGAGCTTTAGATGGCCCTGTACATAACATCCAACCTGGAGATTATGTCTATAGAAGGTCTCTTGCAGAAAGAACCTTGGAGCCACGGTGGGAAGGACCTTTCCAGGTACTCCTTCACCGCAATCAAAATCAAAGAGCAGAGCAGCTGGATACATCACACCAGAGTGAAGAAAGCACCTAAATCTCCATGGAGAGTCGCGCAAGTACAGCACGGAAAGCTTACCTTGTCACGACGCTGATTGTAAGCCTAACAGGGAGACTGGGGGCATGGGAGAGTCATAGCTTTTTGCAGCTACATGACAAAATTGCTGGTGCTGTCAATTGGTCTGAGCGCTGGATTTGCTCACACTTGCCCACAAACGCAAGACATGGCCACCCCGTGGTCGCTACAGTTTTTCCCAATTCTTCAGAGATAGCTAATGCCTTTAACAATATAGCCCTCCCTGAGTACACAGAGATACCAAAAAGGAATCCTACTCTGGAACGAGACGGAAGGAGTACCTTGTGTCCAGCGGTGCTACCTAGAAGACACCACCCAGAATACAGGAGGGAATAGCACAGACAGACATTATGGAATTTCGAGTTTTGTTGGGGCCTACTCCAATTGCACTAGTTACATCAAGTAGGGAGGTGCAAATATGTGGAATAGCAAGCAGACTCGGAAAAACGCCAGCAATACTCCCAACGGCTGGCCAGCTCCTGTAGGTCAGGGATGGTATTGGATCTGTGCGAAGTGGGGATAGAAGGTATTGCCTTTCGGGTGGAAGGGCCAATGTGCTGTAGGGACTGTAGTTCCTAGCGTTACTGTTGCACAAAACCAGTTTACGCACGCTTGGCTTATCACGAACCTCTATGAAACCTTGTAACCCATGCAACCAAGAGAAAACTAAACCCTTTCATAACGAGGCCAACCAGGTTTCATAGTTTTGCGAGGTGGTTTCTTCCATGGTTAGGAGTTAGTGAATTAGAAAAGGCCTTAGTTAACATTTCAGCTACAATGGAAATTATTACTAATGCTACAGCTGATGCGCTCACGGCTCTACAGAAAGCAATTTCTTCCTTAAAACAAGTAACACTTCAAAACAGGCTAGGGCTGGATTTGCTTTTTGCTAAAGAAGGGGATTTGTGTACGGTTGTTGGTGAACGTTGTTGTACCTATGTTAACCAAGACAAGAGGCTTGAGAAAGATTTACCTCAAATTTGGGAAAAAGCCAAAATCTTGCATGAAGGGGCCCAAGATAACACATCTTGTGGCAATTCATCACGGACTCCGCGTATGAGGTTATGCGAAGACAAGCAAAGACAAGCGAAGAAGAGAAGCGAAGACAAGTGAAGAAGATGACGACGACAACGACACTTTATTTTTTCACAATCTATCGCTTTTATAATATGATCTGAACCGGCACTCTTAGTAATGCCTGTAAAGCAAGGTCTCTGCCTTGTGCTAATATCTCTGGTCGTAACCGTGCCTGTAACGTTGGGTGATTTAGCGGCGGATCCCCCATAAGTTGTGGGAGTCCTGCCCCTTGTAAAGAGTTGCCTTGCTGTCGCTGCATATTGATAATTGTGGCGTTTCGGCAGGCGGTACGCCAGGTGCTTTCAAAGATTGCCTTTTGCTTTGGGGTCAATATAAGATTAGTAAGCGTGCAGATATCAAATGGTACTATTGCATTTGTAAATATTCCCTGTAGCAGGGATTGTGTAAAAGGAGAACCCAGTCCATGCATGGCAACTGTTTGTCGTAGATCTTTTAGAACATTATAGCCAAAAGGTTCATGCTCATCGGGGACATTTGCGTTGCTGCGTATGACGGGACATGCTATCGCTGAACAAAAAGCTTTATCTCCCATTTGCAATGCCTGGTGTCTAATCTTTTGCCACCTCGTAGCAGCGGCTGACCCCCCCCATTCCTCGGGCGGCAATTGATTATGGGTTTGCGGTGTATCGGCATTAGAAGCAGTAGAGAAAGGCGGTAAGAGTGCTGACGCAGCAGGGGCCGGGGGCGGGTGGGGGAGTGGAGGGGTGCTGATTGCAGGGATCGGAAGGTCTAGCAGAGGTGTTTAAGGCATAGGAGCAGGCGAAGGAGAAAACGGCGCAGAGGGTAGCAGCGGCGCGGGGGGGGGTGTGTGGTGGTGGACGGTTGTGCAGCTTGAGCACCCGCGAGCAAGGGCATGTCGGAGGACGAACCCGATGGCGGTGTTTGTGGCGTGCCCTGCGATGTTGGCTCCGGAGCGGTGGCAGAAGCTGCAGCCTTTCGGTGTGGCTCTAATTGTTCTAAAGAGTCTTTCAGTAAACGCCATGTCGTCAAAACATTTGTGGCATTACTGTCCCCCCTGGTGGCCGCTTCCCATAACGCTTTTCCTGCCTCCTCCCAAGTCTCCACCTGGAACGCGGTCACTGCGTTCGCTTGTTGCCCGTGTTTTCGCAACCAAGTTAACAACAACCGAACATTTCCTGCACCATAATTTATGCCCCTTTTTGCAAGGATTCGCAAAAATATACACAAAATAGTTTTTTTTCTTCCGAGGACATTTGCGCCCCCATTCTCCCGTCCCCAGCTGTTCACTCCTTTTCCTGAGGCGATTAATTGTCCACAAGCAGCTCTCTGGTCCCCTGCAGTAGAGTTCAGCTCTCTGGTCCTCTGCAATAAACTTCAGCTGTGCTTGCCAATGCCCGCTCTCTCGTCGGTGGTTCTTAGGATCGACTCACGTCGATAATACTGTCAATACTGTCAACACGGTATATGGATTCTAGTGGATCCTGAACCACCCGGTATGATCCGTCAGGTTTGCCGACAGGCAATATAGGGGTGTTAAAATCAGATTCACATTCTTTCAATAATCCTAATTGTAAACATTTTTCTGTCACTGGCTGGATTCCTTCCCTACCCTCCTTCTTCAGGGGACGCTGTTAAATTCTTACCGGTTGTCGACCCTCTTTCAGTTTAACTTCAACAGGTGAAGCATTCTTCGCCCTTCCGCGTACATCGGTGGCCCATACTCCGGGATGTACCTGGTCTTTTATTTCTCGTATAATTTCTTCTTCTCTAATTTGGGGTTCGGTAAGAAACAAACTTAAAATGTCAATGTGATTTTTTTTTTTTGTCTGGTATTTCAAATTCCATTTCCCCATTCCTCAATTCTATTTCGGGATTTAGGTGTTCTAATAGGTCCCTTCCCAGTAATAGTCTAGGAGCCTCAGGCAGGTAGAGAAATTTGTGAATCCCCACACTCTTCCCAATTCCAAATGTTAATGGTTTCAAGAAAAAGCTTTTTCCACCTGCCCAGTTGCTCCCACAACATTAACACTTTTGTTGACTTATAGGTAACAAGGTTTGATTCAATGCAGAGAATGTGGCTAACGCAGCCACTATCTCCTTTCCCGGTTTCCTTCTGTCCTCTCCCTCCCCATTCCGATATACTCGCCACACTTCCTCCAGCAACTTTTCTAAATTCCTTATATCTGCTTCCCTAACTTTCTTTCTGATAGCATTAGTGGATCGTCTAGTTTAGTGAGTGGCTGGCAGCGGAGGCTCCTCCGAGGAAGGTGCTCGGGGCGCGCCTAGGAGCGTCCGCTCCGCAGTCGATCCCGCAGTCGAGCCGAGACTCTCCTGCCTGGCTCGCCAAAACTGACGTGCGGAAACAGACTCTGCAACCCCTAAGGGTGTAAAGTAGGTATGTTTATTCAGCGCTGGGCAGCACGGGGCTGGGGTCATCCCATACATATACGTAAGGTTTCCCAATACGCCTAGACATGTGCATGACCTGTCCCCGCTTCGTGTTAAAATTAGCCCCAAGAGGTCGTTTCCATAAACTCCTCCCAAATGCGCTTGCGCAGTGCCTCCTGGTGGTGGTCGCGGGGGGGTCGTGGGGATGAAGGCTGATGACTCTTCTTCGTCACCGCTGGTAACCCCTTCTTCTTGCGCAGACTCCGTTGCTCCTTGACTCTTGTCCAAACTGCAGGGTTGGTTTCAGCTGGTTTTTAAGACAAGTTGCTGTTCTCATCAGGAACTGTCCTTCGCTGAGAGATTACAAGACTCCTTACTTCAGTTCTTTTGTACAATAGTTAAACTTTGATAGTTACACTCTAAAGCCCCTTTTCAGTTCCCCCCTTTTCTATACAGTTAGTAAATTCTTTTACTACATCTCATTTTAATATAATGTTTCTTTATCTAGCATCTTCTCAAAATATTTGTTAGATTTAATTCTCGTCGAATTTCGGTCTTCTTCCTTTCGCTGTAGGAATCCCCTGTGCTCTGGCAATAACACCAAGCACACCGATTTATTACACACAGAGGCATAGACAGAATTACTGCTCTAATTTTCGTAATAAACAATTGTTTTAACCATGCCAATGTTGGTAACCGAGATATTAATTTTTCTATTAAGCCACTACATCCCCAAGATGTGTTATCTTGGGCCACTTCATGCAAGATTTTTTTTGGTTTTTTTTTGAGGTAAATCTTTCTCAATCCTCTGGTCTTGGTTAACATAGGTACAACAACGTTCACCAACAACCGTACACAAATCCCCTTCTTTAGCAAAAAGCAAATCCAGCTCTAGCCTGTTTTGAAGTGTTACTTGTTTTAAGGAAGAAATTGCTTTCTGTAGAGCCATGAGCGCATCAGCTGTAGCATTAGTAATAATTTCCATTGTAGCTGAAATGTTAACTAAGGCCTTTTCTAATTCACTAACTCCTAACCATGGAAGAAACCACCTCGCAAAACTATGAAACCTGATTGGCCTCGTTATGAAAGGGTTTAGTTTTCTCTTGGTTGCATGGGTTACAGGTTTCATAGAGGTTCGTAATAAGCCAAGCATGCGTAAACTAGTTAAGTTTTGTGCAACAGTAACGCTAGGAACTACAGTCCCTGTTAAAGGCATTAGCTATCTCTGAAGAATTGGGAAAAACTGTAGCGACCACGGAGTGGCCATGTCTTGCGTTTGTGGGCAAGTGTGAGCAAATCCAGCGCTCAGACCAATTGACGGCACCAGCAATTTTGTCATGTAGCTGCAAAAAGCTATGACTCTCCCATGCCCCCAGTCTCCCTGTTAGGCTTACAATCAGCGTCGTGACAAGGTAAGCTTTCCGTGCTGTACTTGCGCGACTCTCCATGGAGATTTAGGTGCTTTCTTCACTCTGGTGTGACGTATCCAGCTGCTCTGCTCTTTGATTTTGATTGCGGTGAAGGAGTACCTGGAAAGGTCCTTCCCACCGTGGCTCCAAGGTTCTTTCTGCAAGAGACCTTCTATAGACATAATCTCCAGGTTGGATGTTATGTACAGGGCCATCTAAAGCTCTACTTCGAGCCCCGACCACACGTTTCTCAGTTTTGTTGAGATGTTTGCTTAATGCTACCATGTAAGAGGTTATAATGGGGGGAGTGGAGGGGTGCTGATTGCAGGGATCGGAATGTCTAGCAGAGGTGTTTAAGGCATAGGAGCAGGCGAAGGAGAAAACGGCGCAGAGGGTAGCAGCGGCGCGGGGGGGGTGTGTGGTGGTGGACGGTTGTGCAGCTTGAGCACCCGCGAGCAAGGGCATGTCGGAGGACGAACCCGATGGCGGTGTTTGTGGCGTGCCCTGCGGGGTTAGCTCCGGAGCGGTGGCAGAAGCTGCAGCCTTTCGGTGTGGCTCTAATTGTTCTAAAGAGTCTTTCAGTAAACGCCATGTCGTCAAAACATTTGTGGCATTACTGTCCCCCCTGGTGGCCGCTTCCCATAACGCTTTTCCTGCCTCCTCCCAAGTCTCCACCTGGAACGCGGTCACTGCGTTCGCTTGTTGCCCGTGTTTTCGCAACCAAGTTAACAACAACCGAACCTTTCCTTCATCATAATTTATGCCCCTTTTTGCAAGGATTCGCAAAAATATACACAAAATAGATTTTTTCTTCCGAGGACATTTGCGCCCCCATTCTCCCGTCCCCAGCTGTTCACTTCTTTTTCCTGAGGCGATTAATTGTCCACAAGCAGCTCTCTGGTCCCCTGCAGTAGAGTTCAGCTCTCTGGTCCTCTGCAATAAACTTCAGCTGTGCTTGCCAATGCCCGCTCTCTCGTCGGTGGTTCTTAGGATCGACTCACGTCGATAATACTGTCAATACTGTCAACACGGTATATGGATTCTAGTGGATCCTGAACCACCCGGTATGATCCGTCAGGTTTGCCGACAGGCAATATAGGGGTGTTAAAATCAGATTCACATTCTTTCAATAATCCTAATTGTAAACATTTTTCTGTCACTGGCTGGATTCCTTCCCTACCCTCCTTCTTCAGGGGACGCTGTTAAATTCTTACCGGTTGTCGACCCTCTTTCAGTTTAACTTCAACAGGTGAAGCATTCTTCGCCCTTCCGCGTACATCGGTGGCCCATACTCCGGGATATACCTGGTCTTTTATTTCTCGTATAATTTCTTCTTCTCTAATTTGGGGTTCGGTAAGAACCAAACTTAAAATGTCAATGTGATTTTTTTTTTTTTGTCTGGTATTTCCAATTCCATTTCCCCATTTCTCAATTCTCAATTCTCAATTCAATTCTATTTCGGGATTTAGGTGTTCTAATAGGTCCCTTCCCAGTAATAGTCTAGGAGCCTCAGGCAGGTAGAGAAATTTGTGAATCCCCACACTCTTCCCAATTCCAAATGTTAATGGTTTCAAGAAAAAGCTTTTTCCACCTGCCCAGTTGCTCCCACAACATTAACACTTTTGTTGACTTATAGGTAACAAGGTTTGATTCAATGCAGAGAAAGTGGCTAACGCAGCCACTATCTCCTTTCCCGGTTTCCTTCTGTCCTCTCCCTCCCCATTCCGATATACTCGCCACACTTCCTCCAGCAACTTTTCTAAATTCCTTATATCTGCTTCCCTAACTTTCTTTCTGATAGCATTAGTGGATCGTCTAGTTTAGTGAGCGGCTGGCAGCGGAGGCTCCTCCGAGGAAGGTGCTGGGGGCGCGCCTAGGAGCATCCGCTCCGCAGTCGATCCCGCAGTCGAGCCGAGACTCTCCTGCCTGGCTCGCCAAAACTGACGTGCGGAAACAGACTCTGCAACCCCTAAGGGTGTAAAGTAGGTATGTTTATTCAGCGCTGGGCAGCACGGGGCTGGGGTCATCCCATACATATACGTAAGGTTTCCCAATACGCCTAGACATGTGCATGACCTGTCCCCGCTTCGTGTTAAAATTAGCCCCAAGAGGTCGTTTCCATAAACTCCTCCCAACTGCGCTTGCGCAGTGCCTCCTGGTGGTGGTCGCTGGGGGGTCGTGGGGATGAAGGCTGATGACTCTTCTTCGTCACCGCTGGTAACCCCTTCTTCTTGCGCAGACTCCGTTGCTCCTTGACTCTTGTCCAAACTGCAGGGTTGGTTTCAGCTGGTTTTTAAGACAAGTTGCTGTTCTCATCAGGAACTGTCCTTCGCTGAGAGATTACAAGACTCCTTACTTCAGTCCTTTTGTACAATAGTTAAACTTTGATAGTTACACTCTAAAGCCCCTTTTCACCCCCAAAGGGCCTTCTTGCGCACCCCACTTTGGAGACAGAGCTTCTGCACCAATCTGAATTGCCACATCTTTTTTATTGTTTTGTTCCTTCCCCTTCTGCTGCTCTTTTCTGTATGCCCTTCTCTTTTTCCTCTGGTTTTGCCATCTTCCCGTGAACCTGCACTCGATAAATGCAGGTGTACGCTGCGTTTCCCCAGTTGCTCTTCACCAGAAGTTTGACACGTGCAAAGGCTCTGGGAAGCGGTGCGTTCTGGGAAGAAAAGCGGGAAAAGGAAGCGGGGGTGTTAGGAGCGACAATGCAATGAAGGTGACTCCCCCGGCCAGCCCTGCTCCTGCTCAGGAACGAGCTCCTGAAAGTGGGTGGGAGCGGCTGTGGCAATCTGAGGCTCGCTGCTGGTACCGCGGCTGCTGGGGACACGGGAAGGGGGAAGGCAGCTGGCATCCTCTGCATGCTGGCCCTGCTGGGGCTCAGTCTCCCTCCCCTCTGCCCCTTCCCTCTGCTGCTTGCTCTGTGCTGGCAGAGAGGCCGGGGAGGTGCTCCTGTGCGGGGGGCGGCTGCTGTGCAAGCCCACCAAGCTCCCGATGTCTGCTTGGCCTGCTCTCCTCCTGGCAGGCGTGAGAGCACGGGAGAGAAGGGGCACGCTGTGCTGGGAGGAGAGGACACTGCTCAGCCTGCCAGCAGGCCACAGGACGGAGCGACAGTGCTGGCCAATGCCTTTCACCACCGGGCTTCCCTGTTTCTTCACGACACAAAGAGGTTGCTTGGGTGGAGCGGCCGCATGTGCGGCTGGCTCTGCTGAAGGCAGTGGGTGCAGCCAGGGATATCTCGGGACTCGTGCTCCCACGGGCCTAACCCTGCCCTTGCTATCCTTCTGCTACCACCACTGCGTGCTACTCAGCCCTCCCAACCACGCCAGGTCTCTCCCGGCGGTGGTCCGGGCCCCTCTGCTCAGGGAGAAAGCATTCACGCTCTTCCTGCCATGGACTTGCAGGCAAAGCTGGTTTGCTCCCCGGCACCTTGCCCCTGCGCGTGGACCATACCTTCAGAGGGAAGGTCTGAATGGTCTCCTTTGCCACGTTGTACGTGAACGTCCCAAGGAGAGTTTCCTCTTCTCCGTCCGCATCCACTCCCTCAGGGGCAAAGCACAAGGAGAGCAGCTCAGACTCGTCCCCACAAAGAGGGCACGTACGTGCTGGATCAGCCCTGCTATCTCCCCACCCTCTCCTGGGGCTCCAGCAGTAGGCTAGCACTCGCTATGCGGGAGCTCAGTCTCGGCCTTGACTTCTGCTCAGGAACCCTGAGGTGCTTGTCCCGAACAAGTCTCAAGAGGGATGAAACCCCTAGAGCCCTTGAAGTGTCCCGCTAGGGCACTGCAGTGCTCAGGAGAGAGCAGGACGCAAACCTCAGAGGATGCACAAAAGCAAGCAAGACCCTGCCATGGCTTTCCCCCAGGGCCAGATCCCCACCAGAAGCACCCAGCAGAGACTCACAAAGACAGCGACGTCTCTGGGGGCGCTGATGACGGTCCCAGATGGAGAGACTTCTATGAAGATGTGCTGCACAGTGACGGCAGTCAGATGGACTCGTGCTGGCAACCTGATGACCACCTGGCCCTGATCCCCTTGTAAAGGCCAGCAGTTTCCTGGGGAAACATCCGGCTGCAAGCAAAACGTGAGAGCAAGGAAGAGAGAGAGAGGGTTGGGGCCAACACAACGGCCCACGTAGCTTGAAGCGTAGGCGCCGTTGTGTCCGTGGGGTCTATTTTGGCTTGAAAATGAGGCGCGTGGGAGGAAATGGACAGAAGCAGGAGGCCTTCATCCCTGCCTGACTGAAAGGGGGCTCTCAGGATTATGGGGCAGAGGAGAAGAGCAATTATGAAACCGTCCCAGTCAGGGCCTAGCAGAAACACCTCTCTGCCCAGTGGCTCTGCAGGGCACCCCCCCACCAGGGAGAAAGTCTTTCACCCAGCTGGGGCAGAGCACTGTGGGCGAGATGCAGCAGTTTGGCTCCGTTCAGCTCCATTCCCCTCCTGAGGGGAACCACTGATTGCTAGCAAGCCCAGCCCTGTGTTCGAGCTTTGCTTTCAGGAACCTGATCAACACTGTGGGCTTGAGCAGTGCCACTGGAGCGAGGGGAGAGCCCCTGAGGTCGGTCCCCAACTTCAGAGGGAGGCAGGAAACCTTCCCTGAGGACTTCTGCTACGATACCTGCAAAATAGTGTCCGGAGGGTTGGCAGTGCGAAAGAGCCATAAAACCCTGCAGCCCCAATTCTCTTTGCAGATGTAGGTCTCGGAAGTTCTCTGCATGTCGATGGTGGCACCTGGAAGGGAGGGAGCGCAGGTGACTACTGGAAGAGGCCACATTCTAGGCGGACTCGGTGCTCAGACAGTCTTTCTGATGCTGCTGGCCAGCTCCACGTCTCTCAGTGCTCTCCTCCTCCCCACGCTGCTGAGGGTGCCCAGCTGCACAGGGGAATGACGGCAGCCACGTGCCTGCTGGTGACTGCTTCTCTCACAGCGCCACGAGGAGAAGGTGTGAGCGTTCTGGGAGACAGCGGGCGCCCACGTGAATGACAGCAGACCAAAACTGAGGGCTTGCGGCATGGGCAGCAAAGGATGGCCCAGCCATTCCCTCTTCCAATGCAGTGCAGAGGAAGAGAGCCCTTCCAACAGCACAGGAACACGTGCGGGGGCAGCGGCGGAGGCCCCCGTGCGGAGGCCCCCGTGCGGAGGCCGAGGGCAGGACTGGGAGGGAGTCTGAGAGAGCCACTGTGCCACAGCCTTGCTCTTGGACCCCATGAAGCGTTGAAGCTCCCCCACTTTGGAGAGCAGCGCCTGCAGCACAGGCTGCTTTGGGGAGTGCTGCAGACAAGCGCAGGGCAAGGAGACTGGGCTGCTTGTGTCCATACCAGAGCTTTTCAGGGCCCAGTCAGACATCTCGACGTAGACTTCCGAAGCCATCTGCGATGCTGCCTGGTTCACTTCCTGGGAACGCCATAAATGAACACAGAAAAGGATCACATCAGTGGGCAGTTCAGCGTGGCTGCTAGCACCGGCAGAGGCAAAGGGTCAGTGTCAGAAAGGCAAGGCAAGCCTTGTCCACAGAGCTGCAAGACTCTGCTGCTGACGGGAGCCACAAGGACTGAGGAAGAGAATCTGTGTCCGCGGCCACGGCCATGGCCGTGAGGTGGGTTGACGAGGGTCCCCACACCCTCGTCCCCACCCTCCACGCTCTGCAGGTCAGCGGGGAGATGGGCTCGGGCCCTGCAAGCGACGGCTGGCCCCGTGAGCGTGCCTGGGTCTCATCACTGCCTCAGGAGCCCAGCCAGAGGAGCCAGAGTGCCGGCGTGCCAAGGGAAGGCTGTCGGGAGTCCTCTGCTGCCTGAAGCAGCCTGCTTAAACTGGGCCTGGAGAAGGGCCTGTGCAGCACAGAAGCTCACCCAGCAAGCCCCTGGGGCAAAGGCTGGGTTCCTGCAGTCAGCAGTCCGACCCACCAACAAGCCCAAGGAGTGCTTTCTTAGGGGTTCTGCCCAGCCAAGCTTCATTCCCCAAAACGCAGCATCACCTTTGCCCTGCTGACCTCCGCCCTCAGTTGAGCCACCTCCTGCATCAGAAGCTGCATCATTTGCCTTTGCTCCTCCAAGAAAACGCGAAAGCTCCTGCATGACAGCACGAAAGCAGATCTTGTCAGAGAGCGGCCCGTCCCCTCTGGGGAGCGTCTCAGCTCGGCAAGAAGGAGAGACACGTGTGCTTTCCCAGCTTTGAGAGTGCTTCCCTTCCACACCAGTTTGAGCAGAAGGCAAAGGCAGGTAGGAGGTATGGGAGCCCTGGCTGTTAGCAAAATGAGTGCAGGTAGCACGAGGTGGGCTGATGCTTCTGCACAGAACCAATTCCAGCTCAGGAAACGTCTCTTACCGCAGGGTCTTCAGGTCTTCTGCGGACACAAGTGCCAGCTCCTGAAAGGGAAAAACGCTCGGTTCGAGCATCCGCTACCAGAGCCACCGGGGCTTCCCAGGAGAGGCTTTCCTAGGAAGACTCGGCACAAGCTGCTGCTTCTTTGGGTCACCCTGCGTGTGGCAGCAGGAGAGCCCGTGATTTATCCAGCCGCTCTCAGCAATGCTCTGTTGCAGGAGGTGCCTGTGCCACAGAAGTCACCGACCTCTAGCAGTGCCTTTGTTCGCATTGTCCACCCTGGCAGCGAGGTCCCGCAGTAAACACCAGCTGCAATTCACATCATCAAGAGAGAGTTATTTTACTGGGGTCGCTAGCGATGCCTGCAGTCGCGTTGTCTCCTCCCTGTTGCCTTAGGGGTGGGGCAGCAGGTGAGCTGAGGAGGTGGGGAACGTGGCGTGCGGAGAGAAGACGCGCCTCTGCCCGGAAGCCATCGGCCCAGGCTTGAGGGGACTGCGCAGCCATGAGCCTCAGGTGTGCTCAGTGCCCCAGAGCTATTCCCCGCTTCCCCTCGCTGCTTCAGGGAGCCCCGAGACCAGGCTGCATGGGCTAGGAGAGGTACCTCCCCATGGGTGCCCCTGCACGGCCCCTCCCCTCTGGGAATCCCCAGTTCAGGCTTGGAAGTAGCTACGCCCTTCTCTCCCGGACTTGCAGACGAAGCAAGCCATGTGGCCCAGTGGCCAGAGCAGCAGCATGGCTGGGAGACTCCCAGTCTTACTGGCAGTCCAAAAGGCAGTCCCGGTCCAGGACGTACTCGGGAAGCGCTTGGGCCATGGGAGTTTCCGCCCATACTGGCCCAAAAGGAAAGCTGGGCAGCTGAAAGCTGGCCTCCAGCACAGCCTGGCTGTCGCTCTCAGGTGTCTGCTCATGCAAACTCACCAAGAGCCACGGGGAGCAAGAAGAAGACGACTTGGAAGATCCTCTTCTTCTGCAGGGCCATCTTTTGCCTGAAAAAGAGGGAGTCCTGTGGCTGCCAATGATCCAAGCCTTGGGCAAAGCCCTCCGCCGGTGGAGTTCCCTTTTCAGGCCGGAAAGCCACCCTTTTGGAAGCCTCCTGCTGCCAGAGAGCTGCCAGAGCAGCGCCCAGGAGGAAGACGATTTCTGTCCACACCGTTCAACACTGCCGGCAGATCTTCCCCAGAGGAAGGGCTCCAGAAGCACCATCCCAAAGGGAATGAAAATTATGCAGGGAAGTAAAGAGGCCGAGCAAACGAAGACTGCTTTTCAGCTGTCTTTCTGGTGGGGACCTTGCTCTCTCTTTGGCTCAGAAAGCAGGCCTGTTCTCACTTGCGAGCACACAGATCTCTCTTAGGGGTGTTTTTCTGCAGAGCTGGGAAGTGCAGGAGCCTTGTCTGCCTTTCCTCCCAGAGCCCTCCCAGACCTGCGCGGTCACTGGCCAGAGCTGGGGAAAAGCCTTCCCCCGCGGGGGCTTGGCTCTGCACCCAAGCGTCTGGCTACGCGGCAGTTTGCCCTACCGCAGCCAAAGTGTGGGGCTCTGGCAAATGCGTGGGACTGAGACTGCCGAGGGGCTTTGCTCTTGGCTCTCCCCGAGAATGGCCACAGCACGAGCAGCACCCCAGCTTGGGCGCCCGACTGGGAGCCCTGGGCTGCTGGCTGGGGAACACCCTCTGCTCTCCCCTTTGCTTGCACCGGCCCTCAGACATCCCCTTTCTCTCCCCGTCACCAGCAGAAACGTGATGTAATACGTACACGGCGGAGATGCACGTCCTCAGCAAACGTCTCTGCGGGGAGACAAGGGCGCCTGCCGGACGGCAAGTAAGGCTGAAGACTGTCCCTGCGCAAGGAAAGCAGAGAAAAGTTAGGCCTGTCTCTTGAGGTCTCTTCTCTAGGATGCCCAGCCCCGCGTGTCTCAGCTGCCTGCGGGGAGGCGGGCACCGTGTCCTACACACGCCCTCCCTGGGGCAAAGAGCAGGGCAGCCTGCACTTCTCCTGCCACTTGTGACGTTTGGCCAGAGCTCCAGCGCAGCGCAGCTCTCCAAGTTCACCCCCGAGGAGGTCACAGCAAGCAGCAGTGCTGAGCTTACTTGCAATTTCTGTGGCCTTGTCACACCACTTGGCAGGCCCTTGAGTGGCTGAGCCGGGAGCTGACATCGAAGAGAGTATCCCCAGCTCCACCTGCATGCGGAGGTTCCTGTCGGAGGAAAAAGACAAATGCCTGTTGCCCACCGTCCCCACGCCGCGGGAGCCGAGGCGGGCAGGAGCAGCCTGAGCGGCGGACCTTGCCGGAGGACGGGCTGTCCCAGCAGCAGCGAGAGAGGGCAGCCCCCCCCTCCCTCTTCTTTCCCCATCCTTTGCTTTACACGCCTGCAGTGGGAGCAAGCTGGCAGGAGCAGACCCCCGCCTCGGGAAGCCCACCCGGCAGCACAGCATGATGCTCAGCCCGTCCCTCCCTGCTCCCTGGCCCCGGCCCCACCCTGCCCCGCAACAGACACCTCCCAGTGGCCCTTTGGGGAGGGGGCACGGGCTGCTGTCCCCCCCCACGGCTCCCCCCACCTCTTCCCTGGGCACTCCCAGGTCTCCCGACCCCTCTCTGCCCCGCACAGCTGCTCCCATCAGCCAGGCAGGATCGCCCCTCCACGTTCCGAGGGGGCCAGTCTCAGGCCCCAGGGGCTTGGCCTCCCCGTGCAGCAAAACCGCCCCGTGCAGCAAAACCGCCCCGTGCAGCAGGGCTGGGCTCCGACCCTGCAGCACGAGGCTTCCGCCTCCCCAAAAGCCCCTGCTGCACACTGCCTTTTGGCTGGGAGAGTGAGCCAGGCCTTCCGCCAAGACCCGTCCCCACAGAAGGGGGCCTTCGCAAGCCACGGGGCTCTTCCTTCAGAAAACTTCTGTCGGCTTCCCCAGGCTGCTCCGCACCCCACTGACCGTGCTAGGCCACGTCTGTGCTACCAGCCCAACCTGATGCCCCGGGCACATGCCAGGCTTCGTACCTACTCGTCTGGCAGCGGCTGGGCCCTGCTTCCTCCCCTGCCGGCTGTTGGCCAGCCTCGTTCCCCAAGGAGCCATGGGAGGGCCCTTGGCGTCTTCTCTCGGGGGCCTTTCTCCTCGCCATCTCTGGGCAAAGGCAGGCTCCCCGCTCCGCTCTTCCCCCTCAGCCCCAGCAGTGTGGCCTGCCCAGGCAAAAACAGCTCCGGCAGCAGCCCCACAGCACGAGCGCGCCTGCCCAGGGCAAGAGACACACGGCAGCTGTGGGCTCCTTCCCCGCGCGCCACAGGGCTGTGTGGGCGGCAAGCTCTGACCTCACACTGGTGGCTCTGACATCACACTGGGGCTCCCCAGTGTGCAGCAGGGCGGGGAGAGCCGGTGGGCTCCCCTGGGGCAGCACGGCTGCTGCTCTCCTGGGCGGTAGTTTGCCCATGCCTCTGGGCCCCCCGAACCCTGCCACACTCCCGTGCCGGGCGGCTGCCTGGCCTGTGCTGCCAGGCAGGGTTCCAGCTCTCATAAAGACAGAAGCCAACTGAACGGCCTCTTCTGGTTTTTCAGGGTCTACATTCGTGTATTTCCTGGCAGTGACTTTTAACCGCTCCACCAAGGCAGACGGGGATTCGTTTGGTTCTTGCTTAACCTCATAGCATTTGCACCAATGGATCGCTTTTGGCATAGCGTGCCTTATGCCAAATAGTACCCAAAAGCCCCTGGGGTCCCGGCTGCTTAGGATGCCCCCCCCGCGTCTGCGGCAGGAAAAGCTGGATCTGTCGTTCCCTGCAGGTCCCCATTAGCCCGTGCCCCTTCTACCTCTTTCCCAGCAGTGTTTCATACCACCTTCTTCTCAGTACCGTCTCACAATGTCTCTAATATTACCTGTACGTCATTCCAATCAGGGGCTTGGGTCCTGGTTATAGTTTCCAAAACTTTACCCCCCCTTTCTGGCTCTTCCCTATCAATACCCGCCGTTTCCTTCCAGGACCTCAAATCCCTTCTTGGCAATGGCACTTTAACGGTTACTGGCCCATTATTTCCGACCGCTTGTCGGAGAGGAGCTTGTAAAACCTCTCCTGCTTCCCCTTGTCGTCCCCTCGTTCTTCCTGCCATCGCACTAAATCCTTCTGCTCCACCAAGTCGCCCATAGCCAGGGCCATAGCCAATTCCTCCCGCGCTACCAGCATCACCGGCTCGCCTACGACCGCTTTCTCTTACCCTGCTCACATGACTAATAGCTTCACCGGCGTCAGGATTCTCTCCCAACCTCTGCCGGGGAGCAGCCATGAACTCTAGGTCACCTTCTGCCTCCCGTCCGCCTTTCCAGCATCTCTTCCCCATACGACAAGCAGAACACCATCGTTTTAAATTCCTGCCCCTCCCCTCCTTTTCTAGAGCCAAGATCAGAGGATCCTGTGGGATTATTCCGCATTCCTTCTGCCATTCTGGGTGGTTTCTTAGTGTGAAAAAGAAATGCACGCATGGTACTTCATCCCATCTACCCTCCCGCCTGCAAAGTACCATCAGTTGTACTATAGTAGTATATCTTACGAGTTCCGTTCTTTGGCCATTTTTCCTGATCTTCGAGACTATACATTGGCCACCAATTGTTACCATATTCTAGAAGCTATTTTCGAGTGAGAGGCTCCCCTCCCAATTTCCTCCGATGTTTCACCATATGTCCTAGGGGAGATCTTTTCCGAATCCCCCCTTCCGCAGAGGGCTTAGTACCCACCACAAAAGATACAGCAACACCAAACAGAGAAACAATAACTTTGCACAAAATAGTCAGAGGCATTCCCCAGACGGGGACTCGAACCCCTAGATTACCTTCAGTGGGACTCCAACCCACCCCTTCGGCCAAAGCTTTCCAGACACAGGTGTCCTAGGGACTTGGGCCCGATAGGGTCCAATCCTTCCCTTAGGTACCTTTACAGCCCAACCCTGCGAGGCCTTCGCCACGCCTGACGGGCAGGCAACCGCCCTTTTAATCTTTTACAGAAAAGGAATGCCTTTACCTTCCCAGGGGTCCTGCTCAGAGCTCTTTGGTCTCGGCTTCGGAGGTTCTTCCCAAGAATCCCTCGGTGCCGGCTGGGGGTCCTGCGATCCCGCGGATCCGTCAACATTCAGAAGCAGAGTTCCATCTGGGTCGCCCAAACTGTCACCGAAATGGGGAATCAACCTCTTCACACCAATGTAGCATCGAGAAGCAGGCATTCTCTTTATTACAGCGCAATTGCTGAGCTGGCTCTGGCTCAGCGGCCCAGGCAGATTGTATTGGACTTTGGGAGGCTCTAGAAAGAGACAGCCCCAGTGTTTGTGGGGCTGTGAATGCGGTTGCCTGGCTACTTGAAGAGCAGCGAGAGCTTTTGGTCCTGGCACCTTTGGGGTGGGAGGAATCCCCGGATGTTTGCAGTTTTCTGTCTGGACTTTGGCTGTACTCAGCAGGCCAGGGAGACAGACTCCATTGAACATTGGGAGGCTCCAGAAACAGAGAGTGTCTGTTCCCTTGCTCTGTGTCCCACTCTCTGCCCCTGCCTCTCCCCTTTCTTCTCCCTCTCACCCTTTGCCTTCTGTCCTTCTGTCCTGTTCCCTGTCCCATTTCTCTGTCTCTCCGCCCCCTTGTCCCGTGCCCTTGCCCTTTCTGTGTCTGTCCATCCCTCTGTTCTCCTTCCTGCCCCTCTTCTCTCTCTGTCCCTCTGTCCTGCTGCTTAGCACTAGTTTTCTTCCTGCGCCATGTTCTTCACTTGCCCTCCGTCTCCTTCCTTCTCTATCCCTGTTTCTGCTCCTCACCACTATTTTTCCTTTCTCCACTCCCTGCCCAGCTACCCCTTTTTCCCACCATCCCTCTGTCCGTCTCCTGTCCCTCTGTCCGTCTCCTGTCCCTCTCCGGCCACCCCACCGCCCTGCCCCACCCTTCTCCGCCGCTCTGTCCCCCTCTCCCCCTCCTCCTCCCTCTCCACCGGGGCTCTGGGGCCAGCGCAGCCCCGCGGAGGCGGCCATGGGGCCTGCTCGTGGGGCAGGGCCCAGCCGGGGCGGGGGACGGTGGCCGCGCAGGGTCAGACAGCAGGGCAGTTGCGCCCCGTGGCATGCCGGGAGCTGTAGTCCTGGGGTACATGTCCGCCAGGTGGCCATGTTGGTTAGCACGGCATGCCGGGAGCTGTAGTCCTGAGACATGGGGCTGCCGGGCGGCCGCGTTGGTTACCAGGGCATGCCCGGAGCCGTCATGGCCCCACGCTCACCTTCCTGGCAGCCGTGTTGGTCTCGGGAGGTGCAGCTCCAGCTGCGGCCTGGCTGAGGTGAGGCCTGGGGCTGCCCGTGAGGGGAGTGAGGCCCTTGGGCGGGCGTGGGGGTGTCTCCTGCCTGCTGGAACCCTGCGGGTGGCGGGGGGAGCTCCAAGCTGGAGCCGGGCCTGGCCGGGGCAGCCCCAGGACCGACCCGAGAGCTGGGGAGGGGAAGGAGATGGAGACAGATCCCCCCGGGCACAGGCACCGGGCAGCCCGACTCCCGGAGCCCCCCGCATCCGCCGCGGCCCCGCTCGGCCCCTGCAGCTGCCCCGGCCCCAGCACCTCCCCGAGGCCTGTCCCGCAGCCCCAGGCCCCCACGGCCTGTCCTGGCAGCAGCGAGCCGGGCCTGGGGCACACTCGATCCTCCGTCACCGCGGGTGCATCAGCAGCAGCGCGGGGAGGGAGCGGTGTCTGCAGGAGCTCCTGCAGCAGGAGCTTACAAGCTTCTTAAAATTGGTTAATTCCAGTGTGATACTTCTATGGTAATAATTCAACATCCATCTTCCAGCATTTCTAAGATGCCTTTGCATACTTAAGCTGTCAGTTATACTGTCAGTTAAGCAATGTAATACTTTGTATAGTTCCTCTTGATAACCGTCTGTTTCTTGAAATTCACTGCTGAGTCCTTTAAAGAGTAAGACAAATACCAGCGCACTGAATTGTTTCAGTTCATTTTACAGCGCCCAAGAAGGAAAGTGCCAGAGCCATGTGGTAGTAGGCAGGAATTGTGTTCTGTGCTGCAAGACACAGTCTTGGTAAGGGCTTGTGGCTGCTGGCTTTTGCTTACCCATCAAAGAAGAACTTGAGTAGGTGCCAGGAAACACGCTCCTGGACACCGCTAAAACATGCGGTTTAGCAGTAGCTCACTGATGATCAGTAATTAGAAATGCATGTTAGCTAGTCTTACTTTTCAAGGATGTTAAACAGCCTGTAGTGAGGCTGCACCTAAACACTGCATGGTAGGTATGTGTGTCAATGGCAAAGTAATTGGTACTGTACCTAGGTCTAACATTAATCAGGGGTGTCATTTGCAACAAAAATAACTGACACAAGTTGAACAGTATAAAACGCAGTTCCCTTGGTGTCTGGGATGGATCTGGTATCTCTTCTTAAAGTACCTGCACAGGTTGTGCCCCTGCCCACACTTACCTTCCATGCTAAGTAGCAATTTGTGCTCTATCAGTGTCCTTCGTGTAGTGAGGGGCCCAACACTGAACACAGGATTCCAGGTGTGGCCTCACCAGTGCCCAGTACAGGGGGACGATCACCTCCCTGGTCGTGCTGGCCACACTATTTCTGATACAAGACAGGACGCTATTGGCTTCTTGGCCACCTGGGCACACTGCTGCCTCATATTCAGCCAGCTGTCCACCAATACCCCCTCCTTTTCCCCCGGGCAGCTCTCCAGCCACTCCCCCCCCAGCCTGTAGCGTTGCCTGGGGTTGTTGTGACCCAAGCGCAGGACCCGGCACTGAGCCTTGTTGACCCTCACACAGTTGGCCTCGGCCCATCAATCCAGCCGGGCCAGGTCCCTCTGTAGAGCCTTCCTGCCCTCCGGAGATCAACACTCCCACCCAAGTTGGCGTCATCTGCAAACTTACTGAGGGTGTACTTGATCCCCTCATCCTGATCATTGATAAAGACATTAAACAGGACTGGCCCCAATGCTGAGCCCTGGGGAACACCACTTGTGACCAGCCACCAGCTGCATTTAACTCCATTCACCACAACTCTTTGGGCCCGGCCATTCAGCCAGTTTTTTACCCAGCAAAGAGCACGCCCATCCAAGCCATAAGCAGCTTTTTTTTTTCTCCCTTCCTTTCAGTCTTTTCTGTGTGCCACTGAGCTATTTTCTCTGTTCATTTAAGACCTAGAGCTCATCAAGTACTTCCCAGTTGTCAAGTCCTGAGCCAGTAAAGCACTGTAGGAATTTGGCACTCTTCCAGCTGGCAGAGGTAAAGTTCTACCTGTTAGCGTCACAATGGGAAGATGTGTGTATCTTTTCCCCCCAAAAGTAGGAATTGTGTAAGGGTTGCTCTCGTATCAAATTTAGTATCTCTAGAAGCATATGTAGTAAATAATGGAATAGTAAGAGAATTAGGCAGTGGCAATGGCCCCAGGGACCTAGCTTTTCCTGTATACTTCTTATATACTTGTTAATCTGCATAGTTTCTTGAAAACCACACATGAAAAATATGCTTCTTTTTAGAAAAATTAGCCGTATAACTATAATAAAAACAATGCTCAGGACAATAGCAAAATGTCCTGGTTTCAGCTGGGATAGAGTTAATTTTCTTCCTAGTAGCTGGTATAGTGCTGTGTTTTGGATTTAATATGAGAATGCCTGGCTGATGGGAGCAGCTGTGCGGGGCAGAGAGGGGTCGGGAGACCTGGGAGTGCCCAGGGAAGAGGTGGGGGGAGCCGTGGGGGGGGACAGCAGCCCGTGCCCCCTCCCCAAAGGGCCACTGGGAGGTGTCTGCTGCGGGGCAGGGTGGGGCCGGGGCCAGGGAGCAGGGAGGGACAGGCTGAGCATCATGCTGTGCTGCCAGGTGGGCTTCCCGAGGCGGGGGTCTGCTCCTGCCAGCTTGCTCCCACTGCAGGCGTGTAAAGCAAAGGATGGGGAAAGAAGGGGGGGGGGGGGGGGGGGGGGGCTGCCCTCTCTCGCTGCTGCTGGGACGGTCCGTCCTCTGGCAAGGGCTGCCACTCAGGCTGCTCCTGCCCGCCTCGGCTCCCGCGGCGTGGGGACGGTGGGCAACGGGCATTTGTCTTTTTCCTCCGACAGGAACCTCCGCATGCAGGTGGAGCTGGGGATACTCTCTTCGATGTCAGCTCCCGGCTCAGCCACTCAAGGGCCTGCCAAGTGGTGTGACAAGGGCACAGAAATTGCAAGTAAGCTCAGCACTGCTGCTTGCTGTGACCTCCTCGGGAGTGGACTTGGAGAGCTGTGCTGTGCTGGAGCTCTGGCCAAACGTCACAAGTGGCAGGAGAAGTGCAGGCTGCCCTGCTCTTTGCCCCAGGGAGGGCGTGTGTAGGACACGGTGCCCGCCTCCCCGCAGGCAGCTGAGACACGCGGGGCTGAGCATCCTAGAGAAGAGACCTCAAGAGACAGGCCTAACTTTTCTCTGCTTTCCTTGCGCAGGGACAGTCTTCAGCCTTACTTGCCGTCTGGCAGGCGCCCTTGTCTCCCCGCGGAGACGTCTGCTGAGGACGTGCATCTCCGCCGTGTACGTATTACATCACGTTTCTGCTGTGGACGGGGGAGAGAACGGGGATGTCTGAGGGCCGGTGCAAGCAAAGGGGAGAGCAGAGGGTGTTCCCCAGCCAGCAGCCCAGGGCTCCCAGTCGGGCACCCAAGCTGGGGCACTGCTCGTGCTGTGGCCATTCTCGGGGAGAGCCAAGAGCAAAGCCCCTCGGCAGTCTCAGTCCCACGCATTTGCCAGAGCCCCACACTTTGGCTGCGGTAGGGCAAACTGCCGCGTAGCCAGACGCTTGGGTGCAGAGCCAAGCCCCCGCGGGGGAAGGCTTTTCCCCAGCTCTGGCCAGTGACCGCGCAGGTCTGGGAGGGCTCTGGGAGGAAAGGCAGACAAGGCTCCTGCGCTTCCCAGCTCTGCGGAAAAACACCCCTAAGAGAGATCTGTGTGCTCGCAAGTGAGAACAGGCCTGCTTTCTCAACCAAAGAGAGAGCAAGGTCCCCACCAGAAAGACAGCTGAAAAGCAGTCTTCGTTTGCTCGGCCTCTTTACTTCCCTGCATAATTTTCATTCCCTTTGGGATGGTGCTTCTGGAGCCCTTCTTCTGGGGAAGATCTGCCGGCAGTGTTGAACGGTGTGGACAGAAATCATCTTCCTCCTGGGCGCTGCTCTGGCAGCTCTCTGGCAGCAGGAGGCTTCCAAAAGGGTGGCTTTCCGGCCTGAAAAGGGAACTCCACCGGCGGAGGGCTTTGCCCAAGGCTTGGATCATTGGCAGCCACAGGACTCCCTCTTTTTCAGGCAAAAGATGGCCCTGCAGAAGAAGAGGATCTTCCAAGTCGTCTTCTTCTTGCTCCCCGTGGCTCTTGGTGAGTTTGCATGAGCAGACACCTGAGAGCGACAGCCAGGCTGTGCTGGAGGCCAGCTTTCAGCTGCCCAGCTTTCCTTTTGGGCCAGTATGGGCGGAAACTCCCATGGCCCAAGCGCTTCCCGAGTACGTCCTGGACCGGGACTGCCTTTTGGACTGCCAGTAAGACTGGGAGTCTCCCAGCCATGCTGCTGCTCTGGCCACTGGGCCACATGGCTTGCTTCGTCTGCAAGTCCGGGAGAGAAGGGCGTAGCTACTTCCAAGCCTGAACTGGGGATTCCCAGAGGGGAGGGGCCGTGCAGGGGCACCCATGGGGAGGTACCTCTCCTAGCCCATGCAGCCTGGTCTCGGGGCTCCCTGAAGCAGCGAGGGGAAGCAGGGAATAGCTCTGGGGCACTGAGCACACCTGAGGCTCATGGCTGCGCAGTCCCCTCAAGCCTGGGCCGATGGCTTCCAGGCAGAGGCGCGTCTTCTCTCCGCACGCCACGTTCCCCACCTCCTCAGCTCACCTGCTGCCCCACCCCTAAGGCAACAGGGAGGAGACAACGCGACTGCAGGCATCGCTAGCGACCCCAGTAAAATAACTCTCTCTTGATGATGTGAATTGCAGCTGGTGTTTACTGCGGGACCTCGCTGCCAGGGTGGACAATGCGAACAAAGGCACTGCTAGAGGTCGGTGACTTCTGTGGCACAGGCACCTCCTGCAACAGAGCATTGCTGAGAGCGACTGGATAAATCACGGGCTCTCCTGCTGCCACACGCAGGGTGACCCAAAGAAGCAGCAGCTTGTGCCGAGTCTTCCTAGGAAAGCCTCTCCTGGGAAGCCCCGGTGGCTCTGGTAGCGGATGCTCGAACCGAGCGTTTTTCCCTTTCAGGAGCTGGCACTTGTGTCCGCAGAAGACCTGAAGACCCTGCAGTAAGAGACGTTTCCTGAGCTGGAATTGGTTCTGTGCAGAAGCATCAGCCCACCTCGTGCTACCTGCACTCATTTTGCTAACAGCCAGGGCTCCCATACCTCCTACCTGCCTTTGCCTTCTGCTCAAACTGGTGTGGAAGGGAAGCACTCTCAAAGCTGGGAAAGCACACGTGTCTCTCCTTCTTGCCGAGCTGAGACGCTCCCCAGAGGGGACGGGCCGCTCTCTGACAAGATCTGCTTTCGTGCTGTCATGCAGGAGCTTTCGTGTTTTCTTGGAGGAGCAAAGGCAAATGATGCAGCTTCTGATGCAGGAGGTGGCTCAACTGAGGGCGGAGGTCAGCAGGGCAAAGGTGATGCTGCGTTTTGGGGAATGAAGCTTGGCTGGGCAGAACCCCTAAGAAAGCACTCCTTGGGCTTGTTGGTGGGTCGGACTGCTGACTGCAGGAACCCAGCCTTTGCCCCAGGGGCTTGCTGGGTGAGCTTCTGTGCTGCACAGGCCCTTCTCCAGGCCCAGTTTAAGCAGGCTGCTTCAGGCAGCAGAGGACTCCCGACAGCCTTCCCTTGGCACGCCGGCACTCTGGCTCCTCTGGCTGGGCTCCTGAGGCAGTGATGAGACCCAGGCACGCTCACGGGGCCAGCCGTCGCTTGCAGGGCCCGAGCCCATCTCCCCGCTGACCTGCAGAGCGTGGAGGGTGGGGACGAGGGTGTGGGGACCCTCGTCAACCCACCTCACGGCCATGGCCGTGGCCGCGGACACAGATTCTCTTCCTCAGTCCTTGTGGCTCCCGTCAGCAGCAGAGTCTTGCAGCTCTGTGGACAAGGCTTGCCTTGCCTTTCTGACACTGACCCTTTGCCTCTGCCGGTGCTAGCAGCCACGCTGAACTGCCCACTGATGTGGTCCTTTTCTGTGTTCATTTATGGCGTTCCCAGGAAGTGAACCAGGCAGCATCGCAGATGGCTTCGGAAGTCTACGTCGAGATGTCTGACTGGGCCCTGAAAAGCTCTGGTATGGACACAAGCAGCCCAGTCTCCTTGCCCTGCGCTTGTCTGCAGCACTCCCCAAAGCAGCCTGTGCTGCAGGCGCTGCTCTCCAAAGTGGGGGAGCTTCAACGCTTCATGGGGTCCAAGAGCAAGGCTGTGGCACAGTGGCTCTCTCAGACTCCCTCCCAGTCCTGCCCTCGGCCTCCGCACGGGGGCCTCCGCACGGGGGCCTCCGCTGCTGCCCCCGCACGTGTTCCTGTGCTGTTGGAAGGGCTCTCTTCCTCTGCACTGCATTGGAAGAGGGAATGGCTGGGCCATCCTTTGCTGCCCATGCCGCAAGCCCTCAGTTTTGGTCTGCTGTCATTCACGTGGGCGCCCGCTGTCTCCCAGAACGCTCACACCTTCTCCTCGTGGCGCTGTGAGAGAAGCAGTCACCAGCAGGCACGTGGCTGCCGTCATTCCCCTGTGCAGCTGGGCACCCCCAGCAGCGTGGGGAGGAGGAGAGCACTGAGAGACGTGGAGCTGGCCAGCAGCATCAGAAAGACTGTCTGAGCACCGAGTCCGCCTAGAATGTGGCCTCTTCCAGTAGTCACCTGCACTCCCTCCCTTCCAGGTGCCACCATCGACATGCAGAGAACTTCCGAGACCTACATCTGCAAAGAGAATTGGGGCTGCAGGGTTTTATGGCTCTTTCGCACTGCCAACCCTCCGGACACTATTTTGCAGGTATCGTAGCAGAAGTCCTCAGGGAAGGTTTCCTGCCTCCCTCTGAAGTTGGGGACCGACCTCAGGGGCTCTCCCCTCGCTCCAGTGGCACTGCTCAAGCCCACAGTGTTGATCAGGTTCCTGAAAGCAAAGCTCGAACACAGGGCTGGGCTTGCTAGCAATCAGTGGTTCCCCTCAGGAGGGGAATGGAGCTGAACGGAGCCAAACTGCTGCATCTCGCCCACAGTGCTCTGCCCCAGCTGGGTGAAAGACTTTCTCCCTGGTGGGGGGGTGCCCTGCAGAGCCACTGGGCAGAGAGGTGTTTCTGCTAGGCCCTGACTGGGACGGTTTCATAATTGCTCTTCTCCTCTGCCCCATAATCCTGAGAGCCCCCTTTCAGTCAGGCAGGGATGAAGGCCTCCTGCTTCTGTCCATTTCCTCCCACGCGCCTCATTTTCAAGCCAAAATAGACCCCACGGACACAACGGCGCCTACGCTTCAAGCTACGTGGGCCGTTGTGTTGGCCCCAACACTCTCTCTCTCTTCCTTGCTCTCGTGTTCTGCTTGCAGCCGGATGTTTCCCCAGGAAACTGCTGGCCTTTACAAGGGGATCAGGGCCAGGTGGTCATCAGGTTGCCAGCACGAGTCCATCTGACTGCCGTCACTGTGCAGCACATCTTCATAGAAGTCTCTCCATCTGGGACCGTCATCAGCGCCCCCAGAGACGTCGCTGTCTTTGTGAGTCTCTGCTGGGTGCTTCTGGTGGGGATCTGGCCCTGGGGGAAAGCCATGGCAGGGTCTTGCTTGCTTTTGTGCATCGTCTGAGGTTTGCGTCCTGCTCTCTCCTGAGCACTGCAGTGCCCTAGCGGGACACTTCAAGGGCTCTAGGGGTTTCATCCCTCTTGAGACTTGTTCGGGACAAGCACCTCAGGGTTCCTGAGCAGAAGTCAAGGCCGAGACTGAGCTCCCGCATAGCGAGTGCTAGCCTACTGCTGGAGCCCCAGGAGAGGGTGGGGAGATAGCAGGGCTGATCCAGCACGTACGTGCCCTCTTTGTGGGGACGAGTCTGAGCTGCTCTCCTTGTGCTTTGCCCCTGAGGGAGTGGATGCGGACGGAGAAGAGGAAACTCTCCTTGGGACGTTCACGTACAACGTGGCAAAGGAGACCATTCAGACCTTCCCTCTGAAGGTATGGTCCACGCGCAGGGGCAAGGTGCCGGGGAGCAAACCAGCTTTGCCTGCAAGTCCATGGCAGGAAGAGCGTGAATGCTTTCTCCCTGGACCGAGGGACAGTGTCCTCTCCTCCCAGCACAGCGTGCCCCTTCTCTCCCCATGCTCTCACGCCTGCCAGGAGGAGAGCAGGCCAAGCAGACATCGCAGCAAGCAGCTGCCGCCCCCCCCCCCAGGAGCATCTCCCCGGCCTCTCTGCCAGCACAGAGCAAGCAGCAGAGGGAAGGGGCAGAGGGGAGGGAGACTGAGCCCCAGCAGGGCCGGCATGCAGAGGATGCCAGCTGCCGTCCCCCTTCCCGTGTCCCCAGCAGCCCCCGTACCAGCAGCGAGCCTCAGATTGCCACAGCCGCTCCCACCCACTTTCAGGAGCTCGTTCCTGAGCAGGAGCAGGGCTGGCCGGGGGTGACACCTTCATTGCATTCTCGCTCCTAACACCCCCGCTTCCTTTTCCCGCTTTTCTTCCCAGAACGCGCCGCTTCCCAGAGCCTTTGCACGTGTCAAACTTCTGGTGAAGAGCAACTGGGGAAACGCAGCGTACACCTGCATTTATCGAGTGCAGGTTCACGGGAAGATGGCAAAACCAGAGGAAAAAGAGAAGGGCATACAGAAAAGAGCAGCAGAAGGGGAAGGAACAAAACAATAAAAAAGATGTGGCAATTCAGATTGGTGCAGAAGCTCTGTCTCCAAAGTGGGGTGCGCAAGAAGGCCCTTTGGGGGTGAAAAGGGGCTTTAGAGTGTAACTATCAAAGTTTAACTATTGTACAAAAGGACTGAAGTAAGGAGTCTTGTAATCTCTCAGCGAAGGACAGTTCCTGATGAGAACAGCAACTTGTCTTAAAAACCAGCTGAAACCAACCCTGCAGTTTGGACAAGAGTCAAGGAGCAACGGAGTCTGCGCAAGAAGAAGGGGTTACCAGCGGTGACGAAGAAGAGTCATCAGCCTTCATCCCCACGACCCCCCCGCGACCACCACCAGGAGGCACTGCGCAAGCGCATTTGGGAGGAGTTTATGGAAACGACCTCTTGGGGCTAATTTTAACACGAAGCGGGGACAGGTCATGCACATGTCTAGGCGTATTGGGAAACCTTACGAATATGTATGGGATGACCCCAGCCCCGTGCTGCCCAGCGCTGAATAAACATACCTACTTTACACCCTTAGGGGTTGCAGAGTCTGTTTCCGCACGTCAGTTTTGGCGAGCCAGGCAGGAGAGTCTCGGCTCGACTGCGGGATCGACTGCGGAGCGGATGCTCCTAGGCGCGCCCCGAGCACCTTCCTCGGAGGAGCCTCCGCTGCCAGCCGCTCACTAAACTAGACGATCCACTAATGCTATCAGAAAGAAAGTTAGGGAAGCAGATATAAGGAATTTAGAAAAGTTGCTGGAGGAAGTGTGGCGAGTATATCGGAATGGGGAGGGAGAGGACAGAAGGAAACCGGGAAAGGAGATAGTGGCTGCATTAGCCACATTCTCTGCATTGAATCAAACCTTGTTACCTATAAGTCAACAAAAGTGTTAATGTTGTGGGAGCAACTGGGCAGGTGGAAAAAGCTTTTTCTTGAAACCATTAACATTTGGAATTGGGAAGAGTGTGGGGATTCACAAATTTCTCTACCTGCCTGAGGCTCCTAGACTATTACTGGGAAGGGACCTATTAGAACAGCTAAATCCCGAAATAGAATTGAATTGAGAATTGAGAATTGAGAAATGGGGAAATGGAATTGGAAATACCAGACAAAAAAAAAAAAAATCACATTGACATTTTAAGTTTGGTTCTTACCGAACCCCAAATTAGAGAAGAAGAAATTATACGAGAAATAAAAGACCAGGTATATCCCGGAGTATGGGCCACCGATGTACGCGGAAGGGCGAAGAATGCTTCACCTGTTGAAGTTAAACTGAAAGAGGGTCGACAACCGGTAAGAATTTAACAGCGTCCCCTGAAGAAGGAGGGTAGGGAAGGAATCCAGCCAGTGACAGAAAAATGTTTACAATTAGGATTATTGAAAGAATGTGAATCTGATTTTAACACCCCTATATTGCCTGTCGGCAAACCTGACGGATCATACCTGGTGGTTCAGGATCCACGAGAATCCATATACCGTGTTGACAGTATTGACACCCGAACTAACCCGGTTTACTGTTCTGGACCTGAAGGATGCCTTCATTGGCCTCCCTCTCCATGAAGCCAGCCAGAAAATATTTGCATTCGAATGGGAAAAATCCTAAAAGTGGACGTAAGACTCAGCTCACTTGGACGGTGTGTCCACAAGGATTTCAGAACAGCCCTCCTATTTTTGGCAGGCAACTTGCAAAAGACTTGGAATCTTGGGAAGCCCCGTCTGAGGAAGGAAAACTGTTGCAATACGTGGATGATCTCCTGATTGCCGCTAAAAGAGAGGACAATTGTATGACGTGGACGGTGAGTCGAGTAAATTTCTTGGGGCTCCAAGGGTCCCGGGTAGCTAAGAAGAAGGCCCAAGCAATACAGCGCCAGGTGATTTATCTGGGCTATGAAGTCAGTGCTGGACAAAGGACTTTGGGAAGCAGGGGATTGCCCTAGGAATATTAGCACAAGATCTGGGCCCATATCGACCAGCAGTTGCCTGTTTTTCCAAACAATTGGATGCAACTGCAAAGGGTTGGCCTGGATGCTTGCGAGCGGTCGCGGCCGTAGTACTAAACACGCAGGAAGCCCGAAAAGTCACCCGGGGCCAGAAAATGACTGTATTGGTGTCCCATAGAATATCAGCAGTATTGGAAGCGAAGGGTGGACCCTGGCTTTCTCCACAAAGATTCTTGCGATATCAGGCTATACTGGTAGAACAAGATGATGTGGAGATGATAGTTCCTGACGTTGTCAACCCGGCCTCTTTCCTCAGTGGAAACACAGGCGAACCAGTGCACCATGACTGTCTGGAGCAACATATGCAAGCCGTCCGGACTTGAGAGACAGTCCTATGGAAAACGGGGAAAACTGGTTCACGGATGGAAGTAGCTATGTCTTAAGTGGCAAGAGACATGCGGGATATGCCATTACCACCAGTCAAGAAGGAAGAGAGTCGGGACCTCTACCCATGAATACCTCGGCACAGAAGGCAGAAATAATCGCTCTGACGCCGCTTTGGAATCGGCCCAAGGCAAAACGGTGACTATCTATACCGACTCGAAATACGCCTTCGGGGTCGTACACGTGCATGGAGCAATCTGGAAGGAGAGAGGACTACTGAAGTCTCAGGGCAAAAATATCAAGCATGCAGAGGAGAGCTTGAAACTGCTGGAGGCAGTCCAACTCCCTGAAAAAGTGGCGATTATGCATATTAAGGCCCACCAGAAGGTGAGCTCAGAATTGGAAAGAGGAAATGAGCTGGCGGACAGAGAGGCAAAAGAGGTAGCCAAAGCAAAGGCAAAAATAGAAGGGGCTTTGGTCCCGGCCGGGCGGATTTCTCTAGAAGGTAAGCCAGAATATACCATGGAAGATCAAAAGCTTATCACAGATCTAGAAGGGTCGCATAACAAAGAAGGGTGGGCTTCCACCCCACCAGGGAAACTAATCATTCCCTCTTGCCTAACATGGCATCTGGTAAGAGAAGAACATAGGAAAAGGCATTGGGGAACAGAGGCTCTATATAAACATTTAATTAGCGAAACTGTGGCTAGAAATCTCTATAGCACTGTGAGACAGGTGAGGCAAGAGTGCGATCTTTGCCTCCAGACTAATCCCCAAAATTCCCCCAGACCAGAAATGGGCCAAATTGGGAAAGGCAATGGGCCTGGGCAGCAATGGCAGATCGATTTTGCAGAACTCCCACGAAAAGGGCGGGGGGAATCGATATTTATTGGTACTAACTGACACCTTTTCCGGTTGGCCAGAAGCATTCCCTACCAGGACAGCCAAGGCTCGGGAGGTATCTAGAATATTAATGCAAGAGATAAGACCACGTTTTGGGGTTCCAGCAGCCATATCCTCTGACAGAGGGCCACATTTTATCTCAAAGGTAGTACAACAAATTAGCCGCCATTTGGGTATAGATTGGCAGCTTCACACCCCATATCGCCCTCAGTCGAGTGGCCAAGTAGAAAAAAATGAACCACTTAATCAAACAGCAGATGGGGAAATTGGGACAGGAGACTAACTTGGCCTGGCCTCGGTCTCGCCCTTTGGCTCTCTTGCGCATACGAACTAGGCCAAGAGCAAAAGAAGGACTGAGCCCTTTTGAACTCTTAGATGGACGACCCTATGGAATACAGAAAGGGATGTCCACACAGGCTGGGGATGAAATTATAACCTCTTACATGGTAGCATTAAGCAAACATCTCAACAAAACTGAGAAACGTGTGGTCGGGGCTCGAAGTAGAGCTTTAGATGGCCCTGTACATAACATCCAACCTGGAGATTATGTCTATAGAAGGTCTCTTGCAGAAAGAACCTTGGAGCCACGGTGGGAAGGACCTTTCCAGGTACTCCTTCACCGCAATCAAAATCAAAGAGCAGAGCAGCTGGATACATCACACCAGAGTGAAGAAAGCACCTAAATCTCCATGGAGAGTCGCGCAAGTACAGCACGGAAAGCTTACCTTGTCACGACGCTGATTGTAAGCCTAACAGGGAGACTGGGGGCATGGGAGAGTCATAGCTTTTTGCAGCTACATGACAAAATTGCTGGTGCCGTCAATTGGTCTGAGCGCTGGATTTGCTCACACTTGCCCACAAACGCAAGACATGGCCACTCCGTGGTCGCTACAGTTTTTCCCAATTCTTCAGAGATAGCTAATGCCTTTAACAATATAGCCCTCCCTGAGTACACAGAGATACCAAAAAGGAATCCTACTCTGGAACGAGACGGAAGGAGTACCTTGTGTCCAGCGGTGCTACCTAGAAGACACCACCCAGAATACAGGAGGGAATAGCACAGACAGACATTATGGAATTTCGAGTTTTGTTGGGGCCTACTCCAATTGCACTAGTTACATCAAGTAGGGAGGTGCAAATATGTGGAATAGCAAGCAGACTCGGAAAAACGCCAGCAATACTCCCAACGGCTGGCCAGCTCCTGTAGGTCAGGGATGGTATTGGATCTGTGCGAAGTGGGGATAGAAGGTATTGCCTTTCGGGTGGAAGGGCCAATGTGCTGTAGGGACTGTAGTTCCTAGCGTTACTGTTGCACAAAACCAGTTTACGCACGCTTGGCTTATCACGAACCTCTATGAAACCTTGTAACCCATGCAACCAAGAGAAAACTAAACCCTTTCATAACGAGGCCAACCAGGTTTCATAGTTTTGCGAGGTGGTTTCTTCCATGGTTAGGAGTTAGTGAATTAGAAAAGGCCTTAGTTAACATTTCAGCTACAATGGAAATTATTACTAATGCTACAGCTGATGCGCTCACGGCTCTACAGAAAGCAATTTCTTCCTTAAAACAAGTAACACTTCAAAACAGGCTAGGGCTGGATTTGCTTTTTGCTAAAGAAGGGGATTTGTGTACGGTTGTTGGTGAACGTTGTTGTACCTATGTTAACCAAGACAAGAGGCTTGAGAAAGATTTACCTCAAATTTGGGAAAAAGCCAAAATCTTGCATGAAGGGGCCCAAGATAACACATCTTGTGGCAATTCATCACGGACTCCGCGTATGAGGTTATGCGAAGACAAGCAAAGACAAGCGAAGAAGAGAAGCGAAGACAAGTGAAGAAGATGACGACGACAACGACACTTTATTTTTTCACAATCTATCGCTTTTATAATATGATCTGAACCGGCACTCTTAGTAATGCCTGTAAAGCAAGGTCTCTGCCTTGTGCTAATATCTCTGGTCGTAACCGTGCCTGTAACGTTGGGTGATTTAGCGGCGGATCCCCCATAAGTTGTGGGAGTCCTGCCCCTTGTAAAGAGTTGCCTTGCTGTCGCTGCATATTGATAATTGTGGCGTTTCGGCAGGCGGTACGCCAGGTGCTTTCAAAGATTGCCTTTTGCTTTGGGGTCAATATAAGATTAGTAAGCGTGCAGATATCAAATGGTACTATTGCATTTGTAAATATTCCCTGTAGCAGGGATTGTGTAAAAGGAGAACCCAGTCCATGCATGGCAACTGTTTGTCGTAGATCTTTTAGAACATTATAGCCAAAAGGTTCATGCTCATCGGGGACATTTGCGTTGCTGCGTATGACGGGACATGCTATCGCTGAACAAAAAGCTTTATCTCCCATTTGCAATGCCTGGTGTCTAATCTTTTGCCACCTCGTAGCAGCGGCTGACCCCCCCCATTCCTCGGGCGGCAATTGATTATGGGTTTGCGGTGTATCGGCATTAGAAGCAGTAGAGAAAGGCGGTAAGAGTGCTGACGCAGCAGGGGCCGGGGGCGGGTGGGGGAGTGGAGGGGTGCTGATTGCAGGGATCGGAAGGTCTAGCAGAGGTGTTGCAGCCATAGGAGCAGGTGAAGGAGAAAACGGCACAGAGGGTAGCAGCGGCGTGGGGGGGGTGGAGGGTTGTGCAGCTTGAGCACCCGCGAGCA
Source organism: Platalea leucorodia (assembly GCF_965183815.1). NCBI lineage: Eukaryota > Metazoa > Chordata > Aves > Pelecaniformes > Threskiornithidae > Platalea > Platalea leucorodia. The sequence continues at coordinate 8,021,236 of NC_138841.1, read as the reverse complement.
AGGGCATGTCGGAGGACGAACCCGATGGCGGTGTTTGTGGCGTGCCCTGCGATGTTGGCTCCGGAGCGGTGGCAGAAGCTGCAGCCTTTCGGTGTGGCTCTAATTGTTCTAAAGAGTCTTTCAGTAAACGCCATGTCGTCAAAACATTTGTGGCATTACTGTCCCCCCTGGTGGCCGCTTCCCATAACGCTTTTCCTGCCTCCTCCCAAGTCTCCACCTGGAACGCGGTCACTGCGTTCGCTTGTTGCCCGTGTTTTCGCAACCAAGTTAACAACAACCGAACATTTCCTTCATCATAATTTATGCCCCTTTTTGCAAGGATTCGCAAAAATATACACAAAATAGTTTTTTTTCTTCCGAGGACATTTGCGCCCCCATTCTCCCGTCCCCAGCTGTTCACTCCTTTTCCTGAGGCGATTAATTGTCCACAAGCAGCTCTCTGGTCCCCTGCAGTAGAGTTCAGCTCTCTGGTCCTCTGCAATAAACTTCAGCTGTGCTTGCCAATGCCCGCTCTCTCGTCGGTGGTTCTTAGGATCGACTCACGTCGATAATACTGTCAATACTGTCAACACGGTATATGGATTCTAGTGGATCCTGAACCACCCGGTATGATCCGTCAGGTTTGCCGACAGGCAATATAGGGGTGTTAAAATCAGATTCACATTCTTTCAATAATCCTAATTGTAAACATTTTTCTGTCACTGGCTGGATTCCTTCCCTACCCTCCTTCTTCAGGGGACGCTGTTAAATTCTTACCGGTTGTCGACCCTCTTTCAGTTTAACTTCAACAGGTGAAGCATTCTTCGCCCTTCCGCGTACATCGGTGGCCCATACTCCGGGATGTACCTGGTCTTTTATTTCTCGTATAATTTCTTCTTCTCTAATTTGGGGTTCGGTAAGAACCAAACTTAAAATGTCAATGTGATTTTTTTTTTTTGTCTGGTATTTCAAATTCCATTTCCCCATTCCTCAATTCTATTTCGGGATTTAGGTGTTCTAATAGGTCCCTTCCCAGTAATAGTCTAGGAGCCTCAGGCAGGTAGAGAAATTTGTGAATCCCCACACTCTTCCCAATTCCAAATGTTAATGGTTTCAAGAAAAAGCTTTTTCCACCTGCCCAGTTGCTCCCACAACATTAACACTTTTGTTGACTTATAGGTAACAAGGTTTGATTCAATGCAGAGAATGTGGCTAACGCAGCCACTATCTCCTTTCCCGGTTTCCTTCTGTCCTCTCCCTCCCCATTCCGATATACTCGCCACACTTCCTCCAGCAACTTTTCTAAATTCCTTATATCTGCTTCCCTAACTTTCTTTCTGATAGCATTAGTGGATCATCCCAGAAACAGAGATGCCAGCTGCTGTGTGGCAGCTTCTGACTCCGGTTTCATAGTAGTTACTCTTCTCACAGCAGCCCGTAAGCCATCGAAAAACTTGGTGGGCCGTTCAGTCTGCCCCTGCTTGGTAGCATACAGAGCAGACCAGTTAACTGCCTTTGGGATCGCATGTTCTATTCCCAATTTGATCCAGGCTCGGTATCGTTGCAACAAACGGTACTGAGCTGGATCATTAGGGTCCCAGCGCGGGTCCCTGGAGGGCACAGGATCTTCGGCCGTGCCCTGTAAAACTCGTCCCTCAATCTATGGTTCTACATGAGCTCGGGCTGCCTTTAATACAAGCTGCTTCTCCGTTTCAGTCATAGCATCTAACATAAGATCCACATCTTTCCAATCCGGGTCCAAGCTCTTAGTAATCCACTCAAACCTTTTCGCAACCCCACTTGGGTCCTCTTAGCTGCATCCTTCCACTTATCCGCATCATCCCTCTGGAAAGGCACTTTTCTTCCGCCCTTCTGGGTGTCTCTTTCACCTTCAAACACCTCTGTCCAATACTACGTGCTGAACAACAGCGCTTCACCTTCCCTAACTCTTTCTGATTTTCCTTTTCCAAAGCCAACACCGTGGGATCTTGGGGAGCAAAATTAAAACCACAATCTTTCTGCCGCTCAGGGTGATTTCGGAGGGTGAAAAAAACATATCCGCATACAGAGCTTTGTCCCATTTTCCCTCCCACCTTAAAAATAACAGGAGTTGCAGCAAGGCATTATACTTCAGAGTCCCATTCACAGGCCACTCTTCTTCGTCATCTAATTTATACAATGGCCATCACTGATTACAATACTTAATTAGAGTTTTCTTATTCACATTTCCTCCAGGAGGACGCCCTCATGTCCTTCCAGCGATATAAACTACAACCTAATGGCGATTTCTTTGGTATCTCTTTACTTTGCTGGGACCCTCCCATTTTATTGGTCCCAGTTCTCTCCTGTATTCCCGCAGTATTTTAACACTTAGTTCCACGGTCCACACTTTACCACTCAGAGGGTTACAGAATTACTCTTTTACATCCTTACAACCTTTTTATTTCGCTTCGTCCGTCTCCGGCCGTTTCCCTCGCGGGACAACGAAACCGAGGAGCAGGACTCCGCACTCACTTCACAGCGATGCTGTGTCTCAAACACACGTACACACAAATTTTCAACATACACTACATACAATATACAATACCCGGGTAAATGAAACAGGTAGTTATGGCTCCAGTTGATATCCCTTCAGCAGCTGCAAAGATTTAAATAATTCTTGGGAGAGGTCCGCTTACCCTTCTCCTGCTTCTTACACAGTCATGAGCCGGTCCGTCCTGGCTCCCGCCACCGGGATGCAGTGGTGACCTCAGATTTGCTCGATCTACCCCCAAGATCGCTAGCGGCCGCTCTATGGCTCAGCGAATCTCTTTGGCCGCTCTATCGGCCAGGGTACCCTCCTCCCCTACGGGGACTAGGCTGTACGCCAGACGTCTCTGTGCGGTTTACCAGCAGCCCCGGCCAAGCGTACGACTGACTGGCTCTTCTTGTAAAACATATCATTTAATCCGCGGCTTCAGGAGGTTGCTGTCTGCTCCCACGGTGAGCGGCTGGCAGCAGACGCTCCTCCGAGGAAGGTGCTCGGGGCGCGCCTAGGAGCGTCCGCTCCGCAGTCGATCCCGCAGTCGAGCCGAGACTCTCCTGCCTGGCTCGCCAAAACTGACGTGCGGAAACAGACTCTGCAACCCCTAAGGGTGTAAAGTAGGTATGTTTATTCAGCGCTGGGCAGCACGGGGCTGGGGTCATCCCATACATAGACATAAGGTTTCCCAATACGCCTAGACATGTGCATGACCTGTCCCCGCTTCGTGTTAAAATTAGCCCCAAGAGGTCGTTTCCATAAACTCCTCCCAACTGGGCTTGCGCAGTGCCTCCTGGTGGTGGTCGCGGGGGGGGGGGTCGTGGGGATGAAGGCTGATGACTCTTCTTCGTCACCGCTGGTAACCCCTTCTTCTTGCGCAGACTCCGTTGCTCCTTGACTCTTGTCCAAACTGCAGGGTTGGTTTCAGCTGGTTTTTAAGACAAGTTGCTGTTCTCATCAGGAACTGTCCTTCGCTGAGAGATTACAAGACTCCTTACTTCAGTCCTTTTGTACAATAGTTAAACTTTGATAGTTACACTCTAAAGCTGCTTTTCAGTTCCCCCTTTTTCTATACAGTTAGTAAATTCTTTTACTACATCTCATTTTAATATAATGTTTCTTTATCTAGCATCTTCTCAAAATATTTGTTAGATTTAATTCTCGTCAAATTTCGGTCTTCTTCCGTTCGCTGTAGGAATCCCCTGAGCTCTGGCAATAACACCAAGCACACCGATTTATTACACACAGAGGCATAGACAGAATTACTGCTCTAATTTTCGTAATAAACAATTGTTTTAACCATGCCAAGTTTGGTAACCGAGATATTAATTTTTCTATTAAGCCACTACATCCCCAAGATGTGTTATCTTGGGCCACTTCATGCAAGATTTTGTTTTTTTCCCAAATTTGTGGTAAATCTTTCTCAAGCCTCTGGTCTTGGTTAACATAGGTACAACAACGTTCACCAACAACCCTACACAAATCCCCTTCTTTAGCAAAAAGCAAATCCAGCCCTAGCCTGTTTTGAAGTGTTACTTGTTTTAAGGAAGAAATTGCTTTCTGTAGAGCCATGAGCGTATCAGCTGTACCATTAGTAATAATTTCCATTGTAGCTGGAATGTTAACTAAGGCCTTTTCTAATTCACTAACTCCTAACCATGGAAGAAACCACCTCGCAAAACTATGAAACCTGGTTGGCCTCGTTATGAAAGGGTTTAGTTTTCTCTTGGTTGCATGGGTTACAGGTTTCATAGAGGTTCGTAATAAGCCAAGCATGCGTAAACTGGTTAAGTTTTGTGCAACAGTAACGTTAGGAACTACAGTCCCTACAGCACATTGGCCCTTCCACCCGAAAGGCAATACCTTCTATCCCCACTTCGCACAGATCCAATACCATCCCTGACCTACAGGAGCTGGCCAGCCTTTGGGGGTATTGCTGGCGTTTTTCCGAGTCTGCTTGCTATTCCACATATTTGCACTTCCCTACTTGATGTAACTAGAGCTAAATCTCCATGGAGATTTAGGTGCTTTCTTCACTCTGGTGTGATGTGTCCAGCTGCTCTGCTCTTTGATTTTGATTGTGGTGAAGGAGTACCTGGAAAGGTCCTTCCCACCGTGGCTCCAAGGTTCTTTCTGCAAGAGACCTTCTATAGACATAATCTCCAGGTTGGATGTTATGTACAGGGCCATCTAAAGCTCTACTTCGAGCCCCGACCACACGTTTCTCAGTTTTGTTGAGATGTTTGCTTAATGCTACCATGTAAGAGGTTATAATGGGGGGAGTGGAGGGGTGCTGATTGCAGGGATCGGAATGTCTAGCAGAGGTGTTTAAGGCATAGGAGCAGGCGAAGGAGAAAACGGCGCAGAGGGTAGCAGCGGCGCGGGGGGGGTGTGTGGTGGTGGACGGTTGTGCAGCTTGAGCACCCGCGAGCAAGGGCATGTCGGAGGACGAACCCGATGGCGGTGTTTGTGGCGTGCCCTGCGGTGTTGGCTCCGGAGCGGTGGCAGAAGCTGCAGCCTTTCGGTGTGGCTCTAATTGTTCTAAAGAGTCTTTCAGTAAACGCCATGTCGTCAAAACATTTGTGGCATTACTGTCCCCCCTGGTGGCCGCTTCCCATAACGCTTTTCCTGCCTCCTCCCAAGTCTCCACCTGGAACGCGGTCACTGCGTTCGCTTGTTGCCCGTGTTTTCGCAACCAAGTTAACAACCACCGAACATTTCCTTCATCATAATTTATGCCCCTTTTTGCAAGGATTCGCAAAAATCTACACAAAATAGATTTTTTTCTTCCGAGGACATTTGCGCCCCCATTCTCCCGTCCCCAGCGGTTCACTCCTTTTCCTGAGGCGATTAATTGTCCACAAGCAGCTCTCTGGTCCCCTGCAGTAGAGTTCAGCTCTCTGGTCCTCTGCAATAAACTTCAGCTGTGCTTGCCAATGCCCGCTCTCTCGTCGGTGGTTCTTAGGATCGACTCACGTCGATAATACTGTCAATACTGTCAACACGGTATATGGATTCTCGTGGATCCTGAACCACCCGGTATGATCCGTCAGGTTTGCCGACAGGCAATATAGGGGTGTTAAAATCAGATTCACATTCTTTCAATAATCCTAATTGTAAACATTTTTCTGTCACTGGCTGGATTCCTTCCCTACCCTCCTTCTTCAGGGGACGCTGTTAAATTCTTACCGGTTGTCGACCCTCTTTCAGTTTAACTTCAACAGGTGAAGCATTCTTCGCCCTTCCGCGTACATCGGTGGCCCATACTCCGGGATATACCTGGTCTTTTATTTCTCGTATAATTTCTTCTTCTCTAATTTGGGGTTCGGTAAGAACCAAACTTAAAATGTCAATGTGATTTTTTTTTTTTGTCTGGTATTTCAAATTCCATTTCCCCATTTCTCAAGTCTCAATTCTCAATTCAATTCTATTTCGGGATTTAGGTGTTCTAATAGGTCCCTTCCCAGTAATAGTCTAGGAGCCTCAGGCAGGTAGAGAAATTTGTGAATCCCCACACTCTTCCCAATTCCAAATGTTAATGGTTTCAAGAAAAAGCTTTTTCCACCTGCCCAGTTGCTCCCACAACATTAACACTTTTGTTGACTTATAGGTAACAAGGTTTGATTCAATGCAGAGAATGTGGCTAACGCAGCCACTATTTCCTTTCCCGGTTTCCTTCTGTCCTCTCCCTCCCCATTCCGATATACTCGCCACACTTCCTCCAGCAACTTTTCTAAATTCCTTATATCTGCTTCCCTAACTTTCTTTCTGATAGCATTAGTGGATCATCCCAGAAACAGAGATGCCAGCTGCTGTGTGGCAGCTTCTGACTCCGGTTTCATAGTAGTTACTCTTCTCACAGCAGCCCGTAAGCCATCGAAAAACTTGGTGGGCCGTTCAGTCTGCCCCTGCTTGGTAGCATACAGAGCAGACCAGTTAACTGCCTTTGGGATCGCATGTTCTATTCCCAATTTGATCCAGGCTCGGTATCGTTGCAACAAACGGTACTGAGCTGGATCATTAGGGTCCCAGCGCGGGTCCCTGGAGGGCACAGGATCTTCGGCCGTGCCCTGTAAAACTCGTCCCTCAATCTATGGTTCTACATGAGCTCGGGCTGCCTTTAATACAAGCTGCTTCTCCGTTTCAGTCATAGCATCTAACATAAGATCCACATCTTTCCAATCCGGGTCCAAGCTCTTAGTAATCCACTCAAACCTTTTCGCAACCCCACTTGGGTCCTCTTAGCTGCATCCTTCCACTTATCCGCATCATCCCTCTGGAAAGGCACTTTTCTTCCGCCCTTCTGGGTGTCTCTTTCACCTTCAAACACCTCTGTCCAATACTACGTGCTGAACAACAGCGCTTCACCTTCCCTAACTCTTTCTGATTTTCCTTTTCCAAAGCCAACACCGTGGGATCTTGGGGAGCAAAATTAAAACCACAATCTTTCTGCCGCTCAGGGTGATTTCGGAGGGTGAAAAAAACATATCCGCATACAGAGCTTTGTCCCATTTTCCCTCCCACCTTAAAAATAACAGGAGTTGCAGCAAGGCATTATACTTCAGAGTCCCATTCACAGGCCACTCTTCTTCGTCATCTAATTTATACAATGGCCATCACTGATTACAATACTTAATTAGAGTTTTCTTATTCACATTTCCTCCAGGAGGACGCCCTCATGTCCTTCCAGCGATATAAACTACAACCTAATGGCGATTTCTTTGGTATCTCTTTACTTTGCTGGGACCCTCCCATTTTATTGGTCCCAGTTCTCTCCTGTATTCCCGCAGTATTTTAACACTTAGTTCCACGGTCCACACTTTACCACTCAGAGGGTTACAGAATTACTCTTTTACATCCTTACAACCTTTTTATTTCGCTTCGTCCGTCTCCGGCCGTTTCCCTCGCGGGACAACGAAACCGAGGAGCAGGACTCCGCACTCACTTCACAGCGATGCTGTGTCTCAAACACACGTACACACAAATTTTCAACATACACTACATACAATATACAATACCCGGGTAAATGAAACAGGTAGTTATGGCTCCAGTTGATATCCCTTCAGCAGCTGCAAAGATTTAAATAATTCTTGGGAGAGGTCCGCTTACCCTTCTCCTGCTTCTTACACAGTCATGAGCCGGTCCGTCCTGGCTCCCGCCACCGGGATGCAGTGGTGACCTCAGATTTGCTCGATCTACCCCCAAGATCGCTAGCGGCCGCTCTATGGCTCAGCGAATCTCTTTGGCCGCTCTATCGGCCAGGGTACCCTCCTCCCCTACGGGGACTAGGCTGTACGCCAGACGTCTCTGTGCGGTTTACCAGCAGCCCCGGCCAAGCGTACGACTGACTGGCTCTTCTTGTAAAACATATCATTTAATCCGCGGCTTCAGGAGGTTGCTGTCTGCTCCCACGGTGAGCGGCTGGCAGCAGACGCTCCTCCGAGGAAGGTGCTCGGGGCGCGCCTAGGAGCGTCCGCTCCGCAGTCGATCCCGCAGTCGAGCCGAGACTCTCCTGCCTGGCTCGCCAAAACTGACGTGCGGAAACAGACTCTGCAACCCCTAAGGGTGTAAAGTAGGTATGTTTATTCAGCGCTGGGCAGCACGGGGCTGGGGTATTCCCATACATAGACATAAGGTTTCCCAATACGCCTAGACATGTGCATGACCTGTCCCCGCTTCGTGTTAAAATTAGCCCCAAGAGGTCGTTTCCATAAACTCCTCCCAACTGGGCTTGCGCAGTGCCTCCTGGTGGTGGTCGCGGGGGGGGGGTCGTGGGGATGAAGGCTGATGACTCTTCTTCGTCACCGCTGGTAACCCCTTCTTCTTGCGCAGACTCCGTTGCTCCTTGACTCTTGTCCAAACTGCAGGGTTGGTTTCAGCTGGTTTTTAAGACAAGTTGCTGTTCTCATCAGGAACTGTCCTTCGCTGAGAGATTACAAGACTCCTTACTTCAGTCCTTTTGTACAATAGTTAAACTTTGATAGTTACACTCTAAAGCTGCTTTTCAGTTCCCCCTTTTTCTATACAGTTAGTAAATTCTTTTACTACATCTCATTTTAATATAATGTTTCTTTATCTAGCATCTTCTCAAAATATTTGTTAGATTTAATTCTCGTCAAATTTCGGTCTTCTTCCGTTCGCTGTAGGAATCCCCTGAGCTCTGGCAATAACACCAAGCACACCGATTTATTACACACAGAGGCATAGACAGAATTACTGCTCTAATTTTCGTAATAAACAATTGTTTTAACCATGCCAAGTTTGGTAACCGAGATATTAATTTTTCTATTAAGCCACTACATCCCCAAGATGTGTTATCTTGGGCCACTTCATGCAAGATTTTGTTTTTTTCCCAAATTTGTGGTAAATCTTTCTCAAGCCTCTGGTCTTGGTTAACATAGGTACAACAACGTTCACCAACAACCCTACACAAATCCCCTTCTTTAGCAAAAAGCAAATCCAGCCCTAGCCTGTTTTGAAGTGTTACTTGTTTTAAGGAAGAAATTGCTTTCTGTAGAGCCATGAGCGTATCAGCTGTACCATTAGTAATAATTTCCATTGTAGCTGGAATGTTAACTAAGGCCTTTTCTAATTCACTAACTCCTAACCATGGAAGAAACCACCTCGCAAAACTATGAAACCTGGTTGGCCTCGTTATGAAAGGGTTTAGTTTTCTCTTGGTTGCATGGGTTACAGGTTTCATAGAGGTTCGTAATAAGCCAAGCATGCGTAAACTGGTTAAGTTTTGTGCAACAGTAACGTTAGGAACTACAGTCCCTACAGCACATTGGCCCTTCCACCCGAAAGGCAATACCTTCTATCCCCACTTCGCACAGATCCAATACCATCCCTGACCTACAGGAGCTGGCCAGCCTTTGGGGGTATTGCTGGCGTTTTTCCGAGTCTGCTTGCTATTCCACATATTTGCACTTCCCTACTTGATGTAACTAGAGCTAAATCTCCATGGAGATTTAGGTGCTTTCTTCACTCTGGTGTGATGTGTCCAGCTGCTCTGCTCTTTGATTTTGATTGTGGTGAAGGAGTACCTGGAAAGGTCCTTCCCACCGTGGCTCCAAGGTTCTTTCTGCAAGAGACCTTCTATAGACATAATCTCCAGGTTGGATGTTATGTACAGGGCCATCTAAAGCTCTACTTCGAGCCCCGACCACACGTTTCTCAGTTTTGTTGAGATGTTTGCTTAATGCTACCATGTAAGAGGTTATAATGGGGGGAGTGGAGGGGTGCTGATTGCAGGGATCGGAATGTCTAGCAGAGGTGTTTAAGGCATAGGAGCAGGCGAAGGAGAAAACGGCGCAGAGGGTAGCAGCGGCGCGGGGGGGGTGTGTGGTGGTGGACGGTTGTGCAGCTTGAGCACCCGCGAGCAAGGGCATGTCGGAGGACGAACCCGATGGCGGTGTTTGTGGCGTGCCCTGCGGTGTTGGCTCCGGAGCGGTGGCAGAAGCTGCAGCCTTTCGGTGTGGCTCTAATTGTTCTAAAGAGTCTTTCAGTAAACGCCATGTCGTCAAAACATTTGTGGCATTACTGTCCCCCCTGGTGGCCGCTTCCCATAACGCTTTTCCTGCCTCCTCCCAAGTCTCCACCTGGAACGCGGTCACTGCGTTCGCTTGTTGCCCGTGTTTTCGCAACCAAGTTAACAACCACCGAACATTTCCTTCATCATAATTTATGCCCCTTTTTGCAAGGATTCGCAAAAATCTACACAAAATAGATTTTTTTCTTCCGAGGACATTTGCGCCCCCATTCTCCCGTCCCCAGCGGTTCACTCCTTTTCCTGAGGCGATTAATTGTCCACAAGCAGCTCTCTGGTCCCCTGCAGTAGAGTTCAGCTCTCTGGTCCTCTGCAATAAACTTCAGCTGTGCTTGCCAATGCCCGCTCTCTCGTCGGTGGTTCTTAGGATCGACTCACGTCGATAATACTGTCAATACTGTCAACACGGTATATGGATTCTCGTGGATCCTGAACCACCCGGTATGATCCGTCAGGTTTGCCGACAGGCAATATAGGGGTGTTAAAATCAGATTCACATTCTTTCAATAATCCTAATTGTAAACATTTTTCTGTCACTGGCTGGATTCCTTCCCTACCCTCCTTCTTCAGGGGACGCTGTTAAATTCTTACCGGTTGTCGACCCTCTTTCAGTTTAACTTCAACAGGTGAAGCATTCTTCGCCCTTCCGCGTACATCGGTGGCCCATACTCCGGGATATACCTGGTCTTTTATTTCTCGTATAATTTCTTCTTCTCTAATTTGGGGTTCGGTAAGAACCAAACTTAAAATGTCAATGTGATTTTTTTTTTTTGTCTGGTATTTCAAATTCCATTTCCCCATTTCTCAAGTCTCAATTCTCAATTCAATTCTATTTCGGGATTTAGGTGTTCTAATAGGTCCCTTCCCAGTAATAGTCTAGGAGCCTCAGGCAGGTAGAGAAATTTGTGAATCCCCACACTCTTCCCAATTCCAAATGTTAATGGTTTCAAGAAAAAGCTTTTTCCACCTGCCCAGTTGCTCCCACAACATTAACACTTTTGTTGACTTATAGGTAACAAGGTTTGATTCAATGCAGAGAATGTGGCTAACGCAGCCACTATTTCCTTTCCCGGTTTCCTTCTGTCCTCTCCCTCCCCATTCCGATATACTCGCCACACTTCCTCCAGCAACTTTTCTAAATTCCTTATATCTGCTTCCCTAACTTTCTTTCTGATAGCATTAGTGGATCATCCCAGAAACAGAGATGCCAGCTGCTGTGTGGCAGCTTCTGACTCCGGTTTCATAGTAGTTACTCTTCTCACAGCAGCCCGTAAGCCATCGAAAAACTTGGTGGGCCGTTCAGTCTGCCCCTGCTTGGTAGCATACAGAGCAGACCAGTTAACTGCCTTTGGGATCGCATGTTCTATTCCCAATTTGATCCAGGCTCGGTATCGTTGCAACAAACGGTACTGAGCTGGATCATTAGGGTCCCAGCGCGGGTCCCTGGAGGGCACAGGATCTTCGGCCGTGCCCTGTAAAACTCGTCCCTCAATCTATGGTTCTACATGAGCTCGGGCTGCCTTTAATACAAGCTGCTTCTCCGTTTCAGTCATAGCATCTAACATAAGATCCACATCTTTCCAATCCGGGTCCAAGCTCTTAGTAATCCACTCAAACCTTTTCGCAACCCCACTTGGGTCCTCTTAGCTGCATCCTTCCACTTATCCGCATCATCCCTCTGGAAAGGCACTTTTCTTCCGCCCTTCTGGGTGTCTCTTTCACCTTCAAACACCTCTGTCCAATACTACGTGCTGAACAACAGCGCTTCACCTTCCCTAACTCTTTCTGATTTTCCTTTTCCAAAGCCAACACCGTGGGATCTTGGGGAGCAAAATTAAAACCACAATCTTTCTGCCGCTCAGGGTGATTTCGGAGGGTGAAAAAAACATATCCGCATACAGAGCTTTGTCCCATTTTCCCTCCCACCTTAAAAATAACAGGAGTTGCAGCAAGGCATTATACTTCAGAGTCCCATTCACAGGCCACTCTTCTTCGTCATCTAATTTATACAATGGCCATCACTGATTACAATACTTAATTAGAGTTTTCTTAGTCACATTTCCTCCAGGAGGACGCCCTCATGTCCTTCCAGCGATATAAACTACAACCTAATGGCGATTTCTTTGGTATCTCTTTACTTTGCTGGGACCCTCCCATTTTATTGGTCCCAGTTCTCTCCTGTATTCCCGCAGTATTTTAACACTTAGTTCCACGGTCCACACTTTACCACTCAGAGGGTTACAGAATTACTCTTTTACATCCTTACAACCTTTTTATTTCGCTTCGTCCGTCTCCGGCCGTTTCCCTCGCGGGACAACGAAACCGAGGAGCAGGACTCCGCACTCACTTCACAGCGATGCTGTGCCTCAAACACACGTACACACAAATTTTCAACATACACTACATACAATATACAATACCCGGGTAAATGAAACAGGTAGTTATGGCTCCAGTTGATATCCCTTCAGCAGCTGCAAAGATTTAAATAATTCTTGGGAGAGGTCCGCTTACCCTTCTCCTGCTTCTTACACAGTCATGAGCCGGTCCGTCCTGGCTCCCGCCACCGGGATGCAGTGGTGACCTCAGATTTGCTCGATCTACCCCCAAGATCGCTAGCGGCCGCTCTATGGCTCAGCGAATCTCTTTGGCCGCTCTATCGGCCAGGGTACCCTCCTCCCCTACGGGGACTAGGCTGTACGCCAGACGTCTCTGTGCGGTTTACCAGCAGCCCCGGCCAAGCGTACGACTGACTGGCTCTTCTTGTAAAACATATCATTTAATCCGCAGCTTCAGGAGGTTGCTGTCTGCTCCCACGGTGAGCGGCTGGCAGCAGACGCTCCTCCGAGGAAGGTGCTCGGGGCGCGCCTAGGAGCCGAGACTCTCCTGCCTGGCTCGCCAAAACTGACGTGCGGAAACAGACTCTGCAACCCCTAAGGGTGTAAAGTAGGTATGTTTATTCAGCGCTGGGCAGCACGGGGCTGGGGTCATCCCATACATAGACATAAGGTTTCCCAATACGCCTAGACATGTGCATGACCTGTCCCCGCTTCGTGTTAAAATTAGCCCCAAGAGGTCGTTTCCATAAACTCCTCCCAAATGCGCTTGCGCAGTGCCTCCTGGTGGTGGTCGCGGGGGGGGGGGGGGTCGTGGGGATGAAGGCTGATGACTCTTCTTCGTCACCGCTGGTAACCCCTTCTTCTTGCGCAGACTCCGTTGCTCCTTGACTCTTGTCCAAACTGCAGGGTTGGTTTCAGCTGGTTTTTAAGACAAGTTGCTGTTCTCATCAGGAACTGTCCTTCGCTGAGAGATTACAAGACTCCTTACTTCAATGCTTTTGTACAATAGTTAAACTTTGATAGTTACACTCTAAAGCTGCTTTTCAGTTCCCCCTTTTTCTATACAGTTAGTAAATTCTTTTACTACATCTCATTTTAATATAATGTTTCTTTATCTAGCATCTTCTCAAAATATTTGTTAGATTTAATTCTCGTCGAATTTCGGTCTTCTTCCGTTCGCTGTAGGAATCCCCTGAGCTCTGGCAATAACACCAAGCACACCGATTTATTACACACAGAGGCATAGACAGAATTACTGCTCTAATTTTCGTAATAAACAATTGTTTTAACCATGCCAAGTTTGGTAACCGAGATATTAATTTTTCTATTAAGCCACTACATCCCCAAGATGTGTTATCTTGGGCCACTTCATGCAAGATTTTGTTTTTTTCCCAAATTTGTGGTAAATCTTTCTCAAGCCTCTGGTCTTGGTTAACATAGGTACAACAACGTTCACCAACAACCCTACACAAATCCCCTTCTTTAGCAAAAAGCAAATCCAGCCCTAGCCTGTTTTGAAGTGTTACTTGTTTTAAGGAAGAAATTGCTTTCTGTAGAGCCATGAGCGTATCAGCTGTACCATTAGTAATAATTTCCATTGTAGCTGGAATGTTAACTAAGGCCTTTTCTAATTCACTAACTCCTAACCATGGAAGAAACCACCTCGCAAAACTATGAAACCTGGTTGGCCTCGTTATGAAAGGGTTTAGTTTTCTCTTGGTTGCATGGGTTACAGGTTTCATAGAGGTTCGTAATAAGCCAAGCATGCGTAAACTGGTTAAGTTTTGTGCAACAGTAACGTTAGGAACTACAGTCCCTACAGCACATTGGCCCTTCCACCCGAAAGGCAATACCTTCTATCCCCACTTCGCACAGATCCAATACCATCCCTGACCTACAGGAGCTGGCCAGCCTTTGGGGGTATTGCTGGCGTTTTTCCGAGTCTGCTTGCTATTCCACATATTTGCACTTCCCTACTTGATGTAACTAGAGCTAAATCTCCATGGAGATTTAGGTGCTTTCTTCACTCTGGTGTGATGTGTCCAGCTGCTCTGCTCTTTGATTTTGATTGCGGTGAAGGAGTACCTGGAAAGGTCCTTCCCACCGTGGCTCCAAGGTTCTTTCTGCAAGAGACCTTCTATAGACATAATCTCCAGGTTGGATGTTATGTACAGGGCCATCTAAAGCTCTACTTCGAGCCCCGACCACACGTTTCTCAGTTTTGTTGAGATGTTTGCTTAATGCTACCATGTAAGAGGTTATAATGGGGGGAGTGGAGGGGTGCTGATTGCAGGGATCGGAATGTCTAGCAGAGGTGTTTAAGGCATAGGAGCAGGCGAAGGAGAAAACGGCGCAGAGGGTAGCAGCGGCGCGGGGGGGGTGTGTGGTGGTGGACGGTTGTGCAGCTTGAGCACCCGCGAGCAAGGGCATGTCGGAGGACGAACCCGATGGCGGTGTTTGTGGCGTGCCCTGCGGTGTTGGCTCCGGAGCGGTGGCAGAAGCTGCAGCCTTTCGGTGTGGCTCTAATTGTTCTAAAGAGTCTTTCAGTAAACGCCATGTCGTCAAAACATTTGTGGCATTACTGTCCCCCCTGGTGGCCGCTTCCCATAACGCTTTTCCTGCCTCCTCCCAAGTCTCCACCTGGAACGCGGTCACTGCGTTCGCTTGTTGCCCGTGTTTTCGCAACCAAGTTAACAACAACCGAACCTTTCCTTCATCATAATTTATGCCCCTTTTTGCAAGGATTCGCAAAAATCTACACAAAATAGATTTTTTTCTTCCGAGGACATTTGCGCCCCCATTCTCCCGTCCCCAGCGGTTCACTCCTTTTCCTGAGGCGATTAATTGTCCACAAGCAGCTCTCTGGTCCCCTGCAGTAGAGTTCAGCTCTCTGGTCCTCTGCAATAAACTTCAGCTGTGCTTGCCAATGCCCGCTCTCTCGTCGGTGGTTCTTAGGATCGACTCACGTCGATAATACTGTCAATACTGTCAACACGGTATATGGATTCTCGTGGATCCTGAACCACCAGGTATGATCCGTCAGGTTTGCCGACAGGCAATATAGGGGTGTTAAAATCAGATTCACATTCTTTCAATAATCCTAATTGTAAACATTTTTCTGTCACTGGCTGGATTCCTTCCCTACCCTCCTTCTTCAGGGGACGCTGTTAAATTCTTACCGGTTGTCGACCCTCTTTCAGTTTAACTTCAACAGGTGAAGCATTCTTCGCCCTTCCGCGTACATCGGTGGCCCATACTCCGGGATATACCTGGTCTTTTATTTCTCGTATAATTTCTTCTTCTCTAATTTGGGGTTCGGTAAGAACCAAACTTAAAATGTCAATGTGATTTTTTTTTTTTTTTGTCTGGTATTTCCAATTCCATTTCCCCATTTCTCAATTCTGTTTCGGGATTTAGCTGTTCTAATAGGTCCCTTCCCAGTAATAGTCTAGGAGCCTCAGGCAGGTAGAGAAATTTGTGAATCCCCACACTCTTCCCAATTCCAAATGTTAATGGTTTCAAGAAAAAGCTTTTTCCACCTGCCCAGTTGCTCCCACAACATTAACACTTTTGTTGACTTATAGGTAACAAGGTTTGATTCAATGCAGAGAATGTGGCTAATGCAGCCACTATCTCCTTTCCCGGTTTCCTTCTGTCCTCTCCCTCCCCATTCCGATATACTCGCCACACTTCCTCCAGCAACTTTTCTAAATTCCTTATATCTGCTTCCCTAACTTTCTTTCTGATAGCATTAGTGGATCGTCTAGTTTAGTGAGCGGCTGGCAGCGGAGGCTCCTCCGAGGAAGGTGCTCGGGGCGCGCCTAGGAGCGTCCGCTCCGCAGTCGATCCCGCAGTCGAGCCGAGACTCTCCTGCCTGGCTTGCCAAAACTGACGTGCGGAAACAGACTCTGCAACCCCTAAGGGTGTAAAGTAGGTATGTTTATTCAGCGCTGGGCAGCACGGGGCTGGGGTCATCCCATACATAGACATAAGGTTTCCCAATACGCCTAGACATGTGCATGACCTGTCCCCGCTTCGTATTAAAATTAGCCCCAAGAGGTCGTTTCCATAAACTCCTCCCAAATGCGCTTGCGCAGTGCCTCCTGGTGGTGGTCGCGGGGGGGTCGTGGGGATGAAGGCTGATGACTCTTCTTCGTCACCGCTGGTAACCCCTTCTTCTTGCGCAGACTCCGTTGCTCCTTGACTCTTGTCCAAACTGCAGGGTTGGTTTCAGCTGGTTTTTAAGACAAGTTGCTGTTCTCATCAGGAACTGTCCTTCGCTGAGAGATTACAAGACTCCTTACTTCAGTCCTTTTGTACAATAGTTAAACTTTGATAGTTACACTCTAAAGCCCCTTTTCACCCCCAAAGGGCCTTCTTGCGCACCCCACTTTGGAGACAGAGCTTCTGCACCAATCTGAATTGCCACATCTTTTTTATTGTTTTGTTCCTTCCCCTTCTGCTGCTCTTTTCTGTATGCCCTTCTCTTTTTCCTCTGGTTTTGCCATCTTCCCGTGAACCTGCACTCGATAAATGCAGGTGTACGCTGCGTTTCCCCAGTTGCTCTTCACCAGAAGTTTGACACGTGCAAAGGCTCTGGGAAGCGGCGCGTTCTGGGAAGAAAAGCGGGAAAAGGAAGCAGGGGTGTTAGGAGAGAGAATGCAATGAAGGTGTCTCCCCTGGCCAGCCCTGCTCCTGCTCAGGAACGAGCTCCTGAAAGTGGGTGGGAGCGGCAATCTGAGGCTCGCTGCTGGTACCGCGGCTGCTGGGGACACGGGAAGGGGGAAGGCAGCTGGCATCCTCTGCATGCCGGCCCTGCTGGGGCTCAGTCTCCCTCCCCTCTGCCCCTTCCCTCTGCTGCTTGCTCTGTGCTGGCAGAGAGGCCGGGGAGATGCTCCTGGGGCGGGGGGGGGGGGGGGCGGCTGCTGCGCAACCCCATCAAGCTCCCGCTGGCTGCTCGGCCTGCTTTGCTCCTGGCAGGCGTGAGAGCATGGGGAGAGAAGGGGCACGCTGTGCTGGGAGGAGAGGACACTGTCCCTCGGTCCAGGGAGAAAGCATTCACGCTCTTCCTGCCATGGACTTGCAGGCAAAGCTGGTTTGCTCCCCGGCACCTTGCTCCTGCGCGTGGACCGTACCTTCAGAGGGAAGGTCTGAATGGTCTCCTTTGCCACGTTGTATGTGAACGTCCCAAGGAGAGTTTCCTCTTCTCCGTCCGCATCCACTCCCTCAGGGGCAAAGCACAAGGAGAGCAGCTCAGACTCGTCCCCACAAAGAGGGCACGTACGTGCTGGATCAGCCCTGCTATCTCCCCACCCTCTCCTGGGGCTCCAGCAGTAGGCTAGCACTCGCTATGCGGGAGCTCAGTCTCGGCCTTGACTTCTGCTCAGGAACCCTGAGGTGCTTGTCCCGAACAAGTCTCAAGAGGGATGAAACCCCTAGAGCCCTTGAAGTGTCCCGCTAGGGCACTGCAGTGCTCAGGAGAGAGCAGGACGCAAACCTCAGAGGATGCACAAAAGCAAGCAAGACCCTGCCATGGCTTTCCCCCAGGGCCAGATCCCCACCAGAAGCACCCAGCAGAGACTCACAAAGACAGCGACGTCTCTGGGGGCGCTGATGACGGTCCCAGATGGAGAGACTTCTATGAAGATGTGCTGCACAGTGACGGCAGTCAGATGGACTCGTGCTGGCAACCTGATGACCACCTGGCCCTGATCCCCTTGTAAAGGCCAGCAGTTTCCTGGGGAAACATCCGGCTGCAAGCAGAACACGAGAGCAAGGAAGAGAGAGAGAGTGTTGGGGCCAACACAACGGCCCACGTAGCTTGAAGCGTAGGCGCCGTTGTGTCCGTGGGGTCTATTTTGGCTTGAAAATGAGGCGCGTGGGAGGAAATGGACAGAAGCAGGAGGCCTTCATCCCTGCCTGACTGAAAGGGGGCTCTCAGGATTATGGGGCAGAGGAGAAGAGCAATTATGAAACCGTCCCAGTCAGGGCCTAGCAGAAACACCTCTCTGCCCAGTGGCTGTGCAGGGCACCCCCCCACCAGGGAGAAAGTCTTTCACCCAGCTGGGGCAGAGCACTGTGGGCGAGATGCAGCAGTTTGGCTCCGTTCAGCTCCATTCCCCTCCTGAGGGGAACCACTGATTGCTAGCAAGCCCAGCCCTGTGTTCGAGCTTTGCTTTCAGGAACCTGATCAACACTGTGGGCTTGAGCAGTGCCACTGGAGCGAGGGGAGAGCCCCTGAGGTCCATCCCCAACTTCAGAGGGAGGCAGGAAACCTTCCCTGAGGACTTCTGCTACGATACCTGCAAAATAGTGTCCGGAGGGTTGGCAGTGCGAAAGAGCCATAAAACCCTGCAGCCCCAATTCTCTTTGCAGATGTAGGTCTCGGAAGTTCTCTGCACGTCGATGGTGGCACCTGGAAGGGAGGGAGCGCAGGTGACTACTGGAAGAGGCCACATTCTAGGAGGACTCGGTGCTCAGACAGTCTTTCTGATGCTGCCGGCCAGCTCCACGTCTCTCAGTGCTCTCCTCCTCCCCACGCTGCTGGGGGTGCCCAGCTGCACAGGGGAATGACGGCAGCCACGTGCCTGCTGGTGACTGCTTCTCTCACAGCGCCATGAGGAGAAGGTGTGAGCGTTCTGGGAGACAGCGGGCGCCCACGTGAATGACAGCAGACCAAAACTGAGGGCTTGCGGCATGGGCAGCAAAGGATGGCCCAGCCATTCCCTCTTCCAATGCAGTGCAGAAGAAGAGAGCCCTTCCAACAGCACAGGAACACGTGCGGGGGCAGCGGCGGAGGCCCCCGTGCGCAGACCCCCGTGCGGAGGCCGAGGGCAGGACTGGGAGGGAGTCTGAGAGAGCCACTGTGCCACAGCCTTGCTCTTGGACCCCATGAAGCGTTGAAGCTCCCCCACTTTGGAGAGCAGCGCCTGCAGCACAGGCTGCTTTGGGGAGTGCTGCAGACAAGCGCAGGGCAAGGAGACTGGGCTGCTTGTGTCCATACCAGAGCTTTTCAGGGCCCAGTCAGACATCTCGACGTAGACTTCCGAAGCCATCTGCGATGCTGCCTGGTTCACTTCCTGGGAACGCCATAAATGAACACAGAAAAGGACCACATCAGCGGGCAGTTCAGCGTGGCTGCTAGCGCCGGCAGAGGCAAAGGGTCAGTGTCAGAAAGGCAAGGCAAGCCTTGTCCACAGAGCTGCAAGACTCTGCTGCTGACGGGAGCCACAAGGA
Source organism: Platalea leucorodia (assembly GCF_965183815.1). Lineage (NCBI taxonomy): Eukaryota > Metazoa > Chordata > Aves > Pelecaniformes > Threskiornithidae > Platalea > Platalea leucorodia. The sequence continues at coordinate 8,001,615 of NC_138841.1, read as the reverse complement.
CTGAGGAAGAGAATCTGTGTCCGCGGCCACGGCCATGGCCATGAGGTGGGTTGACGAGGGTCCCCACACCCTCGTCCCCACCCTCCACGCTCTGCAGGTCAGCGGGGAGATGGGCTCGGACCCTGCAAGCGACGGCTGGCCCCGTGAGCGTGCCTGGGTCTCATCACTGCCTCAGGAGCCCAGCCAGAGGAGCCAGAGTGCCAGCGTGCCAAGGGAAGGCTGTTGGGAGTCCTCTGCTGCCTGAAGCAGCCTGCTTAAACTGGGCCTGGAGAAGGGCCTGTGCAGCACAGAAGCTCACCCAGCAAGCCCCTGGGGCAAAGGCTGGGTTGCTGCAGTCAGCAGTCCGACCCCACCAACAAGCCCAAGGAGTGCTTTCTTGGGGGTTCTGCCCAGCCAAGCCTCCTTCCCCAAAACGCAGCATCACCTTTGCCCTGCTGACCTCCGCCCTCAGTTGAGCCACCTCCTGCATCAGAAGCTGCATCATTTGCCTTTGCTCCTCCAAGAAAACGCGAAAGCTCCTGCATAAAAGCACGAAAGCAGATCTTGTCAGAGAGCGGCCCGTCCCCTCTGGGGAGCGTCTCAGCTCGGCAAGAAGGAGAGACACGTGTGCTTTCCCGGCTTTGAGAGTGCTTCCCTTCCACACCAGTTTGAGCAGAAGGCAAAGGCAGGTAGGAGGTATGGGAGCCCTGGCTGTTAGCAAAATGAGTGCAGGTAGCACGAGGTGGGCTGATGCTTCTGCACAGAACCAATTCCAGCTCAGGAAACGTCTCTTACCGCAGGGTCTTCAGGTCTTCTGCGGACACAAGTGCCAGCTCCTGAAAGGGAAAAACGCTCGGTTCGAGCATCCGCTACCAGAGCCACCGGGGCTTCCCAGGAGAGGCTTTCCTAGGAAGACTCGGCACAAGCTGCTGCTTCTTTGGGTCACCCTGCGTGTGGCAGCAGGAGAGCCCGTGATTTATCCAGCCGCTCTCAGCAATGCTCTGTTGCAGGAGGTGCCTGTGCCACAGAAGTCACCGACCTCTAGCAGTGCCTTTGTTCGCATTGTCCACCCTGGCAGCGAGGTCCCGCAGTAAACACCAGCTGCAATTCACATCATCAAGAGAGAGTTATTTTACTGGGGTCGCTAGCGATGCCTGCAGTCGCGTTGTCTCCTCCCTGTTGCCTTAGGGGTGGGGCAGCAGGTGAGCTGAGGAGGTGGGGAACGTGGCGTGCGGAGAGAGGACGCGCCTCTGCCCGGAAGCCATCGGCCCAGGCTTGAGGGGACTGCGCAGCCGTGAGCCTCAGGTGTGCTCAGTGCCCCAGAGCTATTCCCCGCTTCCCCTCGCTGCTTCAGGGAGCCCCGAGACCAGGCTGCATGGGCTAGGAGAGGTACCTCCCCATGGGTGCCCCTGCACGGCCCCTCCCCTCTGGGAATCCCCAGTTCAGGCTTGGAAGTAGCTACGCCCTTCTCTCCCGGACTTGCAGACGAAGCAAGCCATGTGGCCCAGTGGCCAGAGCAGCAGCCTGGCTGGGAGACTCCCAGTCTTACTGGCAGTCCAAAAGGCAGTCCCGGTCCAGGACGTACTCGGGAAGCGCTTGGGCCATGGGAGTTTCCGCCCATACTGGCCCAAAAGGAAAGCTGGGCAGCTGAAAGCTGGCATCCAGCACAGCCTGGCTGTCGCTCTCAGGTGTCTGCTCATGCAAACTCACCAAGAGCCACGGGGAGCAAGAAGAAGACGACTTGGAAGATCCTCTTCTTCTGCAGGGCCATCTTTTGCCTGAAAAAGAGGGAGTCCTGTGGCTGCCCATGATCCAAGCCTTGGGCAAAGCCCTCCACCGGTGGAGTTCCCTTTTCAGGCTGGAAAGCCACCCTTTTGGAAGCCTCCTGCTGCCAGAGAGCTGCCAGAGCAGCGCCCAGGAGGAAGACGATTTCTGTCCACACCGTTCAACACTGCCGGCAGATCTTCCCCAGAGGAAGGGCTCCAGAAGCACCATCCCAAAGGGAATGAAAATTATGCAGGGAAGTAAAGAGGCCGAGCAAACGAAGACTGCTTTTCAGCTGTCTTTCTGGTGGGGACCTTGCTCTCTCTTTGGCTCAGAAAGCAGGCCTGTTCTCACTTGCGAGCACACAGATCTCTCTTAGGGGTGTTTTTCTGCAGAGCTGGGAAGCGCAGGAGCCTTGTCTGCCTTTCCTCCCAGAGCCCTCCCAGACCTGCGCGGTCACTGGCCAGAGCTGGGGAAAAGCCTTCCCCCGCGGGGGCTTGGCTCTGCACCCAAGCGTCTGGCTACACGGCAGTTTGCCCTGCCGCAGCCAAAGTGTGGGGCTCTGGCAAATGCGTGGGACTGAGACTGCCGAGGGGCTTTGCTCTTGGCTCTCCCCAAGAATGGCCACAGCACGAGCAGCACCCCAGCTTGGGCGCCCGACTGGGAGCCCTGGGCTGCTGGCTGGGGAACACCCTCTGCTCTCCCCTTTGCTTGCACCGGCCCTCAGACATCCCCTTTCTCTCCCCGTCACCAGCAGAAACATCATGTAATACGTACACGGCGGAGATGCACGTCCTCAGCAGACGTCTCCGCGGGGAGACAAGGGCGCCTGCCGGACGGCAAGTAAGGCTGAAGACTGTCCCTGCGCAAGGAAAGCAGAGAAAAGTTAGGCCTGTCTCTTGAGGTCTCTTCTCTAGGATGCCCAGCCCCGCGTGTCTCAGCTGCCTGCGGGGAGGCGGGCACCGTGTCCTACACACGCCCTCCCTGGGGCAAAGAGCAGGGCAGCCTGCACTTCTCCTGCCACTTGTGACGTTTGGCCAGAGCTCCAGCGCAGCACAGCTCTCCAAGTTCACCCCCGAGGAGGTCACAGCAAGCAGCAGTGCTGAGCTTACTTGCAATTTCTGTGCCCTTGTCACACCACTTGGCAGGCCCTTGAGTGGCTGAGCCGGGAGCTGACATCGAAGAGAGTATCCCCAGCTCCACCTGCATGCGGAGGTTCCTGTCGGAGGAAAAAGACAAATGCCCGTTGCCCACCGTCCCCACGCCGCGGGAGCCGAGGCGGGCAGGAGCAGCCTGAGCGGCGGCCCTTGCCAGAAGACGGGCCGTCCCAGCAGCAGCGAGAGAGGGCAGCTCCCCTCTTCTTTCCCCATCCTTTGCTTTACACGCCTGCAGTGGGAGCAAGCTGGCAGCAGCAGACCCCCGCCTCGGGAAGCCCACCCAGCAGCACAGCGCGATTCTCAGCCCGTCCCTCCCTGCTCCCTGGCCCCGGCCCCACCCTGCCCCGCAACAGACACCTCCCAGTGGCCCTTTGGGGAGGGGGCACGGGCTGCTGTCCCCCCCCACGGCTCCCCCCACCTCTTCCCTGGGCACTCCCAGGTCTCCCGACCCCTCTCTGCCCCGCACAGCTGCTCCCATCAGCCAGGCAGGATCGCCCCTCCACGTCCCGAGGGGGCCAGTCTCAGGCCCCAGGGGCTTGGCCTCCCCACGCAGCAAAACCGCCCCGTGCAGCAGGGCTGGGCTCCGACCCTGCAGCACGAGGCTGCCGCCTCCCCAAAAGCCCCTGCTGCACACTGCCTTTTGGCTGGGAGAGTGAGCCAGGCTTTCCACCCAGACCCGTCCTCACAGAAGGGGGCCTTCGCAAGCCACGGGGCTCTTCTTCAGAAAACTTCTGTCGGCTTCCCCAGGCTGCTCCGCACCCCACTGACCGTGCTAGGCCACGTCCGTGCTACCAGCCCAACCTGATGCCCCGGGCACATGCCAGGCTTTGTACCTACTCGTCTGGCAGCGGCTGGGCCCTGCTTCCTCCCCTGCCGGCTGTTGGCCAGCCTCGTTCCCCAGGGAGCCATGGGAGGGCCCTTGGCGTCTTCTCTCGGGGGCCTTTCTCCTCGCCATCTCTGGGCAAAGGCAGGCTCCCCGCTCCGCTCTTCCCCCTCAGCCCCAGCAGTGTGGCCTGCCCAGGCAAAAACAGCTCCGGCAGCAGCCCCACAGCACGAGCGCGCCTGCCCAGGGCAAGAGCCACACGGCAGCTGTGGGCTCCTTCCCCGCGCGCCACAGGGCTGTGTGGGCGGCAAGCTCTGACCTCACACTGGTGGCTCTGACATCACACTGGGGCTCCCCAGTGTGCAGCAGGGCGGGGAGAGCCGGTGGGCTCCCCTGGGGCAGCACGGCTGCTGCTCTCCTGGGCGGTAGTTTGCCCATGCCTCTGGGCCCCCCGAACCCTGCCACACTCCCGTGCCGGGCGGCTGCCTGGCCTGTGCTGCCAGGCAGGGTTCCAGCTCTCATAAAGACAGAAGCCAACTGAACGGCCTCTTCTGGTTTTTCAGGGTCTACATTCGTGTATTTCCTGGCAGTGACTTTTAACCGCTCCACCAAGGCAGACGGGGATTCGTTTGGTTCTTGCTTAACCTCATAGCATTTGCACCAATGGATCGCTTTTGGCATAGCGTGCCTTATGCCAAATAGTACCCAAAAGCCCCTGGGGTCCCGGCTGCTTAGGATGCCCCCCCCGCGTCTGCGGCAGGAAAAGCTGGATCTGTCGTTCCCTGCAGGTCCCCATTAGCCCGTGCCCCTTCTACCTCTTTCCCAGCAGTGTTTCATACCACCTTCTTCTCAGTACCGTCTCACAATGTCTCTAATATTACCTGTACGTCATTCCAATCAGGGGCTTGGGTCCTGGTTATAGTTTCCAAAACTTTACCCCCCCTTTCTGGCTCTTCCCTATCAATACCCGCCGTTTCCTTCCAGGACCTCAAATCCCTTCTTGGCAATGGCACTTTAACGGTTACTGGCCCATTATTTCCGACCGCTTGTCGGAGAGGAGCTTGTAAAACCTCTCCTGCTTCCCCTTGTCGTCCCCTCGTTCTTCCTGCCATCGCACTAAATCCTTCTGCTCCACCAAGTCGCCCATAGCCAGGGCCATAGCCAATTCCTCCCGCGCTACCAGCATCACCGGCTCGCCTACGACCGCTTTCTCTTACCCTGCTCACATGACTAATAGCTTCACCGGCGTCAGGATTCTCTCCCAACCTCTGCCGGGGAGCAGCCATGAACTCTAGGTCACCTTCTGCCTCCCGTCCGCCTTTCCAGCATCTCTTCCCCATACGACAAGCAGAACACCATCGTTTTAAATTCCTGCCCCTCCCCTCCTTTTCTAGAGCCAAGATCAGAGGATCCTGTGGGATTATTCCGCATTCCTTCTGCCATTCTGGGTGGTTTCTTAGTGTGAAAAAGAAATGCACGCATGGTACTTCATCCCATCTACCCTCCCGCCTGCAAAGTACCATCAGTTGTACTATAGTAGTATATCTTAGAGTTCCGTTCTTTGGCCATTTTTCCTGATCTTCGAGACTATACATTGGCCACCAATTGTTACCATATTCTAGAAGCTGTTTTTGAGTGAGAGGCTCCCCTCCCAATTTCCTCCGATGTTTCACCATCCATCCTAGGGGAGATCTTTTCCGAATCCCCCCTTCCGCAGAGGGCTTAGTACCCACCACAAAAGATACAGCAACACCAAACAGAGAAACAATAACTTTGCACAAAATAGTCAGAGGCATTCCCCAGACGGGGACTCGAACACCTAGATTACCTTCAGTGGGACTCCAACCCACCCCTTCGGCCAAAGCTTTCCAGACACAGGTGTCCTAGGGACTTGGGCCCGATAGGGTCCAATCCTTCCCTTAGGTACCTTTACAGCCCAACCCCGCGAGGCCTTCACCGCGCCTGACGGGCAGGCAACCACCCTTTTAATCAGAAAAGGGATGCCTTTACCTTCCCAGGGGTCCTGCTCAGAGCTCTTTGGTCTCGGCTTCGGAGGTTCTTCCCAAGAATCCCTCGGTGCCGGCTGGGGGTCCTGCGATCCCGCGGATCCGTCAACATTCAGAAGCAGAGTCCCATCTGGGTCGCCCAAACTGTCACCAAAATGGGGAATCAACCTCTTCACACCAATGTAGCATCGAGAAGCAGGCATTCTCTTTATTACAGCGCAATTGCTGAGCTGGCTCTGGCTCAGCGGCCCAGGCAGATTGTATTGGACTTTGGGAGGCTCTAGAAAGAGACAGCCCCAGTGTTTGTGGGGCTGTGAATGCGGTTGCCTGGCTACTTGAAGAGCAGCGAGAGCTTTCGGTCCTGGCACCTTTGGGGTGGGAGGAATCCCCGGATGTTTGCAGTTTTCTGTCTGGACTTTGGCTGTACTCAGCAGGCCAGGGAGACAGACTCCATTGAACATTGGGAGGCTCCAGAAACAGAGAGTGTCTGTTCCCTTGCTCTGTGTCCCACTCTCTGCCCCTGCCTCTCCCCTTTCTTCTCCCTCTCACCCTTTGCCTTCTGTCCTTCTGTCCTGTTCCCTGTCCCATTTCTCTGTCTCTCCGCCCCTTTGTCCCGTGCCCTTGCCCTTTCTGTGTCTGTCCATCCCTCTGTTCTCCTTCCTGCCCCTCTTCTCTCTCTGTCCCTCTGTCCTGCTGCTTAGCACTAGTTTTCTTCCTGCGCCATGTTCTTCACTTGCCCTCCGTCTCCTTCCTTCTCTATCCCTGTTTCTGCTCCTCACCACTATTTTTCCTTTCTCCACTCCCTGCCCAGCTACCCCTTTTTCCCACCATCCCTCTGTCCGTCTCCTGTCCCTCTGTCCGTCTCCTGTCCCTCTCCGGCCACCCCACCGCCCTGCCCCACCCTTCTCCGCCGCTCTGTCCCCCTCTCCCCCTCCTCCTCCCTCTCCACCGGGGCTCTGGGGCCAGCGCAGCCCCGCGGAGGCGGCCATGGGGCCTGCTCGTGGGGCAGGGCCCAGCCGGGGCGGGGGACGGTGGCCGCGCAGGGTCAGACAGCAGGGCAGTTGCGCCCCGTGGCATGCCGGGAGCTGTAGTCCTGGGGTACATGTCCGCCAGGTGGCCATGTTGGTTAGCACGGCATGCCGGGAGCTGTAGTCCTGAGACATGGGGCTGCCGGGCGGCCGCGTTGGTTACCAGGGCATGCCCGGAGCCGTCATGGCCCCACGCTCACCTTCCTGGCAGCCGTGTTGGTCTCGGGAGGTGCAGCTCCAGCTGCGGCCTGGCTGAGGTGAGGCCTGGGGCTGCCCGTGAGGGGAGTGAGGCCCTTGGGCGGGCGTGGGGGTGTCTCCTGCCTGCTGGAACCCCGCGGGTGGCGGGGGGAGCTCCAAGCTGGAGCCGGGCCTGGCCGGGGCAGCCCCAGGACCGACCCGAGAGCTGGGGAGGGGAAGGAGATGGAGACAGATCCCCCCGGGCACAGGCACCGGGCAGCCCGACTCCCGGAGCCCCCCGCATCCGCCGCGGCCCCGCTCGGCCCCTGCAGCTGCCCCGGCCCCAGCACCTCCCCGAGGCCTGTCCCGCAGCCCCAGGCCCCCACGGCCTGTCCTGGCAGCAGCGAGCCGGGCCTGGGGCACGCTTGATCCTCCGTCACCGCGGGTGCATCAGCAGCAGCGCGGGGAGGGAGCGGTGTCTGCAGGAGCTCCTGCAGCAGGAGCTTACAAGCTTCTTAAAATTGGTTAATTCCAGTGTGATACTTCTATGGTAATAATTCAACATCCATCTTCCAGCATTTCTAAGATGCCTTTGCATACTTAAGCTGTCAGTTATACTGTCAGTTAAGCAATGTAATACTTTGTATAGTTCCTCTTGATAACCGTCTGTTTCTTGAAATTCACTGCTGAGTCCTTTAAAGAGTAAGACAAATACCAGCGCACTGAATTGTTTCAGTTCATTTTACAGCGCCCAAGAAGGAAAGTGCCAGAGCCATGTGGTAGTAGGCAGGAATTGTGTTCTGTGCTGCAAGACACAGTCTTGGTAAGGGCTTGTGGCTGCTGGCTTTTGCTTACCCATCAAAGAAGAACTTGAGTAGGTGCCAGGAAACACGCTCCTGGACACCGCTAAAACATGCGGTTTAGCAGTAGCTCACTGATGATCAGTAATTAGAAATGCATGTTAGCTAGTCTTACTTTTCAAGGATGTTAAACAGCCTGTAGTGAGGCTGCACCTAAACACTGCATGGTAGGTATGTGTGTCAATGGCAAAGTAATTGGTACTGTACCTAGGTCTAACATTAATCAGGGGTGTCATTTGCAACAAAAATAACTGACACAAGTTGAACAGTATAAAACGCAGTTCCCTTGGTGTCTGGGATGGATCTGGTATCTCTTCTTAAAGTACCTGCACAGGTTGTGCCCCTGCCCACACTTACCTTCCATGCTAAGTAGCAATTTGTGCTCTATCAGTGTCCTTCGTGTAGTGAGGGGCCCAACACTGAACACAGGATTCCAGGTGTGGCCTCACCAGTGCCCAGTACAGGGGGACGATCACCTCCCTGGTCGTGCTGGCCACACTATTTCTGATACAAGACAGGATGCTATTGGCTTCTTGGCCACCTGGGCACACTGCTGCCTCATATTCAGCCAGCTGTCCACCAATACCCCCTCCTTTTCCCCCGGGCAGCTCTCCAGCCACTCCCCCCCCAGCCTGTAGCGTTGCCTGGGGTTGTTGTGACCCAAGCGCAGGACCCGGCACTGAGCCTTGTTGACCCTCACACAGTTGGCCTCGGCCCATCAATCCAGCCGGGCCAGGTCCCTCTGTAGGGCCTTCCTGCCCTCCGGAGATCAACACTCCCACCCAAGTTGGCGTCATCTGCAAACTTACTGAGGGTGTACTTGATCCCCTCATCCTGATCATTGATAAAGACATTAAACAGGACTGGCCCCAATGCTGAGCCCTGGGGAACACCACTTGTGACCAGCCACCAGCTGCATTTAACTCCATTCACCACAACTCTTTGGGCCCGGCCATTCAGCCAGTTTTTTACCCAGCAAAGAGCACGCCCATCCAAGCCATAAGCAGCTTTTTTTTTTCTCCCTTCCTTTCAGTCTTTTCTGTGTGCCACTGAGCTATTTTCTCTGTTCATTTAAGACCTAGAGCTCATCAAGTACTTCCCAGTTGTCAAGTCCTGAGCCAGTAAAGCACTGTAGGAATTTGGCACTCTTCCAGCTGGCAGAGGTAAAGTTCTACCTGTTAGCGTCACAATGGGAAGATGTGTGTATCTTTTCCCCCCAAAAGTAGGAATTGTGTAAGGGTTGCTCTCGTATCAAATTTAGTATCTCTAGAAGCATATGTAGTAAATAATGGAATAGTAAGAGAATTAGGCAGTGGCAATGGCCCCAGGGACCTAACTTTTCCTGTATACTTCTTATATACTTGTTAATCTGCATAGTTTCTTGAAAACCACACCTGAAAAATATGCTTCTTTTTAGAAAAATTAGCCGCATAACTATAATAAAAACAATGCTCAGGACAATAGCAAAATGTCCTGGTTTCAGCTGGGATAGAGTTAATTTTCTTCCTAGTAGCTGGTATAGTGCTGTGTTTTGGATTTAGTATGAGAATAATGTTGATAACACACTGCTGTTGTAGTTCTTGCTAAGTAGTGCTTACACCAGTCAAGGACTTTTCAGCTTCCCCTACCCTGACAGTGAGAAGCTGGGAGGGAGCACAGCCAGGACAGGTGACCCCGACTGGCCAAAGGGCTATTCCATACCGTATGGCGTCATGATCAGTATATAAACTGAGGAGAGTTGGCTGGGGGGCAGCGATCGCTGCTCGAGGACAGGCTGGGCATCAGTCGGCAGGTCGTGAGCAATTGTATCGTGCATCACTTGCTTTGTATATTACTATGTTCTTATTACTATTATTATTATTACTACCACTAATACCACTACTTCTATTTTACTTTATTTCAATTATTAAAATGTTCTTATCACAACCCACGAGTTTTTTCCCCCTTTTAACCTTCCGATTCTCTCCCTCATCACACTGGAGAAGGGGGAGTGAGTGAGCGGCTGTGTGGCACTTTAGTTGCTGACTGGGGTTAAACCATGACACAGGCCCACAAACACTGGGCCTCTGCGCTTGCCTGCCCTCCTAAAAGTCCAAAACACTCTCTGTCTCCCGCTCATTGTAGCCAGAGCCCAGCTCGGAAACTGAAAATATACAGCAATTTCAGCCACACCAAAGGTGCCAGGACTAAAAGCTGTTTCTGACCCTAACCTTCCCTTGGGAGCACTTTCACAGCCCCACAGACACTGGGGCTCTAAACATGACCAGACACCTAATGGTCCCAACACCCTCTCTCACTTCATTGCTCTCAGGTTCTGACTGAGGCCGGATGCCTCCCCCAGTGTGATGTCAGAGTCACCAGTGTGAGGTCAGAGCTGGCCGCCCGCACAGCCCTGTGGCGCGCAGGGAAGGAGCCCACAGCTGCCGTGTGGCTCTTGCCCTGGGCAGGCGCGCTCCTGCTGTGGGGCAGGCCACACTGCTGGGGCTGAGGGGGAAGAGCGGAGCGGGGAGCCTGCCTTTGCCCAGAGATGGCAAGGAGAAAGGCCCCCGAGAGAAGATGCCAAGGGCCCTCCCAAGGCTCCTTGGGGAACGAGGCTGGCCAACAGCCGGCCGGGGAGGAAGCAGGGCCCAGCCGCTGCCAGACGAGTAGGTACGAAGCCTGGCATCTGCCCGGGGCATCAGGTTGGGCTGGTAGCACGGACGTGGCCTAGCACGGTCAGTGGGGTGCGGAGCAGCCTGGGGAAGCCGACAGAAGTTTTCTGAAGGAAGAGCCCCGTGGCTTGTGAAGGCCCCCTTCTGTGGGGACGGGTCTTGGCGGAAAGCCTGGCTCACTCTCCCAGCCAAAAGGCAGTGTGCAGCAGGGGCCTTTGGGGAGGTGGCAGCCTCGTGCTGCAGGGTCGGAGCCCAGCCCTGCTGCACGGGGCGGTTTTGCTGTGCGGGGAGGCCAAGCCCCTGGGGCCTGAGACTGGCCCCCTCGGGACGTGGAGGGGCGATCCTGCCTGGCTGATGGGAGCAGCTGTGCGGGGCAGAGAGGGGTCGGGAGACCTGGGAGTGCCCAGGGAAGAGGTGGGGGGAGCTGTGGGGGGGGACAGCAGCCCGTGCCCCCTCCCCAAACGGCCACTGGGAGGTGTCTGCCGCGGGGCAGGGTGGGGCCGGGGCCAGGGAGCAGGGAGGGACGGGCTGAGAATCGCGCTGTGCTGCCGGGTGGGCTTCCCGAGGCAGGGGTCTGCTGCTGCCAGCTTGCTCCCACTGCAGGCGTGTAAAGCAAAGGATGGGGAAAGAAGGGGGGGGGGGGCTGCCCTCTCTCGCTGCTGCTGGGACGGCCCGTCCTCTGGCAAGGGCCGCCGCTCAGGCTGCTCCTGCCCGCCTCGGCTCCCGCGGCGTGGGGACGGTGGGCAACGGGCATTTGTCTTTTTCCTCCGACAGGAACCTCCGCATGCAGGTGGAGCTGGGGATACTCTCTTCGATGTCAGCTCCCGGCTCAGCCACTCAAGGGCCTGCCAAGTGGTGTGACAAGGGCACAGAAATTGCAAGTAAGCTCAGCACTGCTGCTTGCTGTGACCTCCTCGGGAGTGGACTTGGAGAGCTGTGCTGTGCTGGAGCTCTGGCCAAACGTCACAAGTGGCAGGAGAAGTGCAGGCTGCCCTGCTCTTTGCCCCAGGGAGGGCGTGTGTAGGACACGGTGCCCGCCTCCCCGCAGGCAGCTGAGACACGCGGGGCTGAGCATCCTAGAGAAGAGACCTCAAGAGACAGGCCTAACTTTTCTCTGCTTTCCTTGCGCAGGGACAGTCTTCAGCCTTACTTGCCGTCTGGCAGGCGCCCTTGTCTCCCCGCGGAGACGTCTGCTGAGGACGTGCATCTCCGCCGTGTACGTATTACATCACGTTTCTGCTGTGGACGGGGGAGAGAACGGGGATGTCTGAGGGCCGGTGCAAGCAAAGGGGAGAGCAGAGGGTGTTCCCCAGCCAGCAGCCCAGGGCTCCCAGTCGGGCACCCAAGCTGGGGCACTGCTCGTGCTGTGGCCATTCTCGGGGAGAGCCAAGAGCAAAGCCCCTCGGCAGTCTCAGTCCCACGCATTTGCCAGAGCCCCACACTTTGGCTGCGGTAGGGCAAACTGCCGCGTAGCCAGACGCTTGGGTGCAGAGCCAAGCCCCCACGGGGGAAGGCTTTTCCCCAGCTCTGGCCAGTGACCGCGCAGGTCTGGGAGGGCTCTGGGAGGAAAGGCAGACAAGGCTCCTGCGCTTCCCAGCTCTGCGGAAAAACACCCCTAAGAGAGATCTGTGTGCTCGCAAGTGAGAACAGGCCTGCTTTCTGAGCCAAAGAGAGAGCAAGGTCCCCACCAGAAAGACAGCTGAAAAGCAGTCTTCGTTTGCTCGGCCTCTTTACTTCCCTGCATAATTTTCATTCCCTTTGGGATGGTGCTTCTGGAGCCCTTCCTCTGGGGAAGATCTGCCGGCAGTGTTGAACGGTGTGGACAGAAATCATCTTCCTCCTGGGCGCTGCTCTGGCAGCTCTCTGGCAGCAGGAGGCTTCCAAAAGGGTGGCTTTCCGGCCTGAAAAGGGAACTCCACCGGCGGAGGGCTTTGCCCAAGGCTTGGATCATGGGCAGCCACAGGACTCCCTCTTTTTCAGGCAAAAGATGGCCCTGCAGAAGAAGAGGATCTTCCAAGTCGTCTTCTTCTTGCTCCCCGTGGCTCTTGGTGAGTTTGCATGAGCAGACACCTGAGAGCGACAGCCAGGCTGTGCTGGAGGCCAGCTTTCAGCTGCCCAGCTTTCCTTTTGGGCCAGTATGGGCGGAAACTCCCATGGCCCAAGCGCTTCCCGAGTACGTCCTGGACCGGGACTGCCTTTTGGACTGCCAGTAAGACTGGGAGTCTCCCAGCCATGCTGCTGCTCTGGCCACTGGGCCACATGGCTTGCTTCGTCTGCAAGTCCGGGAGAGAAGGGCGTAGCTACTTCCAAGCCTGAACTGGGGATTCCCAGAGGGGAGGGGCCGTGCAGGGGCACCCATGGGGAGGTACCTCTCCTAGCCCATGCAGCCTGGTCTCGGGGCTCCCTGAAGCAGCGAGGGGAAGCGGGGAATAGCTCTGGGGCACTGAGCACACCTGAGGCTCATGGCTGCGCAGTCCCCTCAAGCCTGGGCCGATGGCTTCCGGGCAGAGGCGCGTCTTCTCTCCGCACGCCACGTTCCCCACCTCCTCAGCTCACCTGCTGCCCCACCCCTAAGGCAACAGGGAGGAGACAACGCGACTGCAGGCATCGCTAGCGACCCCAGTAAAATAACTCTCTCTTGATGATGTGAATTGCAGCTGGTGTTTACTGCGGGACCTCGCTGCCAGGGTGGACAATGCGAACAAAGGCACTGCTAGAGGTCGGTGACTTCTGTGGCACAGGCACCTCCTGCAACAGAGCATTGCTGAGAGCGGCTGGATAAATCACGGGCTCTCCTGCTGCCACACGCAGGGTGACCCAAAGAAGCAGCAGCTTGTGCCGAGTCTTCCTAGGAAAGCCTCTCCTGGGAAGCCCCGGTGGCTCTGGTAGCGGATGCTCGAACCGAGCGTTTTTCCCTTTCAGGAGCTGGCACTTGTGTCCGCAGAAGACCTGAAGACCCTGCGGTAAGAGACGTTTCCTGAGCTGGAATTGGTTCTGTGCAGAAGCATCAGCCCACCTCGTGCTACCTGCACTCATTTTGCTAACAGCCAGGGCTCCCATACCTCCTACCTGCCTTTGCCTTCTGCTCAAACTGGTGTGGAAGGGAAGCACTCTCAAAGCTGGGAAAGCACACGTGTCTCTCCTTCTTGCCGAGCTGAGACGCTCCCCAGAGGGGACGGGCCGCTCTCTGACAAGATCTGCTTTCGTGCTGTCATGCAGGAGCTTTCGCGTTTTCTTGGAGGAGCAAAGGCAAATGATGCAGCTTCTGATGCAGGAGGTGGCTCAACTGAGGGCGGAGGTCAGCAGGGCAAAGGTGATGCTGCGTTTTGGGGAATGAAGCTTGGCTGGGCAGAACCCCTAAGAAAGCACTCCTTGGGCTTGTTGGTGGGTCGGACTGCTGACTGCAGGAACCCAGCCTTTGCCCCAGGGGCTTGCTGGGTGAGCTTCTGTGCTGCACAGGCCCTTCTCCAGGCCCAGTTTAAGCAGGCTGCTTCAGGCAGCAGAGGACTCCCGACAGCCTTCCCTTGGCACGCCGGCACTCTGGCTCCTCTGGCTGGGCTCCTGAGGCAGTGATGAGACCCAGGCACGCTCACGGGGCCAGCCGTCGCTTGCAGGGCCCGAGCCCATCTCCCCGCTGACCTGCAGAGCGTGGAGGGTGGGGACGAGGGTGTGGGGACCCTCGTCAACCCACCTCACGGCCATGGCCGTGGCCGCGGACACAGATTCTCTTCCTCAGTCCTTGTGGCTCCCGTCAGCAGCAGAGTCTTGCAGCTCTGTGGACAAGGCTTGCCTTGCCTTTCTGACACTGACCCTTTGCCTCTGCCGGCGCTAGCAGCCACGCTGAACTGCCCGCTGATGTGGTCCTTTTCTGTGTTCATTTATGGCGTTCCCAGGAAGTGAACCAGGCAGCATCGCAGATGGCTTCGGAAGTCTACGTCGAGATGTCTGACTGGGCCCTGAAAAGCTCTGGTATGGACACAAGCAGCCCAGTCTCCTTGCCCTGCGCTTGTCTGCAGCACTCCCCAAAGCAGCCTGTGCTGCAGGCGCTGCTCTCCAAAGTGGGGGAGCTTCAACGCTTCATGGGGTCCAAGAGCAAGGCTGTGGCACAGTGGCTCTCTCAGACTCCCTCCCAGTCCTGCCCTCGGCCTCCGCACGGGGGTCTGCGCACGGGGGCCTCCGCCGCTGCCCCCGCACGTGTTCCTGTGCTGTTGGAAGGGCTCTCTTCTTCTGCACTGCATTGGAAGAGGGAATGGCTGGGCCATCCTTTGCTGCCCATGCCGCAAGCCCTCAGTTTTGGTCTGCTGTCATTCACGTGGGCGCCCGCTGTCTCCCAGAACGCTCACACCTTCTCCTCGTGGCGCTGTGAGAGAAGCAGTCACCAGCAGGCACGTGGCTGCCGTCATTCCCCTGTGCAGCTGGGCACCCCCAGCAGCGTGGGGAGGAGGAGAGCACTGAGAGACGTGGAGCTGGCCAGCAGCATCAGAAAGACTGTCTGAGCACCGAGTCCGCCTAGAATGTGGCCTCTTCCAGTAGTCACCTGCGCTCCCTCCCTTCCAGGTGCCACCATCGACATGCAGAGAACTTCCGAGACTTACATCTGCAAAGAGAATTGGGGCTGCAGGGTTTTATGGCTCTTTCGCACTGCCAACCCTCCGGACACTATTTTGCAGGTATCGTAGCAGAAGTCCTCAGGGAAGGGCCTCCCTCTGAAGTTGGGGACCGACCTCAGGGGCTCTCCTCTCGCTCCAGTGGCACTGCTCAAGCCCACAGTGTTGATCAGGTTCCTGAAAGCAAAGCTCGAACACAGGGCTGGGCTTGCTAGCAATCAATGGTTCCCCTCAGGAGGGGAATGGAGCTGAACGGAGCCAAACTGCTGCATCTCGCCCACAGTGCTCTGCCCCAGCTGGGTGAAAACTTTCTCTCTGGTGACCCCATTTCCACGCCCATCCCTAACAGCGCCTTTTTGGGCCTGGCGGGCGGGAGGTGGGGGCTGGCCTGCAGAGCCACTGGGCAGAGAGGTGTTTCTGCTAGGCCCTGACTGGGACGGTTTCATAATTGCTCTTCTCCTCTGCCCCATAATCCTGAGAGCCCCCTTTCAGTCAGGCAGGGATGAAGGCCTCCTGCTTCTGTCCATTTCCTCCCACGCGCCTCATTTTCAAGCCAAAATAGACCCCACGGACACAACGGCGCCTACGCTTCAAGCTACGTGGGCCGTTGTGTTGGCCCCAACACTCTCTCTCTCTTCCTTGCTCTCGTGTTCTGCTTGCAGCCGGATGTTTCCCCAGGAAACTGCTGGCCTTTACAAGGGGATCAGGGCCAGGTGGTCATCAGGTTGCCAGCACGAGTCCATCTGACTGCCGTCACTGTGCAGCACATCTTCATAGAAGTCTCTCCATCTGGGACCGTCATCAGCGCCCCCAGAGACATCGCTGTCTTTGTGAGTCTCTGCTGGGTGCTTCTGGTGGGGATCTGGCCCTGGGGGAAAGCCATGGCAGGGTCTTGCTTGCTTTTGTGCATCCTCTGAGGTTTGCGTCCTGCTCTCTCCTGAGCACTGCAGTGCCCTAGCGGGACACTTCAAGGGCTCTAGGGGTTTCATCCCTCTTGAGACTTGTTCGGGACAAGCACCTCAGGGTTCCTGAGCAGAAGTCAAGGCCGAGACTGAGCTCCCGCATAGCGAGTGCTAGCCTACTGCTGGAGCCCCAGGAGAGGGTGGGGAGATAGCAGGGCTGATCCAGCACGTACGTGCCCTCTTTGTGGGGACGAGTCTGAGCTGCTCTCCTTGTGCTTTGCCCCTGAGGGAGTGGATGCGGACGGAGAAGAGGAAACTCTCCTTGGGACGTTCACGTACAACGTGGCAAAGGAGACCATTCAGACCTTCCCTCTGAAGGTATGGTCCACGCGCAGGGGCAAGGTGCCGGGGAGCAAACCAGCTTTGCCTGCAAGTCCATGGCAGGAAGAGCGTGAATGCTTTCTCCCTGAGCCGAGGGGCCCGGACCACCGCCGGGAGAGACCTGGCGTGGTTGGGAGGGCTGAGTAGCACGCAGTGGTGGTAGCAGAAGGATAGCAAGGGCAGGGTTAGGCCCGTGGGAGCACGAGTCCCAAGATATCCCTGGCTGCACCCACTGCCTTCAGCAGAGCCAGCCGCACATGCGGCCGCTCCACCCAAGCAACCTCTTTGTGTCGTGAAGAAACAGGGAAGCCCGGTGGTGAAAGGCATTGGCCAGCACTGTCGCTCCGTCCTGTGGCCTGCTGGCAGGCTGAGCAGTGTCCTCTCCTCCCAGCACAGCGTGCCCCTTCTCTCCCGTGCTCTCACGCCTGCCAGGAGGAGAGCAGGCCAAGCAGACATCGGGAGCTTGGTGGGCTTGCACAGCAGCCGCCCCCCGCACAGGAGCATCTCCCCGGCCTCTCTGCCAGCACAGAGCAAGCAGCAGAGGGAAGGGGCAGAGGGGAGGGAGACTGAGCCCCAGCAGGGCCGGCATGCAGAGGATGCCAGCTGCCTTCCCCCTTCCTGTGTCCCCAGCAGCCCCCATACCAGCAGCGAGCCTCAGATTGCCACAGCCGCTCCCACCCACTTTCAGGAGCTCGTTCCTGAGCAGGAGCAGGGCTGGCCGGGGGAGTCACCTTCATTGCATTGTCGCTCCTAACACCCCTGCTTCCTTTTCCCGCTTTTCTTCCCAGAACGCGCCGCTTCCCAGAGCCTTTGCACGTGTCAAACTTCTGGTGAAGAGCAACTGGGGAAACGCAGCGTACACCTGCATTTATCGAGTGCAGGTTCACGGGAAGATGGCAAAACCAGAGGAAAAAGAGAAGGGCATACAGAAAAGAGCAGCAGAAGGGGAAGGAACAAAACAATAAAAAAGATGTGGCAATTCAGATTGGTGCAGAAGCTCTGTCTCCAAAGTGGGGTGCGCAAGAAGGCCCTTTGGGGGTGAAAAGGGGCTTTAGAGTGTAACTATCAAAGTTTAACTATTGTACAAAAGGACTGAAGTAAGGAGTCTTGTAATCTCTCAGCGAAGGACAGTTCCTGATGAGAACAGCAACTTGTCTTAAAAACCAGCTGAAACCAACCCTGCAGTTTGGACAAGAGTCAAGGAGCAACGGAGTCTGCGCAAGAAGAAGGGGTTACCAGCGGTGACGAAGAAGAGTCATCAGCCTTCATCCCCACGACCCCCCCGCGACCACCACCAGGAGGCACTGCGCAAGCGCATTTGGGAGGAGTTTATGGAAACGACCTCTTGGGGCTAATTTTAACACGAAGCGGGGACAGGTCATGCACATGTCTAGGCGTATTGGGAAACCTTATGTCTATGTATGGGATGACCCCAGCCCCGTGCTGCCCAGCGCTGAATAAACATACCTACTTTACACCCTTAGGGGTTGCAGAGTCTGTTTCCGCACGTCAGTTTTGGCGAGCCAGGCAGGAGAGTCTCGGCTCGACTGCGGGATCGACTGCGGAGCGGATGCTCCTAGGCGCGCCCCGAGCACCTTCCTCGGAGGAGCCTCCGCTGCCAGCCGCTCACTAAACTAGACGATCCACTAATGCTATCAGAAAGAAAGTTAGGGAAGCAGATATAAGGAATTTAGAAAAGTTGCTGGAGGAAGTGTGGCGAGTATATCGGAATGGGGAGGGAGAGGACAGAAGGAAACCGGGAAAGGAGATAGTGGCTGCATTAGCCACATTCTCTGCATTGAATCAAACCTTGTTACCTATAAGTCAACAAAAGTGTTAATGTTGTGGGAGCAACTGGGCAGGTGGAAAAAGCTTTTTCTTGAAACCATTAACATTTGGAATTGGGAAGAGTGTGGGGATTCACAAATTTCTCTACCTGCCTGAGGCTCCTAGACTATTACTGGGAAGGGACCTATTAGAACAGCTAAATCCCGAAATAGAATTGAATTGAGAATTGAGAATTGAGAAATGGGGAAATGGAATTGGAAATACCAGACCAAAAAAAAAAAAATCACATTGACATTTTAAGTTTGTTTCTTACCGAACCCCAAATTAGAGAAGAAGAAATTATACGAGAAATAAAAGACCAGGTATATCCCGGAGTATGGGCCACCGATGTACGCGGAAGGGCGAAGAATGCTTCACCTGTTGAAGTTAAACTGAAAGAGGGTCGACAACCGGTAAGAATTTAACAGCGTCCCCTGAAGAAGGAGGGTAGGGAAGGAATCCAGCCAGTGACAGAAAAATGTTTACAATTAGGATTATTGAAAGAATGTGAATCTGATTTTAACACCCCTATATTGCCTGTCGGCAAACCTGACGGATCATACCTGGTGGTTCAGGATCCACGAGAATCCATATACCGTGTTGACAGTATTGACAGTATTATCGACGTGAGTCGATCCTAAGAACCACCGACGAGAGAGCGGGCATTGGCAAGCACAGCTGAAGTTTATTGCAGAGGACCAGAGAGCTGAACTCTACTGCAGGGGACCAGAGAGCTGCTTGTGGACAATTAATCGCCTCAGGAAAAGGAGTGAACCGCTGGGGACGGGAGAATGGGGGCGCAAATGTCCTCGGAAGAAAAAATCTATTTTGTGTAGATTTTTGCGAATCCTTGCAAAAAGGGGCATAAATTATGGTGCAGGAAATGTTCGGTTGTTGTTAACTTGGTTGCGAAAACACGGGCAACAAGCGAACGCAGTGACCGCGTTCCAGGTGGAGACTTGGGAGGAGGCAGGAAAAGCGTTATGGGAAGCGGCCACCAGGGGGGACAGTAATGCCACAAATGTTTTGACGACATGGCGTTTACTGAAAGACTCTTTAGAACAATTAGAGCCACACCGAAAGGCTGCAGCTTCTGCCACCGCTCCGGAGCTAACCCCGCAGGGCACGCCACAAACACCGCCATCGGGTTCGTCCTCCGACATGCCCTTGCTCGCGGGTGCTCAAGCTGCACAACCGTCCACCACCACACACCCCCCCGCGCCGCTGCTACCCTCTGTGCCGTTTTCTCCTTCGCCTGCTCCTATGCCTTAAACACCTCTGCTAGACATTCCGATCCCTGCAATCAGCACCCCTCCACTCCCCCCATTATAACCTCTTACATGGTAGCATTAAGCAAACATCTCAACAAAACTGAGAAACGTGTGGTCGGGGCTCGAAGTAGAGCTTTAGATGGCCCTGTACATAACATCCAACCTGGAGATTATGTCTATAGAAGGTCTCTTGCAGAAAGAACCTTGGAGCCACGGTGGGAAGGACCTTTCCAGGTACTCCTTCACCGCAATCAAAATCAAAGAGCAGAGCAGCTGGATACATCACACCAGAGTGAAGAAAGCTCCTAAATCTCCATGGAGAGTCGCGCAAGTACAGCACGGAAAGCTTACCTTGTCACGACGCTGATTGTAAGCCTAACAGGGAGACTGGGGGCATGGGAGAGTCATAGCTTTTTGCAGCTACATGACAAAATTGCTGGTGCCGTCAATTGGTCTGAGCGCTGGATTTGCTCACACTTGCCCACAAACGCAAGACATGGCCACCCCGTGGTCGCTACAGTTTTTCCCAATTCTTCAGAGATAGCTAATGCCTTTAACAATATAGCCCTCCCTGAGTACACAGAGATACCACAAAGGAATCCTACTCTGGAATGAGACGGAAGGAGTACCTTGTGTCCAGCGGTGCTACCTAGAAAACACCACCCAGAATACAGGAGGGAATAGCACAGACAGACATTATGGAATTTCGAGTTTTGTTGGGGCCTACTCCAATTGCACTAGTTACATCAAGTAGGGAGGTGCAAATATGTGGAATAGCAAGCAGACTCGGAAAAACGCCAGCAATACCCCCAAAGGCTGGCCAGCTCCTGTAGGTCAGGGATGGTATTGGATCTGTGCGAAGTGGGGATAGAAGGTATTGCCTTTCGGGTGGAAGGGCCAATGTGCTGTAGGGACTGTAGTTCCTAGCGTTACTGTTGCACAAAACCAGTTTACGCACGCTTGGCTTATCACGAACCTCTATGAAACCTTGTAACCCATGCAACCAAGAGAAAACTAAACCCTTTCATAACGAGGCCAACCAGGTTTCATAGTTTTGCGAGGTGGTTTCTTCCATGGTTAGGAGTTAGTGAATTAGAAAAGGCCTTAGTTAACATTTCAGCTACAATGGAAATTATTACTAATGCTACAGCTGATGCGCTCACGGCTCTACAGAAAGCAATTTCTTCCTTAAAACAAGTAACACTTCAAAACAGGCTAGGGCTGGATTTGCTTTTTGCTAAAGAAGGGGATTTGTGTAGGGTTGTTGGTGAACGTTGTTGTACCTATGTTAACCAAGACAAGAGGCTTGAGAAAGATTTACCTCAAATTTGGGAAAAAGCCAAAATCTTGCATGAAGTGGCCCAAGATAACACATCTTGTGGCAATTCATCACGGACTCCGCGTATGAGGTTATGCGAAGACAAGCGAAGACAAGCGAAGAAGAGAAGCGAAGACAAGTGAAGAAGATGACGATGACAACGACACTTTATTTTTTCACAATCTATCGCTTTTATAATATGATCTGAACCGGCACCGGCGTGCCCTGCTATGTTGGCTCCGGAGATTTGCTCGATCTACCCCCAAGATCGCTAGCGGCCGCTCTATGGCTCAGCGAATCTCTTTGGCCGCTCTATCGGCCAGGGTACCCTCCTCCCCTACGGGGACTAGGCTGTACGCCAGACGTCTCTGTGCGGTTTACCAGCAGCCCCGGCCAAGCGTACGACTGACTGGCTCTTCTTGTAAAACATATCATTTAATCCGCGGCTTCAGGAGGTTGCTGTCTGCTCCCACGGTGAGCGGCTGGCAGCAGACGCTCCTCCGAGGAAGGTGCTCGGGGCGCGCCTAGGAGCCGAGACTCTCCTGCCTGGCTCGCCAAAACTGACGTGCGGAAACAGACTCCGCAACCCCTAAGGGTGTAAAGTAGGTATGTTTATTCAGCGCTGGGCAGCACGGGGCTGGGGTCATCCCATACATAGACATAAGGTTTCCCAATACGCCTAGACATGTGCATGACCTGTCCCCGCTTCGTGTTAAAATTAGCCCCAAGAGGTCGTTTCCATAAACTCCTCCCAAATGCGCTTGCGCAGTGCCTCCTGGTGGTGGTCGCGGGGGGGTCGTGGGGATGAAGGCTGATGACTCTTCTTCGTCACCGCTGGTAACCCCTTCTTCTTGCGCAGACTCCGTTGCTCCTTGACTCTTGTCCAAACTGCAGGGTTGGTTTCAGCTGGTTTTTAAGACAAGTTGCTGTTCTCATCAGGAACTGTCCTTCGCTGAGAGATTACAAGACTCCTTACTTCAGTCCTTTTGTACAATAGTTAAACTTTGATAGTTACACTCTAAAGCTGCTTTTCAGTTCCCCCTTTTTCTATACAGTTAGTAAATTCTTTTACTACATCTCATTTTAATATAATGTTTCTTTATCTAGCATCTTCTCAAAATATTTGTTAGATTTAATTCTCGTCGAATTTCGGTCTTCTTCCGTTCGCTGTAGGAATCCCCTGAGCTCTGGCAATAACACCAAGCACACCGATTTATTACACACAGAGGCATAGACAGAATTACTGCTCTAATTTTCGTAATAAACAATTGTTTTAACCATGCCAAGTTTGGTAACCGAGATATTAATTTTTCTATTAAGCCACTACATCCCCAAGATGTGTTATCTTGGGCCACTTCATGCAAGATTTTGGCTTTTTCCCAAATTTGTGGTAAATCTTTCTCAAGCCTCTGGTCTTGGTTAACATAGGTACAACAACGTTCACCAACAACCCTACACAAATCCCCTTCTTTAGCAAAAAGCAAATCCAGCCCTAGCCTGTTTTGAAGTGTTACTTGTTTTAAGGAAGAAATTGCTTTCTGTAGAGCCATGAGCGTATCAGCTGTACCATTAGTAATAATTTCCATTGTAGCTGGAATGTTAACTAAGGCCTTTTCTAATTCACTAACTCCTAACCATGGAAGAAACCACCTCGCAAAACTATGAAACCTGGTTGGCCTCGTTATGAAAGGGTTTAGTTTTCTCTTGGTTGCATGGGTTACAGGTTTCATAGAGGTTCGTAATAAGCCAAGCATGCGTAAACTGGTTAAGTTTTGTGCAACAGTAACGTTAGGAACTACAGTCCCTACAGCACATTGGCCCTTCCACCCGAAAGGCAATACCTTCTATCCCCACTTCGCACAGATCCAATACCATCCCTGACCTACAGGAGCTGGCCAGCCTTTGGGGGTATTGCTGGCGTTTTTCCGAGTCTGCTTGCTATTCCACATATTTGCACTTCCCTACTTGATGTAACTAGAGCTAAATCTCCATGGAGATTTAGGTGCTTTCTTCACTCTGGTGTGATGTGTCCAGCTGCTCTGCTCTTTGATTTTGATTGCGGTGAAGGAGTACCTGGAAAGGTCCTTCCCACCGTGGCTCCAAGGTTCTTTCTGCAAGAGACCTTCTATAGACATAATCTCCAGGTTGGATGTTATGTACAGGGCCATCTAAAGCTCTACTTCGAGCCCCGACCACACGTTTCTCAGTTTTGTTGAGATGTTTGCTTAATGCTACCATGTAAGAGGTTATAATGGGGGGAGTGGAGGGGTGCTGATTGCAGGGATCGGAATGTCTAGCAGAGGTGTTTAAGGCATAGGAGCAGGCGAAGGAGAAAACGGCGCAGAGGGTAGCAGCGGCGCGTGGGGGGTGTGTGGTGGTGGACGGTTGTGCAGCTTGAGCACCCGCGAGCAAGGGCATGTCGGAGGACGAACCCGATGGCGGTGTTTGTGGCGTGCCCTGCGGTGTTGGCTCCGGAGCGGTGGCAGAAGCTGCAGCCTTTCGGTGTGGCTCTAATTGTTCTAAAGAGTCTTTCAGTAAACGCCATGTCGTCAAAACATTTGTGGCATTACTGTCCCCCCTGGTGGCCGCTTCCCATAACGCTTTTCCTGCCTCCTCCCAAGTCTCCACCTGGAACGCGGTCACTGCGTTCGCTTGTTGCCCGTGTTTTCGCAACCAAGTTAACAACAACCGAACCTTTCCTTCATCATAATTTATGCCCCTTTTTGCAAGGATTCGCAAAAATCTACACAAAATAGATTTTTTCTTCCGAGGACATTTGCGCCCCCATTCTCCCGTCCCCAGCGGTTCACTCCTTTTCCTGAGGCGATTAATTGTCCACAAGCAGCTCTCTGGTCCCCTGCAGTAGAGTTCAGCTCTCTGGTCCTCTGCAATAAACTTCAGCTGTGCTTGCCAATGCCCGCTCTCTCGTCGGTGGTTCTTAGGATCGACTCACGTCGATAATACTGTCAATACTGTCAACACGGTATATGGATTCTCGTGGATCCTGAACCACCAGGTATGATCCGTCAGGTTTGCCGACAGGCAATATAGGGGTGTTAAAATCAGATTCACATTCTTTCAATAATCCTAATTGTAAACATTTTTCTGTCACTGGCTGGATTCCTTCCCTACCCTCCTTCTTCAGGGGACGCTGTTAAATTCTTACCGGTTGTCGACCCTCTTTCAGTTTAACTTCAACAGGTGAAGCATTCTTCGCCCTTCCGCGTACATCGGTGGCCCATACTCCGGGATATACCTGGTCTTTTATTTCTCGTATAATTTCTTCTTCTCTAATTTGGGGTTCGGTAAGAACCAAACTTAAAATGTCAATGTGATTTTTTTTTTTTGGTCTGGTATTTCCAATTCCATTTCCCCATTTCTCAAGTCTCAATTCTCAATTCAATTCTATTTCGGGATTTAGGTGTTCTAATAGGTCCCTTCCCAGTAATAGTCTAGGAGCCTCAGGCAGGTAGAGAAATTTGTGAATCCCCACACTCTTCCCAATTCCAAATGTTAATGGTTTCAAGAAAAAGCTTTTTCCACCTGCCCAGTTGCTCCCACAACATTAACACTTTTGTTGACTTATAGGTAACAAGGTTTGATTCAATGCAGAGAATGTGGCTAACGCAGCCACTATTTCCTTTCCCGGTTTCCTTCTGTCCTCTCCCTCCCCATTCCGATATACTCGCCACACTTCCTCCAGCAACTTTTCTAAATTCCTTATATCTGCTTCCCTAACTTTCTTTCTGATAGCATTAGTGGATCATCCCAGAAACAGAGATGCCAGCTGCTGTGTGGCAGCTTCTGACTCCGGTTTCATAGTAGTTACTCTTCTCACAGCAGCCCGTAAGCCATCGAAAAACTTGGTGGGCCGTTCAGTCTGCCCCTGCTTGGTAGCATACAGAGCAGACCAGTTAACTGCCTTTGGGATCGCATGTTCTATTCCCAATTTGATCCAGGCTCGGTATCGTTGCAACAAACGGTACTGAGCTGGATCATTAGGGTCCCAGCGCGGGTCCCTGGAGGGCACAGGATCTTCGGCCGTGCCCTGTAAAACTCGTCCCTCAATCTATGGTTCTACATGAGCTCGGGCTGCCTTTAATACAAGCTGCTTCTCCGTTTCAGTCATAGCATCTAACATAAGATCCACATCTTTCCAATCCGGGTCCAAGCTCTTAGTAATCCACTCAAACCTTTTCGCAACCCCACTTGGGTCCTCTTAGCTGCATCCTTCCACTTATCCGCATCATCCCTCTGGAAAGGCACTTTTCTTCCGCCCTTCTGGGTGTCTCTTTCACCTTCAAACACCTCTGTCCAATACTACGTGCTGAACAACAGCGCTTCACCTTCCCTAACTCTTTCTGATTTTCCTTTTCCAAAGCCAACACCGTGGGATCTTGGGGAGCAAAATTAAAACCACAATCTTTCTGCCGCTCAGGGTGATTTCGGAGGGTGAAAAAAACATATCCGCATACAGAGCTTTGTCCCATTTTCCCTCCCACCTTAAAAATAACAGGAGTTGCAGCAAGGCATTATACTTCAGAGTCCCATTCACAGGCCACTCTTCTTCGTCATCTAATTTATACAATGGCCATCACTGATTACAATACTTAATTAGAGTTTTCTTATTCACATTTCCTCCAGGAGGACGCCCTCATGTCCTTCCAGCGATATAAACTACAACCTAATGGCGATTTCTTTGGTATCTCTTTACTTTGCTGGGACCCTCCCATTTTATTGGTCCCAGTTCTCTCCTGTATTCCCGCAGTATTTTAACACTTAGTTCCACGGTCCACACTTTACCACTCAGAGGGTTACAGAATTACTCTTTTACATCCTTACAACCTTTTTATTTCGCTTCGTCCGTCTCCGGCCGTTTCCCTCGCGGGACAACGAAACCGAGGAGCAGGACTCCGCACTCACTTCACAGCGATGCTGTGTCTCAAACACACGTACACACAAATTTTCAACATACACTACATACAATATACAATACCCGGGTAAATGAAACAGGTAGTTATGGCTCCAGTTGATATCCCTTCAGCAGCTGCAAAGATTTAAATAATTCTTGGGAGAGGTCCGCTTACCCTTCTCCTGCTTCTTACACAGTCATGAGCCGGTCCGTCCTGGCTCCCGCCACCGGGATGCAGTGGTGACCTCAGATTTGCTCGATCTACCCCCAAGATCGCTAGCGGCCGCTCTATGGCTCAGCGAATCTCTTTGGCCGCTCTATCGGCCAGGGTACCCTCCTCCCCTACGGGGACTAGGCTGTACGCCAGACGTCTCTGTGCGGTTTACCAGCAGCCCCGGCCAAGCGTACGACTGACTGGCTCTTCTTGTAAAACATATCATTTAATCCGCGGCTTCAGGAGGTTGCTGTCTGCTCCCACGGTGAGCGGCTGGCAGCAGACGCTCCTCCGAGGAAGGTGCTCGGGGCGCGCCTAGGAGCGTCCGCTCCGCAGTCGATCCCGCAGTCGAGCCGAGACTCTCCTGCCTGGCTCGCCAAAACTGACGTGCGGAAACAGACTCTGCAACCCCTAAGGGTGTAAAGTAGGTATGTTTATTCAGCGCTGGGCAGCACGGGGCTGGGGTATTCCCATACATAGACATAAGGTTTCCCAATACGCCTAGACATGTGCATGACCTGTCCCCGCTTCGTGTTAAAATTAGCCCCAAGAGGTCGTTTCCATAAACTCCTCCCAACTGGGCTTGCGCAGTGCCTCCTGGTGGTGGTCGCGGGGGGGGGGGTCGTGGGGATGAAGGCTGATGACTCTTCTTCGTCACCGCTGGTAACCCCTTCTTCTTGCGCAGACTCCGTTGCTCCTTGACTCTTGTCCAAACTGCAGGGTTGGTTTCAGCTGGTTTTTAAGACAAGTTGCTGTTCTCATCAGGAACTGTCCTTCGCTGAGAGATTACAAGACTCCTTACTTCAGTCCTTTTGTACAATAGTTAAACTTTGATAGTTACACTCTAAAGCTGCTTTTCAGTTCCCCCTTTTTCTATACAGTTAGTAAATTCTTTTACTACATCTCATTTTAATATAATGTTTCTTTATCTAGCATCTTCTCAAAATATTTGTTAGATTTAATTCTCGTCAAATTTCGGTCTTCTTCCGTTCGCTGTAGGAATCCCCTGAGCTCTGGCAATAACACCAAGCACACCGATTTATTACACACAGAGGCATAGACAGAATTACTGCTCTAATTTTCGTAATAAACAATTGTTTTAACCATGCCAAGTTTGGTAACCGAGATATTAATTTTTCTATTAAGCCACTACATCCCCAAGATGTGTTATCTTGGGCCACTTCATGCAAGATTTTGTTTTTTTCCCAAATTTGTGGTAAATCTTTCTCAAGCCTCTGGTCTTGGTTAACATAGGTACAACAACGTTCACCAACAACCCTACACAAATCCCCTTCTTTAGCAAAAAGCAAATCCAGCCCTAGCCTGTTTTGAAGTGTTACTTGTTTTAAGGAAGAAATTGCTTTCTGTAGAGCCATGAGCGTATCAGCTGTACCATTAGTAATAATTTCCATTGTAGCTGGAATGTTAACTAAGGCCTTTTCTAATTCACTAACTCCTAACCATGGAAGAAACCACCTCGCAAAACTATGAAACCTGGTTGGCCTCGTTATGAAAGGGTTTAGTTTTCTCTTGGTTGCATGGGTTACAGGTTTCATAGAGGTTCGTAATAAGCCAAGCATGCGTAAACTGGTTAAGTTTTGTGCAACAGTAACGTTAGGAACTACAGTCCCTACAGCACATTGGCCCTTCCACCCGAAAGGCAATACCTTCTATCCCCACTTCGCACAGATCCAATACCATCCCTGACCTACAGGAGCTGGCCAGCCTTTGGGGGTATTGCTGGCGTTTTTCCGAGTCTGCTTGCTATTCCACATATTTGCACTTCCCTACTTGATGTAACTAGAGCTAAATCTCCATGGAGATTTAGGTGCTTTCTTCACTCTGGTGTGATGTGTCCAGCTGCTCTGCTCTTTGATTTTGATTGTGGTGAAGGAGTACCTGGAAAGGTCCTTCCCACCGTGGCTCCAAGGTTCTTTCTGCAAGAGACCTTCTATAGACATAATCTCCAGGTTGGATGTTATGTACAGGGCCATCTAAAGCTCTACTTCGAGCCCCGACCACACGTTTCTCAGTTTTGTTGAGATGTTTGCTTAATGCTACCATGTAAGAGGTTATAATGGGGGGAGTGGAGGGGTGCTGATTGCAGGGATCGGAATGTCTAGCAGAGGTGTTTAAGGCATAGGAGCAGGCGAAGGAGAAAACGGCGCAGAGGGTAGCAGCGGCGCGGGGGGGGTGTGTGGTGGTGGACGGTTGTGCAGCTTGAGCACCCGCGAGCAAGGGCATGTCGGAGGACGAACCCGATGGCGGTGTTTGTGGCGTGCCCTGCGGTGTTGGCTCCGGAGCGGTGGCAGAAGCTGCAGCCTTTCGGTGTGGCTCTAATTGTTCTAAAGAGTCTTTCAGTAAACGCCATGTCGTCAAAACATTTGTGGCATTACTGTCCCCCCTGGTGGCCGCTTCCCATAACGCTTTTCCTGCCTCCTCCCAAGTCTCCACCTGGAACGCGGTCACTGCGTTCGCTTGTTGCCCGTGTTTTCGCAACCAAGTTAACAACCACCGAACATTTCCTTCATCATAATTTATGCCCCTTTTTGCAAGGATTCGCAAAAATCTACACAAAATAGATTTTTTTCTTCCGAGGACATTTGCGCCCCCATTCTCCCGTCCCCAGCGGTTCACTCCTTTTCCTGAGGCGATTAATTGTCCACAAGCAGCTCTCTGGTCCCCTGCAGTAGAGTTCAGCTCTCTGGTCCTCTGCAATAAACTTCAGCTGTGCTTGCCAATGCCCGCTCTCTCGTCGGTGGTTCTTAGGATCGACTCACGTCGATAATACTGTCAATACTGTCAACACGGTATATGGATTCTCGTGGATCCTGAACCACCCGGTATGATCCGTCAGGTTTGCCGACAGGCAATATAGGGGTGTTAAAATCAGATTCACATTCTTTCAATAATCCTAATTGTAAACATTTTTCTGTCACTGGCTGGATTCCTTCCCTACCCTCCTTCTTCAGGGGACGCTGTTAAATTCTTACCGGTTGTCGACCCTCTTTCAGTTTAACTTCAACAGGTGAAGCATTCTTCGCCCTTCCGCGTACATCGGTGGCCCATACTCCGGGATATACCTGGTCTTTTATTTCTCGTATAATTTCTTCTTCTCTAATTTGGGGTTCGGTAAGAACCAAACTTAAAATGTCAATGTGATTTTTTTTTTTTGTCTGGTATTTCAAATTCCATTTCCCCATTTCTCAAGTCTCAATTCTCAATTCAATTCTATTTCGGGATTTAGGTGTTCTAATAGGTCCCTTCCCAGTAATAGTCTAGGAGCCTCAGGCAGGTAGAGAAATTTGTGAATCCCCACACTCTTCCCAATTCCAAATGTTAATGGTTTCAAGAAAAAGCTTTTTCCACCTGCCCAGTTGCTCCCACAACATTAACACTTTTGTTGACTTATAGGTAACAAGGTTTGATTCAATGCAGAGAATGTGGCTAACGCAGCCACTATTTCCTTTCCCGGTTTCCTTCTGTCCTCTCCCTCCCCATTCCGATATACTCGCCACACTTCCTCCAGCAACTTTTCTAAATTCCTTATATCTGCTTCCCTAACTTTCTTTCTGATAGCATTAGTGGATCATCCCAGAAACAGAGATGCCAGCTGCTGTGTGGCAGCTTCTGACTCCGGTTTCATAGTAGTTACTCTTCTCACAGCAGCCCGTAAGCCATCGAAAAACTTGGTGGGCCGTTCAGTCTGCCCCTGCTTGGTAGCATACAGAGCAGACCAGTTAACTGCCTTTGGGATCGCATGTTCTATTCCCAATTTGATCCAGGCTCGGTATCGTTGCAACAAACGGTACTGAGCTGGATCATTAGGGTCCCAGCGCGGGTCCCTGGAGGGCACAGGATCTTCGGCCGTGCCCTGTAAAACTCGTCCCTCAATCTATGGTTCTACATGAGCTCGGGCTGCCTTTAATACAAGCTGCTTCTCCGTTTCAGTCATAGCATCTAACATAAGATCCACATCTTTCCAATCCGGGTCCAAGCTCTTAGTAATCCACTCAAACCTTTTCGCAACCCCACTTGGGTCCTCTTAGCTGCATCCTTCCACTTATCCGCATCATCCCTCTGGAAAGGCACTTTTCTTCCGCCCTTCTGGGTGTCTCTTTCACCTTCAAACACCTCTGTCCAATACTACGTGCTGAACAACAGCGCTTCACCTTCCCTAACTCTTTCTGATTTTCCTTTTCCAAAGCCAACACCGTGGGATCTTGGGGAGCAAAATTAAAACCACAATCTTTCTGCCGCTCAGGGTGATTTCGGAGGGTGAAAAAAACATATCCGCATACAGAGCTTTGTCCCATTTTCCCTCCCACCTTAAAAATAACAGGAGTTGCAGCAAGGCATTATACTTCAGAGTCCCATTCACAGGCCACTCTTCTTCGTCATCTAATTTATACAATGGCCATCACTGATTACAATACTTAATTAGAGTTTTCTTATTCACATTTCCTCCAGGAGGACGCCCTCATGTCCTTCCAGCGATATAAACTACAACCTAATGGCGATTTCTTTGGTATCTCTTTACTTTGCTGGGACCCTCCCATTTTATTGGTCCCAGTTCTCTCCTGTATTCCCGCAGTATTTTAACACTTAGTTCCACGGTCCACACTTTACCACTCAGAGGGTTACAGAATTACTCTTTTACATCCTTACAACCTTTTTATTTCGCTTCGTCCGTCTCCGGCCGTTTCCCTCGCGGGACAACGAAACCGAGGAGCAGGACTCCGCACTCACTTCACAGCGATGCTGTGCCTCAAACACACGTACACACAAATTTTCAACATACACTACATACAATATACAATACCCGGGTAAATGAAACAGGTAGTTATGGCTCCAGTTGATATCCCTTCAGCAGCTGCAAAGATTTAAATAATTCTTGGGAGAGGTCCGCTTACCCTTCTCCTGCTTCTTACACAGTCATGAGCCGGTCCGTCCTGGCTCCCGCCACCGGGATGCAGTGGTGACCTCAGATTTGCTCGATCTACCCCCAAGATCGCTAGCGGCCGCTCTATGGCTCAGCGAATCTCTTTGGCCGCTCTATCGGCCAGGGTACCCTCCTCCCCTACGGGGACTAGGCTGTACGCCAGACGTCTCTGTGCGGTTTACCAGCAGCCCCGGCCAAGCGTACGACTGACTGGCTCTTCTTGTAAAACATATCATTTAATCCGCAGCTTCAGGAGGTTGCTGTCTGCTCCCACGGTGAGCGGCTGGCAGCAGACGCTCCTCCGAGGAAGGTGCTCGGGGCGCGCCTAGGAGCCGAGACTCTCCTGCCTGGCTCGCCAAAACTGACGTGCGGAAACAGACTCTGCAACCCCTAAGGGTGTAAAGTAGGTATGTTTATTCAGCGCTGGGCAGCACGGGGCTGGGGTCATCCCATACATAGACATAAGGTTTCCCAATACGCCTAGACATGTGCATGACCTGTCCCCGCTTCGTGTTAAAATTAGCCCCAAGAGGTCGTTTCCATAAACTCCTCCCAAATGCGCTTGCGCAGTGCCTCCTGGTGGTGGTCGCGGGGGGGGGGGGGTCGTGGGGATGAAGGCTGATGACTCTTCTTCGTCACCGCTGGTAACCCCTTCTTCTTGCGCAGACTCCGTTGCTCCTTGACTCTTGTCCAAACTGCAGGGTTGGTTTCAGCTGGTTTTTAAGACAAGTTGCTGTTCTCATCAGGAACTGTCCTTCGCTGAGAGATTACAAGACTCCTTACTTCAATGCTTTTGTACAATAGTTAAACTTTGATAGTTACACTCTAAAGCTGCTTTTCAGTTCCCCCTTTTTCTATACAGTTAGTAAATTCTTTTACTACATCTCATTTTAATATAATGTTTCTTTATCTAGCATCTTCTCAAAATATTTGTTAGATTTAATTCTCGTCGAATTTCGGTCTTCTTCCGTTCGCTGTAGGAATCCCCTGAGCTCTGGCAATAACACCAAGCACACCGATTTATTACACACAGAGGCATAGACAGAATTACTGCTCTAATTTTCGTAATAAACAATTGTTTTAACCATGCCAAGTTTGGTAACCGAGATATTAATTTTTCTATTAAGCCACTACATCCCCAAGATGTGTTATCTTGGGCCACTTCATGCAAGATTTTGTTTTTTTCCCAAATTTGTGGTAAATCTTTCTCAAGCCTCTGGTCTTGGTTAACATAGGTACAACAACGTTCACCAACAACCCTACACAAATCCCCTTCTTTAGCAAAAAGCAAATCCAGCCCTAGCCTGTTTTGAAGTGTTACTTGTTTTAAGGAAGAAATTGCTTTCTGTAGAGCCATGAGCGTATCAGCTGTACCATTAGTAATAATTTCCATTGTAGCTGGAATGTTAACTAAGGCCTTTTCTAATTCACTAACTCCTAACCATGGAAGAAACCACCTCGCAAAACTATGAAACCTGGTTGGCCTCGTTATGAAAGGGTTTAGTTTTCTCTTGGTTGCATGGGTTACAGGTTTCATAGAGGTTCGTAATAAGCCAAGCATGCGTAAACTGGTTAAGTTTTGTGCAACAGTAACGTTAGGAACTACAGTCCCTACAGCACATTGGCCCTTCCACCCGAAAGGCAATACCTTCTATCCCCACTTCGCACAGATCCAATACCATCCCTGACCTACAGGAGCTGGCCAGCCTTTGGGGGTATTGCTGGCGTTTTTCCGAGTCTGCTTGCTATTCCACATATTTGCACTTCCCTACTTGATGTAACTAGAGCTAAATCTCCATGGAGATTTAGGTGCTTTCTTCACTCTGGTGTGATGTGTCCAGCTGCTCTGCTCTTTGATTTTGATTGCGGTGAAGGAGTACCTGGAAAGGTCCTTCCCACCGTGGCTCCAAGGTTCTTTCTGCAAGAGACCTTCTATAGACATAATCTCCAGGTTGGATGTTATGTACAGGGCCATCTAAAGCTCTACTTCGAGCCCCGACCACACGTTTCTCAGTTTTGTTGAGATGTTTGCTTAATGCTACCATGTAAGAGGTTATAATGGGGGGAGTGGAGGGGTGCTGATTGCAGGGATCGGAATGTCTAGCAGAGGTGTTTAAGGCATAGGAGCAGGCGAAGGAGAAAACGGCGCAGAGGGTAGCAGCGGCGCGGGGGGGGTGTGTGGTGGTGGACGGTTGTGCAGCTTGAGCACCCGCGAGCAAGGGCATGTCGGAGGACGAACCCGATGGCGGTGTTTGTGGCGTGCCCTGCGGTGTTGGCTCCGGAGCGGTGGCAGAAGCTGCAGCCTTTCGGTGTGGCTCTAATTGTTCTAAAGAGTCTTTCAGTAAACGCCATGTCGTCAAAACATTTGTGGCATTACTGTCCCCCCTGGTGGCCGCTTCCCATAACGCTTTTCCTGCCTCCTCCCAAGTCTCCACCTGGAACGCGGTCACTGCGTTCGCTTGTTGCCCGTGTTTTCGCAACCAAGTTAACAACAACCGAACCTTTCCTTCATCATAATTTATGCCCCTTTTTGCAAGGATTCGCAAAAATCTACACAAAATAGATTTTTTTCTTCCGAGGACATTTGCGCCCCCATTCTCCCGTCCCCAGCGGTTCACTCCTTTTCCTGAGGCGATTAATTGTCCACAAGCAGCTCTCTGGTCCCCTGCAGTAGAGTTCAGCTCTCTGGTCCTCTGCAATAAACTTCAGCTGTGCTTGCCAATGCCCGCTCTCTCGTCGGTGGTTCTTAGGATCGACTCACGTCGATAATACTGTCAATACTGTCAACACGGTATATGGATTCTCGTGGATCCTGAACCACCAGGTATGATCCGTCAGGTTTGCCGACAGGCAATATAGGGGTGTTAAAATCAGATTCACATTCTTTCAATAATCCTAATTGTAAACATTTTTCTGTCACTGGCTGGATTCCTTCCCTACCCTCCTTCTTCAGGGGACGCTGTTAAATTCTTACCGGTTGTCGACCCTCTTTCAGTTTAACTTCAACAGGTGAAGCATTCTTCGCCCTTCCGCGTACATCGGTGGCCCATACTCCGGGATATACCTGGTCTTTTATTTCTCGTATAATTTCTTCTTCTCTAATTTGGGGTTCGGTAAGAACCAAACTTAAAATGTCAATGTGATTTTTTTTTTTTTTTGTCTGGTATTTCCAATTCCATTTCCCCATTTCTCAATTCTGTTTCGGGATTTAGCTGTTCTAATAGGTCCCTTCCCAGTAATAGTCTAGGAGCCTCAGGCAGGTAGAGAAATTTGTGAATCCCCACACTCTTCCCAATTCCAAATGTTAATGGTTTCAAGAAAAAGCTTTTTCCACCTGCCCAGTTGCTCCCACAACATTAACACTTTTGTTGACTTATAGGTAACAAGGTTTGATTCAATGCAGAGAATGTGGCTAATGCAGCCACTATCTCCTTTCCCGGTTTCCTTCTGTCCTCTCCCTCCCCATTCCGATATACTCGCCACACTTCCTCCAGCAACTTTTCTAAATTCCTTATATCTGCTTCCCTAACTTTCTTTCTGATAGCATTAGTGGATCGTCTAGTTTAGTGAGCGGCTGGCAGCGGAGGCTCCTCCGAGGAAGGTGCTCGGGGCGCGCCTAGGAGCGTCCGCTCCGCAGTCGATCCCGCAGTCGAGCCGAGACTCTCCTGCCTGGCTTGCCAAAACTGACGTGCGGAAACAGACTCTGCAACCCCTAAGGGTGTAAAGTAGGTATGTTTATTCAGCGCTGGGCAGCACGGGGCTGGGGTCATCCCATACATAGACATAAGGTTTCCCAATACGCCTAGACATGTGCATGACCTGTCCCCGCTTCGTATTAAAATTAGCCCCAAGAGGTCGTTTCCATAAACTCCTCCCAAATGCGCTTGCGCAGTGCCTCCTGGTGGTGGTCGCGGGGGGGTCGTGGGGATGAAGGCTGATGACTCTTCTTCGTCACCGCTGGTAACCCCTTCTTCTTGCGCAGACTCCGTTGCTCCTTGACTCTTGTCCAAACTGCAGGGTTGGTTTCAGCTGGTTTTTAAGACAAGTTGCTGTTCTCATCAGGAACTGTCCTTCGCTGAGAGATTACAAGACTCCTTACTTCAGTCCTTTTGTACAATAGTTAAACTTTGATAGTTACACTCTAAAGCCCCTTTTCACCCCCAAAGGGCCTTCTTGCGCACCCCACTTTGGAGACAGAGCTTCTGCACCAATCTGAATTGCCACATCTTTTTTATTGTTTTGTTCCTTCCCCTTCTGCTGCTCTTTTCTGTATGCCCTTCTCTTTTTCCTCTGGTTTTGCCATCTTCCCGTGAACCTGCACTCGATAAATGCAGGTGTACGCTGCGTTTCCCCAGTTGCTCTTCACCAGAAGTTTGACACGTGCAAAGGCTCTGGGAAGCGGCGCGTTCTGGGAAGAAAAGCGGGAAAAGGAAGCAGGGGTGTTAGGAGAGAGAATGCAATGAAGGTGTCTCCCCTGGCCAGCCCTGCTCCTGCTCAGGAACGAGCTCCTGAAAGTGGGTGGGAGCGGCAATCTGAGGCTCGCTGCTGGTACCGCGGCTGCTGGGGACACGGGAAGGGGGAAGGCAGCTGGCATCCTCTGCATGCCGGCCCTGCTGGGGCTCAGTCTCCCTCCCCTCTGCCCCTTCCCTCTGCTGCTTGCTCTGTGCTGGCAGAGAGGCCGGGGAGATGCTCCTGGGGCGGGGGGGGGGGGGGGCGGCTGCTGCGCAACCCCATCAAGCTCCCGCTGGCTGCTCGGCCTGCTTTGCTCCTGGCAGGCGTGAGAGCATGGGGAGAGAAGGGGCACGCTGTGCTGGGAGGAGAGGACACTGTCCCTCGGTCCAGGGAGAAAGCATTCACGCTCTTCCTGCCATGGACTTGCAGGCAAAGCTGGTTTGCTCCCCGGCACCTTGCTCCTGCGCGTGGACCGTACCTTCAGAGGGAAGGTCTGAATGGTCTCCTTTGCCACGTTGTATGTGAACGTCCCAAGGAGAGTTTCCTCTTCTCCGTCCGCATCCACTCCCTCAGGGGCAAAGCACAAGGAGAGCAGCTCAGACTCGTCCCCACAAAGAGGGCACGTACGTGCTGGATCAGCCCTGCTATCTCCCCACCCTCTCCTGGGGCTCCAGCAGTAGGCTAGCACTCGCTATGCGGGAGCTCAGTCTCGGCCTTGACTTCTGCTCAGGAACCCTGAGGTGCTTGTCCCGAACAAGTCTCAAGAGGGATGAAACCCCTAGAGCCCTTGAAGTGTCCCGCTAGGGCACTGCAGTGCTCAGGAGAGAGCAGGACGCAAACCTCAGAGGATGCACAAAAGCAAGCAAGACCCTGCCATGGCTTTCCCCCAGGGCCAGATCCCCACCAGAAGCACCCAGCAGAGACTCACAAAGACAGCGACGTCTCTGGGGGCGCTGATGACGGTCCCAGATGGAGAGACTTCTATGAAGATGTGCTGCACAGTGACGGCAGTCAGATGGACTCGTGCTGGCAACCTGATGACCACCTGGCCCTGATCCCCTTGTAAAGGCCAGCAGTTTCCTGGGGAAACATCCGGCTGCAAGCAGAACACGAGAGCAAGGAAGAGAGAGAGAGTGTTGGGGCCAACACAACGGCCCACGTAGCTTGAAGCGTAGGCGCCGTTGTGTCCGTGGGGTCTATTTTGGCTTGAAAATGAGGCGCGTGGGAGGAAATGGACAGAAGCAGGAGGCCTTCATCCCTGCCTGACTGAAAGGGGGCTCTCAGGATTATGGGGCAGAGGAGAAGAGCAATTATGAAACCGTCCCAGTCAGGGCCTAGCAGAAACACCTCTCTGCCCAGTGGCTGTGCAGGGCACCCCCCCACCAGGGAGAAAGTCTTTCACCCAGCTGGGGCAGAGCACTGTGGGCGAGATGCAGCAGTTTGGCTCCGTTCAGCTCCATTCCCCTCCTGAGGGGAACCACTGATTGCTAGCAAGCCCAGCCCTGTGTTCGAGCTTTGCTTTCAGGAACCTGATCAACACTGTGGGCTTGAGCAGTGCCACTGGAGCGAGGGGAGAGCCCCTGAGGTCCATCCCCAACTTCAGAGGGAGGCAGGAAACCTTCCCTGAGGACTTCTGCTACGATACCTGCAAAATAGTGTCCGGAGGGTTGGCAGTGCGAAAGAGCCATAAAACCCTGCAGCCCCAATTCTCTTTGCAGATGTAGGTCTCGGAAGTTCTCTGCACGTCGATGGTGGCACCTGGAAGGGAGGGAGCGCAGGTGACTACTGGAAGAGGCCACATTCTAGGAGGACTCGGTGCTCAGACAGTCTTTCTGATGCTGCCGGCCAGCTCCACGTCTCTCAGTGCTCTCCTCCTCCCCACGCTGCTGGGGGTGCCCAGCTGCACAGGGGAATGACGGCAGCCACGTGCCTGCTGGTGACTGCTTCTCTCACAGCGCCATGAGGAGAAGGTGTGAGCGTTCTGGGAGACAGCGGGCGCCCACGTGAATGACAGCAGACCAAAACTGAGGGCTTGCGGCATGGGCAGCAAAGGATGGCCCAGCCATTCCCTCTTCCAATGCAGTGCAGAAGAAGAGAGCCCTTCCAACAGCACAGGAACACGTGCGGGGGCAGCGGCGGAGGCCCCCGTGCGCAGACCCCCGTGCGGAGGCCGAGGGCAGGACTGGGAGGGAGTCTGAGAGAGCCACTGTGCCACAGCCTTGCTCTTGGACCCCATGAAGCGTTGAAGCTCCCCCACTTTGGAGAGCAGCGCCTGCAGCACAGGCTGCTTTGGGGAGTGCTGCAGACAAGCGCAGGGCAAGGAGACTGGGCTGCTTGTGTCCATACCAGAGCTTTTCAGGGCCCAGTCAGACATCTCGACGTAGACTTCCGAAGCCATCTGCGATGCTGCCTGGTTCACTTCCTGGGAACGCCATAAATGAACACAGAAAAGGACCACATCAGCGGGCAGTTCAGCGTGGCTGCTAGCGCCGGCAGAGGCAAAGGGTCAGTGTCAGAAAGGCAAGGCAAGCCTTGTCCACAGAGCTGCAAGACTCTGCTGCTGACGGGAGCCACAAGGACTGAGGAAGAGAATCTGTGTCCGCGGCCACGGCCATGGCCATGAGGTGGGTTGACGAGGGTCCCCACACCCTCGTCCCCACCCTCCACGCTCTGCAGGTCAGCGGGGAGATGGGCTCGGACCCTGCAAGCGACGGCTGGCCCCGTGAGCGTGCCTGGGTCTCATCACTGCCTCAGGAGCCCAGCCAGAGGAGCCAGAGTGCCAGCGTGCCAAGGGAAGGCTGTTGGGAGTCCTCTGCTGCCTGAAGCAGCCTGCTTAAACTGGGCCTGGAGAAGGGCCTGTGCAGCACAGAAGCTCACCCAGCAAGCCCCTGGGGCAAAGGCTGGGTTGCTGCAGTCAGCAGTCCGACCCCACCAACAAGCCCAAGGAGTGCTTTCTTGGGGGTTCTGCCCAGCCAAGCCTCCTTCCCCAAAACGCAGCATCACCTTTGCCCTGCTGACCTCCGCCCTCAGTTGAGCCACCTCCTGCATCAGAAGCTGCATCATTTGCCTTTGCTCCTCCAAGAAAACGCGAAAGCTCCTGCATAAAAGCACGAAAGCAGATCTTGTCAGAGAGCGGCCCGTCCCCTCTGGGGAGCGTCTCA
The DNA here is from genome assembly GCF_965183815.1 of Platalea leucorodia. Classification (NCBI taxonomy): domain Eukaryota; kingdom Metazoa; phylum Chordata; class Aves; order Pelecaniformes; family Threskiornithidae; genus Platalea; species Platalea leucorodia. The sequence goes on along the minus strand of NC_138841.1, from coordinate 7,963,183 downwards.
GCTCGGCAAGAAGGAGAGACACGTGTGCTTTCCCGGCTTTGAGAGTGCTTCCCTTCCACACCAGTTTGAGCAGAAGGCAAAGGCAGGTAGGAGGTATGGGAGCCCTGGCTGTTAGCAAAATGAGTGCAGGTAGCACGAGGTGGGCTGATGCTTCTGCACAGAACCAATTCCAGCTCAGGAAACGTCTCTTACCGCAGGGTCTTCAGGTCTTCTGCGGACACAAGTGCCAGCTCCTGAAAGGGAAAAACGCTCGGTTCGAGCATCCGCTACCAGAGCCACCGGGGCTTCCCAGGAGAGGCTTTCCTAGGAAGACTCGGCACAAGCTGCTGCTTCTTTGGGTCACCCTGCGTGTGGCAGCAGGAGAGCCCGTGATTTATCCAGCCGCTCTCAGCAATGCTCTGTTGCAGGAGGTGCCTGTGCCACAGAAGTCACCGACCTCTAGCAGTGCCTTTGTTCGCATTGTCCACCCTGGCAGCGAGGTCCCGCAGTAAACACCAGCTGCAATTCACATCATCAAGAGAGAGTTATTTTACTGGGGTCGCTAGCGATGCCTGCAGTCGCGTTGTCTCCTCCCTGTTGCCTTAGGGGTGGGGCAGCAGGTGAGCTGAGGAGGTGGGGAACGTGGCGTGCGGAGAGAGGACGCGCCTCTGCCCGGAAGCCATCGGCCCAGGCTTGAGGGGACTGCGCAGCCGTGAGCCTCAGGTGTGCTCAGTGCCCCAGAGCTATTCCCCGCTTCCCCTCGCTGCTTCAGGGAGCCCCGAGACCAGGCTGCATGGGCTAGGAGAGGTACCTCCCCATGGGTGCCCCTGCACGGCCCCTCCCCTCTGGGAATCCCCAGTTCAGGCTTGGAAGTAGCTACGCCCTTCTCTCCCGGACTTGCAGACGAAGCAAGCCATGTGGCCCAGTGGCCAGAGCAGCAGCCTGGCTGGGAGACTCCCAGTCTTACTGGCAGTCCAAAAGGCAGTCCCGGTCCAGGACGTACTCGGGAAGCGCTTGGGCCATGGGAGTTTCCGCCCATACTGGCCCAAAAGGAAAGCTGGGCAGCTGAAAGCTGGCATCCAGCACAGCCTGGCTGTCGCTCTCAGGTGTCTGCTCATGCAAACTCACCAAGAGCCACGGGGAGCAAGAAGAAGACGACTTGGAAGATCCTCTTCTTCTGCAGGGCCATCTTTTGCCTGAAAAAGAGGGAGTCCTGTGGCTGCCCATGATCCAAGCCTTGGGCAAAGCCCTCCACCGGTGGAGTTCCCTTTTCAGGCTGGAAAGCCACCCTTTTGGAAGCCTCCTGCTGCCAGAGAGCTGCCAGAGCAGCGCCCAGGAGGAAGACGATTTCTGTCCACACCGTTCAACACTGCCGGCAGATCTTCCCCAGAGGAAGGGCTCCAGAAGCACCATCCCAAAGGGAATGAAAATTATGCAGGGAAGTAAAGAGGCCGAGCAAACGAAGACTGCTTTTCAGCTGTCTTTCTGGTGGGGACCTTGCTCTCTCTTTGGCTCAGAAAGCAGGCCTGTTCTCACTTGCGAGCACACAGATCTCTCTTAGGGGTGTTTTTCTGCAGAGCTGGGAAGCGCAGGAGCCTTGTCTGCCTTTCCTCCCAGAGCCCTCCCAGACCTGCGCGGTCACTGGCCAGAGCTGGGGAAAAGCCTTCCCCCGCGGGGGCTTGGCTCTGCACCCAAGCGTCTGGCTACACGGCAGTTTGCCCTGCCGCAGCCAAAGTGTGGGGCTCTGGCAAATGCGTGGGACTGAGACTGCCGAGGGGCTTTGCTCTTGGCTCTCCCCAAGAATGGCCACAGCACGAGCAGCACCCCAGCTTGGGCGCCCGACTGGGAGCCCTGGGCTGCTGGCTGGGGAACACCCTCTGCTCTCCCCTTTGCTTGCACCGGCCCTCAGACATCCCCTTTCTCTCCCCGTCACCAGCAGAAACATCATGTAATACGTACACGGCGGAGATGCACGTCCTCAGCAGACGTCTCCGCGGGGAGACAAGGGCGCCTGCCGGACGGCAAGTAAGGCTGAAGACTGTCCCTGCGCAAGGAAAGCAGAGAAAAGTTAGGCCTGTCTCTTGAGGTCTCTTCTCTAGGATGCCCAGCCCCGCGTGTCTCAGCTGCCTGCGGGGAGGCGGGCACCGTGTCCTACACACGCCCTCCCTGGGGCAAAGAGCAGGGCAGCCTGCACTTCTCCTGCCACTTGTGACGTTTGGCCAGAGCTCCAGCGCAGCACAGCTCTCCAAGTTCACCCCCGAGGAGGTCACAGCAAGCAGCAGTGCTGAGCTTACTTGCAATTTCTGTGCCCTTGTCACACCACTTGGCAGGCCCTTGAGTGGCTGAGCCGGGAGCTGACATCGAAGAGAGTATCCCCAGCTCCACCTGCATGCGGAGGTTCCTGTCGGAGGAAAAAGACAAATGCCCGTTGCCCACCGTCCCCACGCCGCGGGAGCCGAGGCGGGCAGGAGCAGCCTGAGCGGCGGCCCTTGCCAGAAGACGGGCCGTCCCAGCAGCAGCGAGAGAGGGCAGCTCCCCTCTTCTTTCCCCATCCTTTGCTTTACACGCCTGCAGTGGGAGCAAGCTGGCAGCAGCAGACCCCCGCCTCGGGAAGCCCACCCAGCAGCACAGCGCGATTCTCAGCCCGTCCCTCCCTGCTCCCTGGCCCCGGCCCCACCCTGCCCCGCAACAGACACCTCCCAGTGGCCCTTTGGGGAGGGGGCACGGGCTGCTGTCCCCCCCCACGGCTCCCCCCACCTCTTCCCTGGGCACTCCCAGGTCTCCCGACCCCTCTCTGCCCCGCACAGCTGCTCCCATCAGCCAGGCAGGATCGCCCCTCCACGTCCCGAGGGGGCCAGTCTCAGGCCCCAGGGGCTTGGCCTCCCCACGCAGCAAAACCGCCCCGTGCAGCAGGGCTGGGCTCCGACCCTGCAGCACGAGGCTGCCGCCTCCCCAAAAGCCCCTGCTGCACACTGCCTTTTGGCTGGGAGAGTGAGCCAGGCTTTCCACCCAGACCCGTCCTCACAGAAGGGGGCCTTCGCAAGCCACGGGGCTCTTCTTCAGAAAACTTCTGTCGGCTTCCCCAGGCTGCTCCGCACCCCACTGACCGTGCTAGGCCACGTCCGTGCTACCAGCCCAACCTGATGCCCCGGGCACATGCCAGGCTTTGTACCTACTCGTCTGGCAGCGGCTGGGCCCTGCTTCCTCCCCTGCCGGCTGTTGGCCAGCCTCGTTCCCCAGGGAGCCATGGGAGGGCCCTTGGCGTCTTCTCTCGGGGGCCTTTCTCCTCGCCATCTCTGGGCAAAGGCAGGCTCCCCGCTCCGCTCTTCCCCCTCAGCCCCAGCAGTGTGGCCTGCCCAGGCAAAAACAGCTCCGGCAGCAGCCCCACAGCACGAGCGCGCCTGCCCAGGGCAAGAGCCACACGGCAGCTGTGGGCTCCTTCCCCGCGCGCCACAGGGCTGTGTGGGCGGCAAGCTCTGACCTCACACTGGTGGCTCTGACATCACACTGGGGCTCCCCAGTGTGCAGCAGGGCGGGGAGAGCCGGTGGGCTCCCCTGGGGCAGCACGGCTGCTGCTCTCCTGGGCGGTAGTTTGCCCATGCCTCTGGGCCCCCCGAACCCTGCCACACTCCCGTGCCGGGCGGCTGCCTGGCCTGTGCTGCCAGGCAGGGTTCCAGCTCTCATAAAGACAGAAGCCAACTGAACGGCCTCTTCTGGTTTTTCAGGGTCTACATTCGTGTATTTCCTGGCAGTGACTTTTAACCGCTCCACCAAGGCAGACGGGGATTCGTTTGGTTCTTGCTTAACCTCATAGCATTTGCACCAATGGATCGCTTTTGGCATAGCGTGCCTTATGCCAAATAGTACCCAAAAGCCCCTGGGGTCCCGGCTGCTTAGGATGCCCCCCCCGCGTCTGCGGCAGGAAAAGCTGGATCTGTCGTTCCCTGCAGGTCCCCATTAGCCCGTGCCCCTTCTACCTCTTTCCCAGCAGTGTTTCATACCACCTTCTTCTCAGTACCGTCTCACAATGTCTCTAATATTACCTGTACGTCATTCCAATCAGGGGCTTGGGTCCTGGTTATAGTTTCCAAAACTTTACCCCCCCTTTCTGGCTCTTCCCTATCAATACCCGCCGTTTCCTTCCAGGACCTCAAATCCCTTCTTGGCAATGGCACTTTAACGGTTACTGGCCCATTATTTCCGACCGCTTGTCGGAGAGGAGCTTGTAAAACCTCTCCTGCTTCCCCTTGTCGTCCCCTCGTTCTTCCTGCCATCGCACTAAATCCTTCTGCTCCACCAAGTCGCCCATAGCCAGGGCCATAGCCAATTCCTCCCGCGCTACCAGCATCACCGGCTCGCCTACGACCGCTTTCTCTTACCCTGCTCACATGACTAATAGCTTCACCGGCGTCAGGATTCTCTCCCAACCTCTGCCGGGGAGCAGCCATGAACTCTAGGTCACCTTCTGCCTCCCGTCCGCCTTTCCAGCATCTCTTCCCCATACGACAAGCAGAACACCATCGTTTTAAATTCCTGCCCCTCCCCTCCTTTTCTAGAGCCAAGATCAGAGGATCCTGTGGGATTATTCCGCATTCCTTCTGCCATTCTGGGTGGTTTCTTAGTGTGAAAAAGAAATGCACGCATGGTACTTCATCCCATCTACCCTCCCGCCTGCAAAGTACCATCAGTTGTACTATAGTAGTATATCTTAGAGTTCCGTTCTTTGGCCATTTTTCCTGATCTTCGAGACTATACATTGGCCACCAATTGTTACCATATTCTAGAAGCTGTTTTTGAGTGAGAGGCTCCCCTCCCAATTTCCTCCGATGTTTCACCATCCATCCTAGGGGAGATCTTTTCCGAATCCCCCCTTCCGCAGAGGGCTTAGTACCCACCACAAAAGATACAGCAACACCAAACAGAGAAACAATAACTTTGCACAAAATAGTCAGAGGCATTCCCCAGACGGGGACTCGAACACCTAGATTACCTTCAGTGGGACTCCAACCCACCCCTTCGGCCAAAGCTTTCCAGACACAGGTGTCCTAGGGACTTGGGCCCGATAGGGTCCAATCCTTCCCTTAGGTACCTTTACAGCCCAACCCCGCGAGGCCTTCACCGCGCCTGACGGGCAGGCAACCACCCTTTTAATCAGAAAAGGGATGCCTTTACCTTCCCAGGGGTCCTGCTCAGAGCTCTTTGGTCTCGGCTTCGGAGGTTCTTCCCAAGAATCCCTCGGTGCCGGCTGGGGGTCCTGCGATCCCGCGGATCCGTCAACATTCAGAAGCAGAGTCCCATCTGGGTCGCCCAAACTGTCACCAAAATGGGGAATCAACCTCTTCACACCAATGTAGCATCGAGAAGCAGGCATTCTCTTTATTACAGCGCAATTGCTGAGCTGGCTCTGGCTCAGCGGCCCAGGCAGATTGTATTGGACTTTGGGAGGCTCTAGAAAGAGACAGCCCCAGTGTTTGTGGGGCTGTGAATGCGGTTGCCTGGCTACTTGAAGAGCAGCGAGAGCTTTCGGTCCTGGCACCTTTGGGGTGGGAGGAATCCCCGGATGTTTGCAGTTTTCTGTCTGGACTTTGGCTGTACTCAGCAGGCCAGGGAGACAGACTCCATTGAACATTGGGAGGCTCCAGAAACAGAGAGTGTCTGTTCCCTTGCTCTGTGTCCCACTCTCTGCCCCTGCCTCTCCCCTTTCTTCTCCCTCTCACCCTTTGCCTTCTGTCCTTCTGTCCTGTTCCCTGTCCCATTTCTCTGTCTCTCCGCCCCTTTGTCCCGTGCCCTTGCCCTTTCTGTGTCTGTCCATCCCTCTGTTCTCCTTCCTGCCCCTCTTCTCTCTCTGTCCCTCTGTCCTGCTGCTTAGCACTAGTTTTCTTCCTGCGCCATGTTCTTCACTTGCCCTCCGTCTCCTTCCTTCTCTATCCCTGTTTCTGCTCCTCACCACTATTTTTCCTTTCTCCACTCCCTGCCCAGCTACCCCTTTTTCCCACCATCCCTCTGTCCGTCTCCTGTCCCTCTGTCCGTCTCCTGTCCCTCTCCGGCCACCCCACCGCCCTGCCCCACCCTTCTCCGCCGCTCTGTCCCCCTCTCCCCCTCCTCCTCCCTCTCCACCGGGGCTCTGGGGCCAGCGCAGCCCCGCGGAGGCGGCCATGGGGCCTGCTCGTGGGGCAGGGCCCAGCCGGGGCGGGGGACGGTGGCCGCGCAGGGTCAGACAGCAGGGCAGTTGCGCCCCGTGGCATGCCGGGAGCTGTAGTCCTGGGGTACATGTCCGCCAGGTGGCCATGTTGGTTAGCACGGCATGCCGGGAGCTGTAGTCCTGAGACATGGGGCTGCCGGGCGGCCGCGTTGGTTACCAGGGCATGCCCGGAGCCGTCATGGCCCCACGCTCACCTTCCTGGCAGCCGTGTTGGTCTCGGGAGGTGCAGCTCCAGCTGCGGCCTGGCTGAGGTGAGGCCTGGGGCTGCCCGTGAGGGGAGTGAGGCCCTTGGGCGGGCGTGGGGGTGTCTCCTGCCTGCTGGAACCCCGCGGGTGGCGGGGGGAGCTCCAAGCTGGAGCCGGGCCTGGCCGGGGCAGCCCCAGGACCGACCCGAGAGCTGGGGAGGGGAAGGAGATGGAGACAGATCCCCCCGGGCACAGGCACCGGGCAGCCCGACTCCCGGAGCCCCCCGCATCCGCCGCGGCCCCGCTCGGCCCCTGCAGCTGCCCCGGCCCCAGCACCTCCCCGAGGCCTGTCCCGCAGCCCCAGGCCCCCACGGCCTGTCCTGGCAGCAGCGAGCCGGGCCTGGGGCACGCTTGATCCTCCGTCACCGCGGGTGCATCAGCAGCAGCGCGGGGAGGGAGCGGTGTCTGCAGGAGCTCCTGCAGCAGGAGCTTACAAGCTTCTTAAAATTGGTTAATTCCAGTGTGATACTTCTATGGTAATAATTCAACATCCATCTTCCAGCATTTCTAAGATGCCTTTGCATACTTAAGCTGTCAGTTATACTGTCAGTTAAGCAATGTAATACTTTGTATAGTTCCTCTTGATAACCGTCTGTTTCTTGAAATTCACTGCTGAGTCCTTTAAAGAGTAAGACAAATACCAGCGCACTGAATTGTTTCAGTTCATTTTACAGCGCCCAAGAAGGAAAGTGCCAGAGCCATGTGGTAGTAGGCAGGAATTGTGTTCTGTGCTGCAAGACACAGTCTTGGTAAGGGCTTGTGGCTGCTGGCTTTTGCTTACCCATCAAAGAAGAACTTGAGTAGGTGCCAGGAAACACGCTCCTGGACACCGCTAAAACATGCGGTTTAGCAGTAGCTCACTGATGATCAGTAATTAGAAATGCATGTTAGCTAGTCTTACTTTTCAAGGATGTTAAACAGCCTGTAGTGAGGCTGCACCTAAACACTGCATGGTAGGTATGTGTGTCAATGGCAAAGTAATTGGTACTGTACCTAGGTCTAACATTAATCAGGGGTGTCATTTGCAACAAAAATAACTGACACAAGTTGAACAGTATAAAACGCAGTTCCCTTGGTGTCTGGGATGGATCTGGTATCTCTTCTTAAAGTACCTGCACAGGTTGTGCCCCTGCCCACACTTACCTTCCATGCTAAGTAGCAATTTGTGCTCTATCAGTGTCCTTCGTGTAGTGAGGGGCCCAACACTGAACACAGGATTCCAGGTGTGGCCTCACCAGTGCCCAGTACAGGGGGACGATCACCTCCCTGGTCGTGCTGGCCACACTATTTCTGATACAAGACAGGATGCTATTGGCTTCTTGGCCACCTGGGCACACTGCTGCCTCATATTCAGCCAGCTGTCCACCAATACCCCCTCCTTTTCCCCCGGGCAGCTCTCCAGCCACTCCCCCCCCAGCCTGTAGCGTTGCCTGGGGTTGTTGTGACCCAAGCGCAGGACCCGGCACTGAGCCTTGTTGACCCTCACACAGTTGGCCTCGGCCCATCAATCCAGCCGGGCCAGGTCCCTCTGTAGGGCCTTCCTGCCCTCCGGAGATCAACACTCCCACCCAAGTTGGCGTCATCTGCAAACTTACTGAGGGTGTACTTGATCCCCTCATCCTGATCATTGATAAAGACATTAAACAGGACTGGCCCCAATGCTGAGCCCTGGGGAACACCACTTGTGACCAGCCACCAGCTGCATTTAACTCCATTCACCACAACTCTTTGGGCCCGGCCATTCAGCCAGTTTTTTACCCAGCAAAGAGCACGCCCATCCAAGCCATAAGCAGCTTTTTTTTTTCTCCCTTCCTTTCAGTCTTTTCTGTGTGCCACTGAGCTATTTTCTCTGTTCATTTAAGACCTAGAGCTCATCAAGTACTTCCCAGTTGTCAAGTCCTGAGCCAGTAAAGCACTGTAGGAATTTGGCACTCTTCCAGCTGGCAGAGGTAAAGTTCTACCTGTTAGCGTCACAATGGGAAGATGTGTGTATCTTTTCCCCCCAAAAGTAGGAATTGTGTAAGGGTTGCTCTCGTATCAAATTTAGTATCTCTAGAAGCATATGTAGTAAATAATGGAATAGTAAGAGAATTAGGCAGTGGCAATGGCCCCAGGGACCTAACTTTTCCTGTATACTTCTTATATACTTGTTAATCTGCATAGTTTCTTGAAAACCACACCTGAAAAATATGCTTCTTTTTAGAAAAATTAGCCGCATAACTATAATAAAAACAATGCTCAGGACAATAGCAAAATGTCCTGGTTTCAGCTGGGATAGAGTTAATTTTCTTCCTAGTAGCTGGTATAGTGCTGTGTTTTGGATTTAGTATGAGAATAATGTTGATAACACACTGCTGTTGTAGTTCTTGCTAAGTAGTGCTTACACCAGTCAAGGACTTTTCAGCTTCCCCTACCCTGACAGTGAGAAGCTGGGAGGGAGCACAGCCAGGACAGGTGACCCCGACTGGCCAAAGGGCTATTCCATACCGTATGGCGTCATGATCAGTATATAAACTGAGGAGAGTTGGCTGGGGGGCAGCGATCGCTGCTCGAGGACAGGCTGGGCATCAGTCGGCAGGTCGTGAGCAATTGTATCGTGCATCACTTGCTTTGTATATTACTATGTTCTTATTACTATTATTATTATTACTACCACTAATACCACTACTTCTATTTTACTTTATTTCAATTATTAAAATGTTCTTATCACAACCCACGAGTTTTTTCCCCCTTTTAACCTTCCGATTCTCTCCCTCATCACACTGGAGAAGGGGGAGTGAGTGAGCGGCTGTGTGGCACTTTAGTTGCTGACTGGGGTTAAACCATGACACAGGCCCACAAACACTGGGCCTCTGCGCTTGCCTGCCCTCCTAAAAGTCCAAAACACTCTCTGTCTCCCGCTCATTGTAGCCAGAGCCCAGCTCGGAAACTGAAAATATACAGCAATTTCAGCCACACCAAAGGTGCCAGGACTAAAAGCTGTTTCTGACCCTAACCTTCCCTTGGGAGCACTTTCACAGCCCCACAGACACTGGGGCTCTAAACATGACCAGACACCTAATGGTCCCAACACCCTCTCTCACTTCATTGCTCTCAGGTTCTGACTGAGGCCGGATGCCTCCCCCAGTGTGATGTCAGAGTCACCAGTGTGAGGTCAGAGCTGGCCGCCCGCACAGCCCTGTGGCGCGCAGGGAAGGAGCCCACAGCTGCCGTGTGGCTCTTGCCCTGGGCAGGCGCGCTCCTGCTGTGGGGCAGGCCACACTGCTGGGGCTGAGGGGGAAGAGCGGAGCGGGGAGCCTGCCTTTGCCCAGAGATGGCAAGGAGAAAGGCCCCCGAGAGAAGATGCCAAGGGCCCTCCCAAGGCTCCTTGGGGAACGAGGCTGGCCAACAGCCGGCCGGGGAGGAAGCAGGGCCCAGCCGCTGCCAGACGAGTAGGTACGAAGCCTGGCATCTGCCCGGGGCATCAGGTTGGGCTGGTAGCACGGACGTGGCCTAGCACGGTCAGTGGGGTGCGGAGCAGCCTGGGGAAGCCGACAGAAGTTTTCTGAAGGAAGAGCCCCGTGGCTTGTGAAGGCCCCCTTCTGTGGGGACGGGTCTTGGCGGAAAGCCTGGCTCACTCTCCCAGCCAAAAGGCAGTGTGCAGCAGGGGCCTTTGGGGAGGTGGCAGCCTCGTGCTGCAGGGTCGGAGCCCAGCCCTGCTGCACGGGGCGGTTTTGCTGTGCGGGGAGGCCAAGCCCCTGGGGCCTGAGACTGGCCCCCTCGGGACGTGGAGGGGCGATCCTGCCTGGCTGATGGGAGCAGCTGTGCGGGGCAGAGAGGGGTCGGGAGACCTGGGAGTGCCCAGGGAAGAGGTGGGGGGAGCTGTGGGGGGGGACAGCAGCCCGTGCCCCCTCCCCAAACGGCCACTGGGAGGTGTCTGCCGCGGGGCAGGGTGGGGCCGGGGCCAGGGAGCAGGGAGGGACGGGCTGAGAATCGCGCTGTGCTGCCGGGTGGGCTTCCCGAGGCAGGGGTCTGCTGCTGCCAGCTTGCTCCCACTGCAGGCGTGTAAAGCAAAGGATGGGGAAAGAAGGGGGGGGGGGGCTGCCCTCTCTCGCTGCTGCTGGGACGGCCCGTCCTCTGGCAAGGGCCGCCGCTCAGGCTGCTCCTGCCCGCCTCGGCTCCCGCGGCGTGGGGACGGTGGGCAACGGGCATTTGTCTTTTTCCTCCGACAGGAACCTCCGCATGCAGGTGGAGCTGGGGATACTCTCTTCGATGTCAGCTCCCGGCTCAGCCACTCAAGGGCCTGCCAAGTGGTGTGACAAGGGCACAGAAATTGCAAGTAAGCTCAGCACTGCTGCTTGCTGTGACCTCCTCGGGAGTGGACTTGGAGAGCTGTGCTGTGCTGGAGCTCTGGCCAAACGTCACAAGTGGCAGGAGAAGTGCAGGCTGCCCTGCTCTTTGCCCCAGGGAGGGCGTGTGTAGGACACGGTGCCCGCCTCCCCGCAGGCAGCTGAGACACGCGGGGCTGAGCATCCTAGAGAAGAGACCTCAAGAGACAGGCCTAACTTTTCTCTGCTTTCCTTGCGCAGGGACAGTCTTCAGCCTTACTTGCCGTCTGGCAGGCGCCCTTGTCTCCCCGCGGAGACGTCTGCTGAGGACGTGCATCTCCGCCGTGTACGTATTACATCACGTTTCTGCTGTGGACGGGGGAGAGAACGGGGATGTCTGAGGGCCGGTGCAAGCAAAGGGGAGAGCAGAGGGTGTTCCCCAGCCAGCAGCCCAGGGCTCCCAGTCGGGCACCCAAGCTGGGGCACTGCTCGTGCTGTGGCCATTCTCGGGGAGAGCCAAGAGCAAAGCCCCTCGGCAGTCTCAGTCCCACGCATTTGCCAGAGCCCCACACTTTGGCTGCGGTAGGGCAAACTGCCGCGTAGCCAGACGCTTGGGTGCAGAGCCAAGCCCCCACGGGGGAAGGCTTTTCCCCAGCTCTGGCCAGTGACCGCGCAGGTCTGGGAGGGCTCTGGGAGGAAAGGCAGACAAGGCTCCTGCGCTTCCCAGCTCTGCGGAAAAACACCCCTAAGAGAGATCTGTGTGCTCGCAAGTGAGAACAGGCCTGCTTTCTGAGCCAAAGAGAGAGCAAGGTCCCCACCAGAAAGACAGCTGAAAAGCAGTCTTCGTTTGCTCGGCCTCTTTACTTCCCTGCATAATTTTCATTCCCTTTGGGATGGTGCTTCTGGAGCCCTTCCTCTGGGGAAGATCTGCCGGCAGTGTTGAACGGTGTGGACAGAAATCATCTTCCTCCTGGGCGCTGCTCTGGCAGCTCTCTGGCAGCAGGAGGCTTCCAAAAGGGTGGCTTTCCGGCCTGAAAAGGGAACTCCACCGGCGGAGGGCTTTGCCCAAGGCTTGGATCATGGGCAGCCACAGGACTCCCTCTTTTTCAGGCAAAAGATGGCCCTGCAGAAGAAGAGGATCTTCCAAGTCGTCTTCTTCTTGCTCCCCGTGGCTCTTGGTGAGTTTGCATGAGCAGACACCTGAGAGCGACAGCCAGGCTGTGCTGGAGGCCAGCTTTCAGCTGCCCAGCTTTCCTTTTGGGCCAGTATGGGCGGAAACTCCCATGGCCCAAGCGCTTCCCGAGTACGTCCTGGACCGGGACTGCCTTTTGGACTGCCAGTAAGACTGGGAGTCTCCCAGCCATGCTGCTGCTCTGGCCACTGGGCCACATGGCTTGCTTCGTCTGCAAGTCCGGGAGAGAAGGGCGTAGCTACTTCCAAGCCTGAACTGGGGATTCCCAGAGGGGAGGGGCCGTGCAGGGGCACCCATGGGGAGGTACCTCTCCTAGCCCATGCAGCCTGGTCTCGGGGCTCCCTGAAGCAGCGAGGGGAAGCGGGGAATAGCTCTGGGGCACTGAGCACACCTGAGGCTCATGGCTGCGCAGTCCCCTCAAGCCTGGGCCGATGGCTTCCGGGCAGAGGCGCGTCTTCTCTCCGCACGCCACGTTCCCCACCTCCTCAGCTCACCTGCTGCCCCACCCCTAAGGCAACAGGGAGGAGACAACGCGACTGCAGGCATCGCTAGCGACCCCAGTAAAATAACTCTCTCTTGATGATGTGAATTGCAGCTGGTGTTTACTGCGGGACCTCGCTGCCAGGGTGGACAATGCGAACAAAGGCACTGCTAGAGGTCGGTGACTTCTGTGGCACAGGCACCTCCTGCAACAGAGCATTGCTGAGAGCGGCTGGATAAATCACGGGCTCTCCTGCTGCCACACGCAGGGTGACCCAAAGAAGCAGCAGCTTGTGCCGAGTCTTCCTAGGAAAGCCTCTCCTGGGAAGCCCCGGTGGCTCTGGTAGCGGATGCTCGAACCGAGCGTTTTTCCCTTTCAGGAGCTGGCACTTGTGTCCGCAGAAGACCTGAAGACCCTGCGGTAAGAGACGTTTCCTGAGCTGGAATTGGTTCTGTGCAGAAGCATCAGCCCACCTCGTGCTACCTGCACTCATTTTGCTAACAGCCAGGGCTCCCATACCTCCTACCTGCCTTTGCCTTCTGCTCAAACTGGTGTGGAAGGGAAGCACTCTCAAAGCTGGGAAAGCACACGTGTCTCTCCTTCTTGCCGAGCTGAGACGCTCCCCAGAGGGGACGGGCCGCTCTCTGACAAGATCTGCTTTCGTGCTGTCATGCAGGAGCTTTCGCGTTTTCTTGGAGGAGCAAAGGCAAATGATGCAGCTTCTGATGCAGGAGGTGGCTCAACTGAGGGCGGAGGTCAGCAGGGCAAAGGTGATGCTGCGTTTTGGGGAATGAAGCTTGGCTGGGCAGAACCCCTAAGAAAGCACTCCTTGGGCTTGTTGGTGGGTCGGACTGCTGACTGCAGGAACCCAGCCTTTGCCCCAGGGGCTTGCTGGGTGAGCTTCTGTGCTGCACAGGCCCTTCTCCAGGCCCAGTTTAAGCAGGCTGCTTCAGGCAGCAGAGGACTCCCGACAGCCTTCCCTTGGCACGCCGGCACTCTGGCTCCTCTGGCTGGGCTCCTGAGGCAGTGATGAGACCCAGGCACGCTCACGGGGCCAGCCGTCGCTTGCAGGGCCCGAGCCCATCTCCCCGCTGACCTGCAGAGCGTGGAGGGTGGGGACGAGGGTGTGGGGACCCTCGTCAACCCACCTCACGGCCATGGCCGTGGCCGCGGACACAGATTCTCTTCCTCAGTCCTTGTGGCTCCCGTCAGCAGCAGAGTCTTGCAGCTCTGTGGACAAGGCTTGCCTTGCCTTTCTGACACTGACCCTTTGCCTCTGCCGGCGCTAGCAGCCACGCTGAACTGCCCGCTGATGTGGTCCTTTTCTGTGTTCATTTATGGCGTTCCCAGGAAGTGAACCAGGCAGCATCGCAGATGGCTTCGGAAGTCTACGTCGAGATGTCTGACTGGGCCCTGAAAAGCTCTGGTATGGACACAAGCAGCCCAGTCTCCTTGCCCTGCGCTTGTCTGCAGCACTCCCCAAAGCAGCCTGTGCTGCAGGCGCTGCTCTCCAAAGTGGGGGAGCTTCAACGCTTCATGGGGTCCAAGAGCAAGGCTGTGGCACAGTGGCTCTCTCAGACTCCCTCCCAGTCCTGCCCTCGGCCTCCGCACGGGGGTCTGCGCACGGGGGCCTCCGCCGCTGCCCCCGCACGTGTTCCTGTGCTGTTGGAAGGGCTCTCTTCTTCTGCACTGCATTGGAAGAGGGAATGGCTGGGCCATCCTTTGCTGCCCATGCCGCAAGCCCTCAGTTTTGGTCTGCTGTCATTCACGTGGGCGCCCGCTGTCTCCCAGAACGCTCACACCTTCTCCTCGTGGCGCTGTGAGAGAAGCAGTCACCAGCAGGCACGTGGCTGCCGTCATTCCCCTGTGCAGCTGGGCACCCCCAGCAGCGTGGGGAGGAGGAGAGCACTGAGAGACGTGGAGCTGGCCAGCAGCATCAGAAAGACTGTCTGAGCACCGAGTCCGCCTAGAATGTGGCCTCTTCCAGTAGTCACCTGCGCTCCCTCCCTTCCAGGTGCCACCATCGACATGCAGAGAACTTCCGAGACTTACATCTGCAAAGAGAATTGGGGCTGCAGGGTTTTATGGCTCTTTCGCACTGCCAACCCTCCGGACACTATTTTGCAGGTATCGTAGCAGAAGTCCTCAGGGAAGGGCCTCCCTCTGAAGTTGGGGACCGACCTCAGGGGCTCTCCTCTCGCTCCAGTGGCACTGCTCAAGCCCACAGTGTTGATCAGGTTCCTGAAAGCAAAGCTCGAACACAGGGCTGGGCTTGCTAGCAATCAATGGTTCCCCTCAGGAGGGGAATGGAGCTGAACGGAGCCAAACTGCTGCATCTCGCCCACAGTGCTCTGCCCCAGCTGGGTGAAAACTTTCTCTCTGGTGACCCCATTTCCACGCCCATCCCTAACAGCGCCTTTTTGGGCCTGGCGGGCGGGAGGTGGGGGCTGGCCTGCAGAGCCACTGGGCAGAGAGGTGTTTCTGCTAGGCCCTGACTGGGACGGTTTCATAATTGCTCTTCTCCTCTGCCCCATAATCCTGAGAGCCCCCTTTCAGTCAGGCAGGGATGAAGGCCTCCTGCTTCTGTCCATTTCCTCCCACGCGCCTCATTTTCAAGCCAAAATAGACCCCACGGACACAACGGCGCCTACGCTTCAAGCTACGTGGGCCGTTGTGTTGGCCCCAACACTCTCTCTCTCTTCCTTGCTCTCGTGTTCTGCTTGCAGCCGGATGTTTCCCCAGGAAACTGCTGGCCTTTACAAGGGGATCAGGGCCAGGTGGTCATCAGGTTGCCAGCACGAGTCCATCTGACTGCCGTCACTGTGCAGCACATCTTCATAGAAGTCTCTCCATCTGGGACCGTCATCAGCGCCCCCAGAGACATCGCTGTCTTTGTGAGTCTCTGCTGGGTGCTTCTGGTGGGGATCTGGCCCTGGGGGAAAGCCATGGCAGGGTCTTGCTTGCTTTTGTGCATCCTCTGAGGTTTGCGTCCTGCTCTCTCCTGAGCACTGCAGTGCCCTAGCGGGACACTTCAAGGGCTCTAGGGGTTTCATCCCTCTTGAGACTTGTTCGGGACAAGCACCTCAGGGTTCCTGAGCAGAAGTCAAGGCCGAGACTGAGCTCCCGCATAGCGAGTGCTAGCCTACTGCTGGAGCCCCAGGAGAGGGTGGGGAGATAGCAGGGCTGATCCAGCACGTACGTGCCCTCTTTGTGGGGACGAGTCTGAGCTGCTCTCCTTGTGCTTTGCCCCTGAGGGAGTGGATGCGGACGGAGAAGAGGAAACTCTCCTTGGGACGTTCACGTACAACGTGGCAAAGGAGACCATTCAGACCTTCCCTCTGAAGGTATGGTCCACGCGCAGGGGCAAGGTGCCGGGGAGCAAACCAGCTTTGCCTGCAAGTCCATGGCAGGAAGAGCGTGAATGCTTTCTCCCTGAGCCGAGGGGCCCGGACCACCGCCGGGAGAGACCTGGCGTGGTTGGGAGGGCTGAGTAGCACGCAGTGGTGGTAGCAGAAGGATAGCAAGGGCAGGGTTAGGCCCGTGGGAGCACGAGTCCCAAGATATCCCTGGCTGCACCCACTGCCTTCAGCAGAGCCAGCCGCACATGCGGCCGCTCCACCCAAGCAACCTCTTTGTGTCGTGAAGAAACAGGGAAGCCCGGTGGTGAAAGGCATTGGCCAGCACTGTCGCTCCGTCCTGTGGCCTGCTGGCAGGCTGAGCAGTGTCCTCTCCTCCCAGCACAGCGTGCCCCTTCTCTCCCGTGCTCTCACGCCTGCCAGGAGGAGAGCAGGCCAAGCAGACATCGGGAGCTTGGTGGGCTTGCACAGCAGCCGCCCCCCGCACAGGAGCATCTCCCCGGCCTCTCTGCCAGCACAGAGCAAGCAGCAGAGGGAAGGGGCAGAGGGGAGGGAGACTGAGCCCCAGCAGGGCCGGCATGCAGAGGATGCCAGCTGCCTTCCCCCTTCCTGTGTCCCCAGCAGCCCCCATACCAGCAGCGAGCCTCAGATTGCCACAGCCGCTCCCACCCACTTTCAGGAGCTCGTTCCTGAGCAGGAGCAGGGCTGGCCGGGGGAGTCACCTTCATTGCATTGTCGCTCCTAACACCCCTGCTTCCTTTTCCCGCTTTTCTTCCCAGAACGCGCCGCTTCCCAGAGCCTTTGCACGTGTCAAACTTCTGGTGAAGAGCAACTGGGGAAACGCAGCGTACACCTGCATTTATCGAGTGCAGGTTCACGGGAAGATGGCAAAACCAGAGGAAAAAGAGAAGGGCATACAGAAAAGAGCAGCAGAAGGGGAAGGAACAAAACAATAAAAAAGATGTGGCAATTCAGATTGGTGCAGAAGCTCTGTCTCCAAAGTGGGGTGCGCAAGAAGGCCCTTTGGGGGTGAAAAGGGGCTTTAGAGTGTAACTATCAAAGTTTAACTATTGTACAAAAGGACTGAAGTAAGGAGTCTTGTAATCTCTCAGCGAAGGACAGTTCCTGATGAGAACAGCAACTTGTCTTAAAAACCAGCTGAAACCAACCCTGCAGTTTGGACAAGAGTCAAGGAGCAACGGAGTCTGCGCAAGAAGAAGGGGTTACCAGCGGTGACGAAGAAGAGTCATCAGCCTTCATCCCCACGACCCCCCCGCGACCACCACCAGGAGGCACTGCGCAAGCGCATTTGGGAGGAGTTTATGGAAACGACCTCTTGGGGCTAATTTTAACACGAAGCGGGGACAGGTCATGCACATGTCTAGGCGTATTGGGAAACCTTATGTCTATGTATGGGATGACCCCAGCCCCGTGCTGCCCAGCGCTGAATAAACATACCTACTTTACACCCTTAGGGGTTGCAGAGTCTGTTTCCGCACGTCAGTTTTGGCGAGCCAGGCAGGAGAGTCTCGGCTCGACTGCGGGATCGACTGCGGAGCGGATGCTCCTAGGCGCGCCCCGAGCACCTTCCTCGGAGGAGCCTCCGCTGCCAGCCGCTCACTAAACTAGACGATCCACTAATGCTATCAGAAAGAAAGTTAGGGAAGCAGATATAAGGAATTTAGAAAAGTTGCTGGAGGAAGTGTGGCGAGTATATCGGAATGGGGAGGGAGAGGACAGAAGGAAACCGGGAAAGGAGATAGTGGCTGCATTAGCCACATTCTCTGCATTGAATCAAACCTTGTTACCTATAAGTCAACAAAAGTGTTAATGTTGTGGGAGCAACTGGGCAGGTGGAAAAAGCTTTTTCTTGAAACCATTAACATTTGGAATTGGGAAGAGTGTGGGGATTCACAAATTTCTCTACCTGCCTGAGGCTCCTAGACTATTACTGGGAAGGGACCTATTAGAACAGCTAAATCCCGAAATAGAATTGAATTGAGAATTGAGAATTGAGAAATGGGGAAATGGAATTGGAAATACCAGACCAAAAAAAAAAAAATCACATTGACATTTTAAGTTTGTTTCTTACCGAACCCCAAATTAGAGAAGAAGAAATTATACGAGAAATAAAAGACCAGGTATATCCCGGAGTATGGGCCACCGATGTACGCGGAAGGGCGAAGAATGCTTCACCTGTTGAAGTTAAACTGAAAGAGGGTCGACAACCGGTAAGAATTTAACAGCGTCCCCTGAAGAAGGAGGGTAGGGAAGGAATCCAGCCAGTGACAGAAAAATGTTTACAATTAGGATTATTGAAAGAATGTGAATCTGATTTTAACACCCCTATATTGCCTGTCGGCAAACCTGACGGATCATACCTGGTGGTTCAGGATCCACGAGAATCCATATACCGTGTTGACAGTATTGACAGTATTATCGACGTGAGTCGATCCTAAGAACCACCGACGAGAGAGCGGGCATTGGCAAGCACAGCTGAAGTTTATTGCAGAGGACCAGAGAGCTGAACTCTACTGCAGGGGACCAGAGAGCTGCTTGTGGACAATTAATCGCCTCAGGAAAAGGAGTGAACCGCTGGGGACGGGAGAATGGGGGCGCAAATGTCCTCGGAAGAAAAAATCTATTTTGTGTAGATTTTTGCGAATCCTTGCAAAAAGGGGCATAAATTATGGTGCAGGAAATGTTCGGTTGTTGTTAACTTGGTTGCGAAAACACGGGCAACAAGCGAACGCAGTGACCGCGTTCCAGGTGGAGACTTGGGAGGAGGCAGGAAAAGCGTTATGGGAAGCGGCCACCAGGGGGGACAGTAATGCCACAAATGTTTTGACGACATGGCGTTTACTGAAAGACTCTTTAGAACAATTAGAGCCACACCGAAAGGCTGCAGCTTCTGCCACCGCTCCGGAGCTAACCCCGCAGGGCACGCCACAAACACCGCCATCGGGTTCGTCCTCCGACATGCCCTTGCTCGCGGGTGCTCAAGCTGCACAACCGTCCACCACCACACACCCCCCCGCGCCGCTGCTACCCTCTGTGCCGTTTTCTCCTTCGCCTGCTCCTATGCCTTAAACACCTCTGCTAGACATTCCGATCCCTGCAATCAGCACCCCTCCACTCCCCCCATTATAACCTCTTACATGGTAGCATTAAGCAAACATCTCAACAAAACTGAGAAACGTGTGGTCGGGGCTCGAAGTAGAGCTTTAGATGGCCCTGTACATAACATCCAACCTGGAGATTATGTCTATAGAAGGTCTCTTGCAGAAAGAACCTTGGAGCCACGGTGGGAAGGACCTTTCCAGGTACTCCTTCACCGCAATCAAAATCAAAGAGCAGAGCAGCTGGATACATCACACCAGAGTGAAGAAAGCTCCTAAATCTCCATGGAGAGTCGCGCAAGTACAGCACGGAAAGCTTACCTTGTCACGACGCTGATTGTAAGCCTAACAGGGAGACTGGGGGCATGGGAGAGTCATAGCTTTTTGCAGCTACATGACAAAATTGCTGGTGCCGTCAATTGGTCTGAGCGCTGGATTTGCTCACACTTGCCCACAAACGCAAGACATGGCCACCCCGTGGTCGCTACAGTTTTTCCCAATTCTTCAGAGATAGCTAATGCCTTTAACAATATAGCCCTCCCTGAGTACACAGAGATACCACAAAGGAATCCTACTCTGGAATGAGACGGAAGGAGTACCTTGTGTCCAGCGGTGCTACCTAGAAAACACCACCCAGAATACAGGAGGGAATAGCACAGACAGACATTATGGAATTTCGAGTTTTGTTGGGGCCTACTCCAATTGCACTAGTTACATCAAGTAGGGAGGTGCAAATATGTGGAATAGCAAGCAGACTCGGAAAAACGCCAGCAATACCCCCAAAGGCTGGCCAGCTCCTGTAGGTCAGGGATGGTATTGGATCTGTGCGAAGTGGGGATAGAAGGTATTGCCTTTCGGGTGGAAGGGCCAATGTGCTGTAGGGACTGTAGTTCCTAGCGTTACTGTTGCACAAAACCAGTTTACGCACGCTTGGCTTATCACGAACCTCTATGAAACCTTGTAACCCATGCAACCAAGAGAAAACTAAACCCTTTCATAACGAGGCCAACCAGGTTTCATAGTTTTGCGAGGTGGTTTCTTCCATGGTTAGGAGTTAGTGAATTAGAAAAGGCCTTAGTTAACATTTCAGCTACAATGGAAATTATTACTAATGCTACAGCTGATGCGCTCACGGCTCTACAGAAAGCAATTTCTTCCTTAAAACAAGTAACACTTCAAAACAGGCTAGGGCTGGATTTGCTTTTTGCTAAAGAAGGGGATTTGTGTAGGGTTGTTGGTGAACGTTGTTGTACCTATGTTAACCAAGACAAGAGGCTTGAGAAAGATTTACCTCAAATTTGGGAAAAAGCCAAAATCTTGCATGAAGTGGCCCAAGATAACACATCTTGTGGCAATTCATCACGGACTCCGCGTATGAGGTTATGCGAAGACAAGCGAAGACAAGCGAAGAAGAGAAGCGAAGACAAGTGAAGAAGATGACGATGACAACGACACTTTATTTTTTCACAATCTATCGCTTTTATAATATGATCTGAACCGGCACCGGCGTGCCCTGCTATGTTGGCTCCGGAGATTTGCTCGATCTACCCCCAAGATCGCTAGCGGCCGCTCTATGGCTCAGCGAATCTCTTTGGCCGCTCTATCGGCCAGGGTACCCTCCTCCCCTACGGGGACTAGGCTGTACGCCAGACGTCTCTGTGCGGTTTACCAGCAGCCCCGGCCAAGCGTACGACTGACTGGCTCTTCTTGTAAAACATATCATTTAATCCGCGGCTTCAGGAGGTTGCTGTCTGCTCCCACGGTGAGCGGCTGGCAGCAGACGCTCCTCCGAGGAAGGTGCTCGGGGCGCGCCTAGGAGCCGAGACTCTCCTGCCTGGCTCGCCAAAACTGACGTGCGGAAACAGACTCCGCAACCCCTAAGGGTGTAAAGTAGGTATGTTTATTCAGCGCTGGGCAGCACGGGGCTGGGGTCATCCCATACATAGACATAAGGTTTCCCAATACGCCTAGACATGTGCATGACCTGTCCCCGCTTCGTGTTAAAATTAGCCCCAAGAGGTCGTTTCCATAAACTCCTCCCAAATGCGCTTGCGCAGTGCCTCCTGGTGGTGGTCGCGGGGGGGTCGTGGGGATGAAGGCTGATGACTCTTCTTCGTCACCGCTGGTAACCCCTTCTTCTTGCGCAGACTCCGTTGCTCCTTGACTCTTGTCCAAACTGCAGGGTTGGTTTCAGCTGGTTTTTAAGACAAGTTGCTGTTCTCATCAGGAACTGTCCTTCGCTGAGAGATTACAAGACTCCTTACTTCAGTCCTTTTGTACAATAGTTAAACTTTGATAGTTACACTCTAAAGCTGCTTTTCAGTTCCCCCTTTTTCTATACAGTTAGTAAATTCTTTTACTACATCTCATTTTAATATAATGTTTCTTTATCTAGCATCTTCTCAAAATATTTGTTAGATTTAATTCTCGTCGAATTTCGGTCTTCTTCCGTTCGCTGTAGGAATCCCCTGAGCTCTGGCAATAACACCAAGCACACCGATTTATTACACACAGAGGCATAGACAGAATTACTGCTCTAATTTTCGTAATAAACAATTGTTTTAACCATGCCAAGTTTGGTAACCGAGATATTAATTTTTCTATTAAGCCACTACATCCCCAAGATGTGTTATCTTGGGCCACTTCATGCAAGATTTTGGCTTTTTCCCAAATTTGTGGTAAATCTTTCTCAAGCCTCTGGTCTTGGTTAACATAGGTACAACAACGTTCACCAACAACCCTACACAAATCCCCTTCTTTAGCAAAAAGCAAATCCAGCCCTAGCCTGTTTTGAAGTGTTACTTGTTTTAAGGAAGAAATTGCTTTCTGTAGAGCCATGAGCGTATCAGCTGTACCATTAGTAATAATTTCCATTGTAGCTGGAATGTTAACTAAGGCCTTTTCTAATTCACTAACTCCTAACCATGGAAGAAACCACCTCGCAAAACTATGAAACCTGGTTGGCCTCATTATGAAAGGGTTTAGTTTTCTCTTGGTTGCATGGGTTACAGGTTTCATAGAGGTTCGTAATAAGCCAAGCATGCGTAAACTGGTTAAGTTTTGTGCAACAGTAACGTTAGGAACTACAGTCCCTACAGCACATTGGCCCTTCCACCCGAAAGGCAATACCTTCTATCCCCACTTCGCACAGATCCAATACCATCCCTGACCTACAGGAGCTGGCCAGCCTTTGGGGGTATTGCTGGCGTTTTTCCGAGTCTGCTTGCTATTCCACATATTTGCACTTCCCTACTTGATGTAACTAGAGCTAAATCTCCATGGAGATTTAGGTGCTTTCTTCACTCTGGTGTGATGTGTCCAGCTGCTCTGCTCTTTGATTTTGATTGCGGTGAAGGAGTACCTGGAAAGGTCCTTCCCACCGTGGCTCCAAGGTTCTTTCTGCAAGAGACCTTCTATAGACATAATCTCCAGGTTGGATGTTATGTACAGGGCCATCTAAAGCTCTACTTCGAGCCCCGACCACACGTTTCTCAGTTTTGTTGAGATGTTTGCTTAATGCTACCATGTAAGAGGTTATAATGGGGGGAGTGGAGGGGTGCTGATTGCAGGGATCGGAATGTCTAGCAGAGGTGTTTAAGGCATAGGAGCAGGCGAAGGAGAAAACGGCACAGAGGGTAGCAGCGGCGCGGGGGGGAGGGTGTGTGGTGGTGGACGGTTGTGCAGCTTGAGCACCCGCGAGCAAGGGCATGTCGGAGGACGAACCCGATGGCGGTGTTTGTGGCGTGCCCTGCGGTGTTGGCTCCGGAGCGGTGGCAGAAGCTGCAGCCTTTCGGTGTGGCTCTAATTGTTCTAAAGAGTCTTTCAGTAAACGCCATGTCGTCAAAACATTTGTGGCATTACTGTCCCCCCTGGTGGCCGCTTCCCATAACGCTTTTCCTGCCTCCTCCCAAGTCTCCACCTGGAACGCGGTCACTGCGTTCGCTTGTTGCCCGTGTTTTCGCAACCAAGTTAACAACAACCGAACCTTTCCTTCATCATAATTTATGCCCCTTTTTGCAAGGATTCGCAAAAATCTACACAAAATAGATTTTTTCTTCCGAGGACATTTGCGCCCCCATTCTCCCGTCCCCAGCGGTTCACTCCTTTTCCTGAGGCGATTAATTGTCCACAAGCAGCTCTCTGGTCCCCTGCAGTAGAGTTCAGCTCTCTGGTCCTCTGCAATAAACTTCAGCTGTGCTTGCCAATGCCCGCTCTCTCGTCGGTGGTTCTTAGGATCGACTCACGTCGATAATACTGTCAATACTGTCAACACGGTATATGGATTCTCGTGGATCCTGAACCACCAGGTATGATCCGTCAGGTTTGCCGACAGGCAATATAGGGGTGTTAAAATCAGATTCACATTCTTTCAATAATCCTAATTGTAAACATTTTTCTGTCACTGGCTGGATTCCTTCCCTACCCTCCTTCTTCAGGGGACGCTGTTAAATTCTTACCGGTTGTCGACCCTCTTTCAGTTTAACTTCAACAGGTGAAGCATTCTTCGCCCTTCCGCGTACATCGGTGGCCCATACTCCGGGATATACCTGGTCTTTTATTTCTCGTATAATTTCTTCTTCTCTAATTTGGGGTTCGGTAAGAACCAAACTTAAAATGTCAATGTGATTTTTTTTTTTTGGTCTGGTATTTCCAATTCCATTTCCCCATTTCTCAAGTCTCAATTCTCAATTCAATTCTATTTCGGGATTTAGGTGTTCTAATAGGTCCCTTCCCAGTAATAGTCTAGGAGCCTCAGGCAGGTAGAGAAATTTGTGAATCCCCACACTCTTCCCAATTCCAAATGTTAATGGTTTCAAGAAAAAGCTTTTTCCACCTGCCCAGTTGCTCCCACAACATTAACACTTTTGTTGACTTATAGGTAACAAGGTTTGATTCAATGCAGAGAATGTGGCTAACGCAGCCACTATCTCCTTTCCCGGTTTCCTTCTGTCCTCTCCCTCCCCATTCCGATATACTCGCCACACTTCCTCCAGCAACTTTTCTAAATTCCTTATATCTGCTTCCCTAACTTTCTTTCTGATAGCATTAGTGGATCGTCTAGTTTAGTGAGCGGCTGGCAGCGGAGGCTCCTCCGAGGAAGGTGCTCGGGGCGCGCCTAGGAGCGTCCGCTCCGCAGTCGATCCCGCAGTCGAGCCGAGACTCTCCTGCCTGGCTTGCCAAAACTGACGTGCGGAAACAGACTCTGCAACCCCTAAGGGTGTAAAGTAGGTATGTTTATTCAGCGCTGGGCAGCACGGGGCTGGGGTCATCCCATACATAGACATAAGGTTTCCCAATACGCCTAGACATGTGCATGACCTGTCCCCGCTTCGTGTTAAAATTAGCCCCAAGAGGTCGTTTCCATAAACTCCTCCCAAATGCGCTTGCGCAGTGCCTCCTGGTGGTGGTCGCGGGGGGGTCGTGGGGATGAAGGCTGATGACTCTTCTTCGTCACCGCTGGTAACCCCTTCTTCTTGCGCAGACTCCGTTGCTCCTTGACTCTTGTCCAAACTGCAGGGTTGGTTTCAGCTGGTTTTTAAGACAAGTTGCTGTTCTCATCAGGAACTGTCCTTCGCTGAGAGATTACAAGACTCCTTACTTCAGTCCTTTTGTACAATAGTTAAACTTTGATAGTTACACTCTAAAGCCCCTTTTCACCCCCAAAGGGCCTTCTTGCGCACCCCACTTTGGAGACAGAGCTTCTGCACCAATCTGAATTG
Organism: Platalea leucorodia; assembly: GCF_965183815.1. Classification (NCBI taxonomy): domain Eukaryota; kingdom Metazoa; phylum Chordata; class Aves; order Pelecaniformes; family Threskiornithidae; genus Platalea; species Platalea leucorodia. The sequence continues at coordinate 7,938,582 of NC_138841.1, read as the reverse complement.
CCACATCTTTTTTATTGTTTTGTTCCTTCCCCTTCTGCTGCTCTTTTCTGTATGCCCTTCTCTTTTTCCTCTGGTTTTGCCATCTTCCCGTGAACCTGCACTCGATAAATGCAGGTGTACGCTGCGTTTCCCCAGTTGCTCTTCACCAGAAGTTTGACACGTGCAAAGGCCCTGGGAAGCGGCGCGTTCTGGGAAGAAAAGCAGGAAAAGGAAGCAGGGGTGTTAGGAGCGAGAATGCAATGAAGGTGTCTCCCCCGGCCAGCCCTGCTCCTGCTCAGGAACGAGCTCCTGAAAGTGGGTGGGAGCGGCTGTGGCAATCTGAGGCTCGCTGCTGGTATGGGGGCTGCTGGGGACACGGGAAGGGGGAAGGCAGCTGGCATCCTCTGCATGCCGGCCCTGCTGGGGCTCAGTCTCCCTCCCCTCTGCCCCTTCCCTCTGCTGCTTGCTCTGTGCTGGCAGAGAGGCCGGGGAGATGCTCCTGGGGGGGGGGGGGGGGGGGGGGGCGGCTGCTGCGCAACCCCACCAAGCTCCCGCTGGCTGCTCGGCCTGCTTTCCTCCTGGCAGGCGTGAGAGCATGGGGAGAGAAGGGGCACGCTGTGCTGGGAGGAGAGGACACTGTCCCTCGGTCCAGGGAGAAAGCATTCACGCTCTTCCTGCCATGGACTTGCAGGCAAAGCTGGTTTGCTCCCCGGCACCTTGCCCCTGCGCGTGGACCGTACCTTCAGAGGGAAGGTCTGAATGGTCTCCTTTGCCACGTTGTACGTGAACGTCCCAAGGAGAGTTTCCTCTTCTCCGTCCGCATCCACTCCCTCAGGGGCAAAGCACAAGGAGAGCAGCTCAGACTCGTCCCCACAAAGAGGGCACGTACGTGCTGGATCAGCCCTGCTATCTCCCCACCCTCTCCTGGGGCTCCAGCAGTAGGCTAGCACTCGCTATGCGGGAGCTCAGTCTCGGCCTTGACTTCTGCTCAGGAACCCTGAGGTGCTTGTCCCGAACAAGTCTCAAGAGGGATGAAACCCCTAGAGCCCTTGAAGTGTCCCGCTAGGGCACTGCAGTGCTCAGGAGAGAGCAGGACGCAAACCTCAGAGGATGCACAAAAGCAAGCAAGACCCTGCCATGGCTTTCCCCCAGGGCCAGATCCCCACCAGAAGCACCCAGCAGAGACTCACAAAGACAGCGACGTCTCTGGGGGCGCTGATGACGGTCCCAGATGGAGAGACTTCTTTGGAGATGTGCTCCACAGTGACGGCAGTCAGATGGACTCGTGCTGGCAACCTGATGACCACCTGGCCCTGATCCCCTTGTAAAGGCCAGCAGTTTCCTGGGGAAACATCCGGCTGCAAGCAGAACACGAGAGCAAGGAAGAGAGAGAGAGTGTTGGGGCCAACACAACGGCCCACGTAGCTTGAAGCGTAGGCGCCGTTGTGTCCGTGGGGTCTATTTTGGCTTGAAAATAAGGCGCGTGGGAGGAAATGGACAGAAGCAGGAGGCCTTTATCCCTGCCTGACTGAAAGGGGGCTCTCAGGATTACGGGGCAGAGGAGAAGAGCAATTATGAAACCGTCCCAGTCAGGGCCTAGCAGAAACACCTCTCTGCCCAGTGGCTCTGCAGGGCACCCCCCCACCAGGGAGAAAGTCTTTCACCCAGCTGGGGCAGAGCACTGTGGGCGAGATGCAGCAGTTTGGCTCCGTTCAGCTCCATTCCCCTCCTGAGGGGAACCACTGATTGCTAGCAAGCCCAGCCCTGTGTTCGAGCTTTGCTTTCAGGAACCTGATCAACACTGTGGGCTTGAGCAGTGCCACTGGAGCGAGGGGAGAGCCCCTGAGGTCCGTCCCCAACTTCAGAGGGAGGCAGGAAACCTTCCCTGAGGACTTCTGCTACGATACCTGCAAAATAGTGTCCGGAGGGTTGGCAGTGCGAAAGAGCCATAAAACCCTGCAGCCCCAATTCTCTTTGCAGATGTAGGTCTCGGAAGTTCTCTGCACGTCGATGGTGGCACCTGGAAGGGAGGGAGCGCAGGTGACTACTGGAAGAGGCCACATTCTAGGCGGACTCGGTGCTCAGACAGTCTTTCTGATGCTGCCGGCCAGCTCCACATCTCTCAGTGCTCTCCTCCTCCCCACGCTGCTGAGGGTGCCCAGCTGCACAGGGGAATGACGGCAGCCACGTGCCTGCTGGTGACTGCTTCTCTCACAGCGCCACAAGGAGAAGGTGTGAGCGTTCTGGGAGACAGCGGGCGCCCACGTGAATGACAGCAGACCAAAACTGAGGGCTTGCGGCATGGGCAGCAAAGGATGGCCCAGCCATTCCCTCTTCCAATGCAGTGCAGAAGAAGAGAGCCCTTCCAACAGCACAGGAACACGTGCGGGGGCAGCGGCGGAGGCCCCCGTGCGGAGACCCCCGTGCGGAGGCCGAGGGCAGGACTGGGAGGGAGTCTGAGAGAGCCACTGTGCCACAGCCTTGCTCTTGGACCCCATGAAGCGTTGAAGCTCCCCCACTTTGGAGAGCAGCGCCTGCAGCACAGGCTGCTTTGGGGAGTGCTGCAGACAAGCGCAGGGCAAGGAGACTGGGCTGCTTGTGTCCATACCAGAGCTTTTCAGGGCCCAGTCAGACATCTCGACGTAGACTTCCGAAGCCATCTGCGATGCTGCCTGGTTCACTTCCTGGGAACGCCATAAATGAACACAGAAAAGGACCACATCAGCGGGCAGTTCAGCGTGGCTGCTAGCACCGGCAGAGGCAAAGGGTCAGTGTCAGAAAGGCAAGGCAAGCCTTGTCCACAGAGCTGCAAGACTCTGCTGCTGACGGGAGCCACAAGGACTGAGGAAGAGAATCTGTGTCCGCGGCCACGGCCATGGCCGTGAGGTGGGTTGACGAGGGTCCCCACACCCTCGTCCCCACCCTCCACGCTCTGCAGGTCAGCGGGGAGATGGGCTCGGGCCCTGCAAGCGACGGCTGGCCCCGTGAGCGTGCCTGGGTCTCATCACTGCCTCAGGAGCCCAGCCAGAGGAGCCAGAGTGCCGGCGTGCCAAGGGAAGGCTGTCGGGAGTCCTCTGCTGCCTGAAGCAGCCTGCTTAAACTGGGCCTGGAGAAGGGCCTGTGCAGCACAGAAGCTCACCCAGCAAGCCCCTGGGGCAAAGGCTGGGTTGCTGCAGTCAGCAGTCCGACCCCACCAACAAGCCCAAGGAGTGCTTTCTTGGGGGTTCTGCCCAGCCAAGCCTCCTTCCCCAAAACGCAGCATCACCTTTGCCCTGCTGACCTCCGCCCTCAGTTGAGCCACCTCCTGCATCAGAAGCTGCATCATTTGCCTTTGCTCCTCCAAGAAAACGCGAAAGCTCCTGCATAAAAGCACGAAAGCAGATCTTGTCAGAGAGCGGCCCGTCCCCTCTGGGGAGCGTCTCAGCTCGGCAAGAAGGACAGATACGTGTGCTTTCCCGGCTTTGAGAGTGCTTCCCTTCCACACCAGTTTGAGCAGAAGGCAAAGGCAGGTAGGAGGTATGGGAGCCCTGGCTGTTAGCAAAATGAGTGCAGGTAGCACGAGGTGGGCTGATGCTTCTGCACAGAACCAATTCCAGCTCAGGAAACGTCTCTTACCGCAGGGTCTTCAGGTCTTCTGCGGACACAAGTGCCAGCTCCTGAAAGGGAAAAACGCTCGGTTCGAGCATCCGCTACCAGAGCCACTGGGGCTTCCCAGGAGAGGCTTTCCTAGGAAGACTCGGCAGCAGGAGAGCCCGTGATTTATCCAGCCGCTCTCAGCAATGCTCTGTTGCAGGAGGTGCCTGTGCCACAGAAGTCACCGACCTCTAGCAGTGCCTTTGTTCGCATTGTCCACCCTGGCAGCGAGGTCCCGCAGTAAACACCAGCTGCAATTCACATCATCAAGAGAGAGTTATTTTACTGGGGTCGCTAGCGATGCCTGCAGTCGCGTTGTCTCCTCCCTGTTGCCTTAGGGGTGGGGCAGCAGGTGAGCTGAGGAGGTGGGGAACGTGGCGTGCGGAGAGAGGACGCGCCTCTGCCCGGAAGCCATCGGCCCAGGCTTGAGGGGACTGCGCAGCCGTGAGCCTCAGGTGTGCTCAGTGCCCCAGAGCTATTCCCCGCTTCCCCTCGCTGCTTCAGGGAGCCCCGAGACCAGGCTGCATGGGCTAGGAGAGGTACCTCCCCATGGGTGCCCCCGCACGGCCCCTCCCCTCTGGGAATCCCCAGTTCAGGCTTGGAAGTAGCTACGCCCTTTTCTCCCGGACTTGCAGACTAAGCAAGCCATGTGGCCCAGTGGCCAGAGCAGCAGCATGGCTGGGAGACTCCCAGTCTTACTGGCAGTCCAAAAGGCAGTCCCGGTCCAGGACGTACTCGGGAAGCGCTTGGGCCATGGGAGTTTCTGCCCATACTGGCCCAAAAGGAAAGCTGGGCAGCTGAAAGCTGGCATCCAGCACAGCCTGGCTGTCGCTCTCAGGTGTCTGCTCATGCAAACTCACCAAGAGCCACGGGGAGCAAGAAGAAGACGACTTGGAAGATCCTCTTCTTCTGCAGGGCCATCTTTTGCCTGAAAAAGAGGGAGTCCTGTGGCTGCCCATGATCCAAGTCTTGGGCAAAGCCCTCCACCGGTGGAGTTCCCTTTTCAGGCCGGAAAGCCACCCTTTTGGAAGCCTCCTGCTGCCAGAGAGCTGCCAGAGCAGCGCCCAGGAGGAAGACGATTTCTGTCCACACCGTTCAACACTGCCGGCAGATCTTCCCCAGAGGAAGGGCTCCAGAAGCACCATCCCAAAGGGAATGAAAATTATGCAGGGAAGTAAAGAGGCCGAGCAAACGAAGACTGCTTTTCAGCTGTCTTTCTGGTGGGGACCTTGCTCTCTCTTTGGCTCAGAAAGCAGGCCTGTTCTCACTTGCGAGCACACAGATCTCTCTTAGGGGTGTTTTTCTGCAGAGCTGGGAAGCGCAGGAGCCTTGTCTGCCTTTCCTCCCAGAGCCCTCCCAGACCTGCGCGGTCACTGGCCAGAGCTGGGGAATAGCCTTCCCCCGCGGGGGCTTGGCTCTGCACCCAAGCGTCTGGCTACGCGGCAGTTTGCCCTGCCGCAGCCAAAGTGTGGGGCTCTGGCAAATGCGTGGGACTGAGACTGCCGAGGGGCTTTGCTCTTGGCTCTCCCCAAGAATGGCCACAGCATGAGCAGCACCCCAGCTTGGGCGCCCGACTGGGAGCCCTGGGCTGCTGGCTGGGGAACACCCTCTGCTCTCCCCTTTGCTTGCACCAGCCCTCAGACATCCCCTTTCTCTCCCCGTCACCAGCAGAAACGTCATGTAATACGTACACGGCGGAGATGCACGTCCTCAGCAGACGTCTCCGCGGGGAGACAAGGGCGCCTGCCAGACGGCAAGTAAGGCTGAAGACTGTCCCTGCGCAAGGAAAGCAGAGAAAAGTTAGGCCTGTCTCTTGAGGTCTCTTCTCTAGGATGCCCAGCCCCGCGTGTCTCAGCTGCCTGCGGGGAGGCGGGCACCGTGTCCTACACACGCCCTCCCTGGGGCAAAGAGCAGGGCAGCCTGCACTTCTCCTGCCACTTGTGACGTTTGGCCAGAGCTCCAGCGCAGCGCAGCTCTCCAAGTTCACCCCCGAGGAGGTCACAGCAAGCAGCAGTGCTGAGCTTACTTGCAATTTCTGTGGCCTTGTCACACCACTTGGCAGGCCCTTGAGTGGCTGAGCGGGGAGCTGACATCGAAGAGAGTATCCCCAGCTCCACCTGCATGCGGAGGTTCCTGTCGGAGGAAAAAGACAAATGCCCGTTGCCCACCGTCCCCACGCCGCGGGAGCCGAGGCGGGCAGGAGCAGCCTGAGCGGCGGCCCTTGCCGGAGGACGGGCCGTCCCAGCAGCAGCGAGAGAGGGCAGCCCCCCCCCCCCCTCTTCTTTCCCCATCCTTTGCTTTACACGCCTGCAGTGGGAGCAAGCTGGCAGCAGCAGACCCCCGCCTCGGGAAGCCCACCCGGCAGCACAGCGCGATTCTCAGCCCGTCCCTCCCTGCTCCCTGGCCCCGGCCCCACCCTGCCCCGCAGCAGACACCTCCCAGTGGCCCTTTGGGGAGGGGGCACAGGCTGCTGTCCCCCCCCACGGCTCCCCCCACCTCTTCCCTGGGCACTCCCAGGTCTCCCGACCCCTCTCTGCCCCACACAGCTGCTCCCATCAGCCAGGCAGGATCGCCCCTCCGCGTTCCGAGGGGGCCAGTCTCAGGCCCCAGGGGCTTGGCCTCCCCGTGCAGCAAAACCGCCCCGTGCAGCAAAACCGCCCCGTGCAGCAGGGCTGGGCTCCGACCCTGCAGCACGAGGCTGCCGCCTCCCCAAAAGCCCCTGCTGCACACTGCCTTTTGGCTGGGAGAGTGAGCCAGGCTTTCCGCCCAGACCCGTCCTCACAGAAGGGGGCCTTCGCAAGCCACGGGGCTCTTCCTTCAGAAAACTTCTGTCGGCTTCCCCAGGCTGCTCCGCACCCCACTGACTGTGCTAGGCCACGTCCGTGCTACCAGCCCAACCTGATGCCCTGGGCAGATGCCAGGCTTCGTACCTACTCGTCTGGCAGCGGCTGGGCCCTGCTTCCTCCCCTGCCGGCTGTTGGCCAGCCTCGTTCCCCAGGGAGCCATGGGAGGGCCCTTGGCGTCTTCTCTCGGGGGCCTTTCTCCTCGCCATCTCTGGGCAAAGGCAGGCTCCCCGCTCCGCTCTTCCCCCTCAGCCCCAGCAGTGTGGCCTGCCCAGGCAAAAACAGCTCCGGCAGCAGCCCCACAGCACGAGCGCGCCTGCCCAGGGCAAGAGCCACACGGCAGCTGTGGGCTCCTTCCCCGCGCGCCACAGGGCTGTGTGGGCGGCAAGCTCTGACCTCACACTGGTGGCTCTGACATCACACTGGGGCTCCCCAGTGTGCAGCAGGGCGGGGAGAGCCGGTGGGCTCCCCTGGGGCAGCACGGCTGCTGCTCTCCTGGGCGGTAGTTTGCCCATGCCTCTGGGCCCCCCGAACCCTGCCACACTCCCGTGCCGGGCGGCTGCCTGGCCTGTGCTGCCAGGCAGGGTTCCAGCTCTCATAAAGACAGAAGCCAACTGAACGGCCTCTTCTGGTTTTTCAGGGTCTACATTCGTGTATTTCCTGGCAGTGACTTTTAACCGCTCCACCAAGGCAGACGGGGATTCGTTTGGTTCTTGCTTAACCTCATAGCATTTGCACCAATGGATCGCTTTTGGCATAGCGTGCCTTATGCCAAATAGTACCCAAAAGCCCCTGGGGTCCCGGCTGCTTAGGATGCCCCCCCCGCGTCTGCGGCAGGAAAAGCTGGATCTGTCGTTCCCTGCAGGTCCCCATTAGCCCGTGCCCCTTCTACCTCTTTCCCAGCAGTGTTTCATACCACCTTCTTCTCAGTACCGTCTCACAATGTCTCTAATATTACCTGTACGTCATTCCAATCAGGGGCGTGGGTCCTGGTTATAGTTTCCAAAACTTTACCCCCCCTTTCTGGCTCTTCCCTATCAATACCCGCCGTTTCCTTCCAGGACCTCAAATCCCTTCTTGGCAATGGCACTTTAACGGTTACTGGCCCGTTATTTCCGACCGCTTGTCGGAGAGGAGCTTGTAAAACCTCTCCTGCTTCCCCTTGTCGTCCCCTCGTTCTTCCTGCCATCGCACTAAATCCTTCTGCTCCACCAAGTCGCCCATAGCCAGGGCCATAGCCAATTCCTCCCGCGCTACCAGCATCACCGGCTCGCCTACAACCGCTTTCTCTTACCCTGCTCACATGACTAATAGCTTCACCGGCGTCAGGATTCTCTCCCAACCTCTGCCGGGGAGCAGCCATGAACTCTAGGTCATCTTCTGCCTCCCGTCCGCCTTTCCAGCATCTCTTCCCCATACGACAAGCAGAACACCATCGTTTTAAATTCCTGCCCCTCCCCTCCTTTTCTAGAGCCAAGATCAGAGGATCCTGTGGGATTATTCCGCATTCCTTCTGCCATTCTGGGTGGTTTCTTAGTGTGAAAAAGAAACGCACGCATGGTACTTCATCCCATCTACCCTCCCGCCTGCAAAGTACCATCAGTTGTACTATAGTAGTATATCTTAGAGTTCCGTTCTTTGGCCATTTTTCCTGATCTTCGAGACTATACATTGGCCACCAATTGTTACCATATTCTAGAAGCTGTTTTTGAGTGAGAGGCTCCCCTCCCAATTTCCTCCGATGTTTCACCATCCATCCTAGGGGAGATCTTTTCCGAATCCCCCCTTCCGCAGAGGGCTTAGTACCCGCCACAAAAGATACAGCAACACCAAACAGAGAAACAATAACTTTGCACAAAATAGTCAGAGGCATTCCCCAGACGGGGACTCGAACCCCTAGATTACCTTCAGTGGGACTCCAACCCACCCCTTCGGCCAAAGCTTTCCAGGCACAGGTGTCCTAGGGACTTGGGCCCGATAGGGTCCAATCCTTCCCTTAGGTACCTTTACAGCCCAACCCCGCGAGGCCTTCGCCGCGCCTGACGGGCAGGCAACCACCCTTTTAATCAGAAAAGGGATGCCTTTACCTTCCCAGGGGTCCTGCTCAGAGCTCTTTGGTCTCGGCTTCGGAGGTTCTTCCCAAGAATCCCTCGGTGCCGGCTGGGGGTCCTGCGATCCCGCGGATCCGTCAACATTCAGAAGCAGAGTCCCATCTGGGTCGCCCAAACTGTCACCAAAATGGGGAATCAACCTCTTCACACCAATGTAGCATCGAGAAGCAGGCATTCTCTTTATTACAGCGCAATTGCTGAGCTGGCTCTGGCTCAGCGGCCCAGGCAGATTGTATTGGACTTTGGGAGGCTCTAGAAAGAGACAGCCCCAGTGTTTGTGGGGCTGTGAATGCGGTTGCCTGGCTACTTGAAGAGCAGCGAGAGCTTTTGGTCCTGGCACCTTTGGGGTGGGAGGAATCCCCGGATGTTTGCAGTTTTCTGTCTGGACTTTGGCTGTACTCAGCAGGCCAGGGAGACAGACTCCATTGAACATTGGGAGGCTCCAGAAACAGAGAGTGTCTGTTCCCTTGCTCTGTGTCCCACTCTCTGCCCCTGCCTCTCCCCTTTCTTCTCCCTCTCACCCTTTGCCTTCTGTCCTTCTGTCCTGTTCCCTGTCCCATTTCTCTGTCTCTCCGCCCCTTTGTCCCGTGCCCTTGCCCTTTCTGTGTCTGTCCATCCCTCTGTTCTCCTTCCTGCCCCTCTTCTCTCTCTGTCCCTCTGTCCTGCTGCTTAGCACTAGTTTTCTTCCTGCGCCATGTTCTTCACTTGCCCTCCGTCTCCTTCCTTCTCTATCCCTGTTTCTGCTCCTCACCACTATTTTTCCTTTCTCCACTCCCTGCCCAGCTACCCCTTTTTCCCACCATCCCTCTGTCCGTCTCCTGTCCCTCTCCGGCCACCCCACCGCCCTGCCCCACCCTTCTCCACCGCTCTGTCCCCCTCTCCCCCTCCTCCTCCCTCTCCACCGGGGCTCTGGGGCCAGCGCAGCCCCGCGGAGGCGGCCATGGGGCCTGCTCGTGGGGCAGGGCCCAGCCGGGGCGGGGGACGGTGGCCGCGCAGGGTCAGACAGCAGGGCAGTTGCGCCCCGTGGCATGCCGGGAGCTGTAGTCCTGGGGTACATGTCCGCCAGGTGGCCATGTTGGTTAGCACGGCATGCCGGGAGCTGTAGTCCTGAGACATGGGGCTGCCGGGCGGCCGCGTTGGTTACCAGGGCATGCCCGGAGCCGTCATGGCCCCACGCTCACCTTCCTGGCAGCCGTGTTGGTCTCGGGAGGTGCAGCTCCAGCTGCGGCCTGGCTGAGGTGAGGCCTGGGGCTGCCCGTGAGGTGAGTGAGGCCCTTGGGCGGGCGTGGGGGTGTCTCCTGCCTGCTGGAACCCCGCGGGTGGCGGGGGGAGCTCCAAGCTGGAGCCGGGCCTGGCCGGGGCAGCCCCAGGACCGACCCGAGAGCTGGGGAGGGGAAGGAGATGGAGACAGATCCCCCCGGGCACAGGCACCGGGCAGCCCGACTCCCGGAGCCCCCCGCATCCGCCGCGGCCCCGCTCGGCCCCTGCAGCTGCCCCGGCCCCAGCACCTCCCCGAGGCCTGTCCCGCAGCCCCAGGCCCCCACGGCCTGTCCTGGCAGCAGCGAGCCGGGCCTGGGGCACGCTCGATCCTCCGTCACCGCGGGTGCATCAGCAGCAGCGCGGGGAGGGAGCGGTGTCTGCAGGAGCTCCTGCAGCAGGAGCTTACAAGCTTCTTAAAATTGGTTAATTCCAGTGTGATACTTCTATGGTAATAATTCAACATCCATCTTCCAGCATTTCTAAGATGCCTTTGCATACTTAAGCTGTCAGTTATACTGTCAGTTAAGCAATGTAATACTTTGTATAGTTCCTCTTGATAACCGTCTGTTTCTTGAAATTCACTGCTGAGTCCTTTAAAGAGTAAGACAAATACCAGCGCACTGAATTGTTTCAGTTCATTTTACAGCGCCCAAGAAGGAAAGTGCCAGAGCCATGTGGTAGTAGGCAGGAATTGTGTTCTGTGCTGCAAGACACAGTCTTGGTAAGGGCTTGTGGCTGCTGGCTTTTGCTTACCCATCAAAGAAGAACTTGAGTAGGTGCCAGGAAACACGCTCCTGGACACCGCTAAAACATGCGGTTTAGCAGTAGCTCACTGATGATCAGTAATTAGAAATGCATGTTAGCTAGTCTTACTTTTCAAGGATGTTAAACAGCCTGTAGTGAGGCTGCACCTAAACACTGCATGGTAGGTATGTGTGTCAATGGCAAAGTAATTGGTACTGTACCTAGGTCTAACATTAATCAGGGGTGTCATTTGCAACAAAAATAACTGACACAAGTTGAACAGTATAAAACGCAGTTCCCTTGGTGTCTGGGATGGATCTGGTATCTCTTCTTAAAGTACCTGCACAGGTTGTGCCCCTGCCCACACTTACCTTCCATGCTAAGTAGCAATTTGTGCTCTATCAGTGTCCTTCGTGTAGTGAGGGGCCCAACACTGAACACAGGATTCCAGGTGTGGCCTCACCAGTGCCCAGTACAGGGGGACGATCACCTCCCTGGTCGTGCTGGCCACACTATTTCTGATACAAGACAGGATGCTATTGGCTTCTTGGCCACCTGGGCACACTGCTGCCTCATATTCAGCCAGCTGTCCACCAATACCCCCTCCTTTTCCCCCGGGCAGCTCTCCAGCCACTCCCCCCCCAGCCTGTAGCGTTGCCTGGGGTTGTTGTGACCCAAGCGCAGGACCCGGCACTGAGCCTTGTTGACCCTCACACAGTTGGCCTCGGCCCATCAATCCAGCCGGGCCAGGTCCCTCTGTAGGGCCTTCCTGCCCTCCGGAGATCAACACTCCCACCCAAGTTGGCGTCATCTGCAAACTTACTGAGGGTGTACTTGATCCCCTCATCCTGATCATTGATAAAGACATTAAACAGGACTGGCCCCAATGCTGAGCCCTGGGGAACACCACTTGTGACCAGCCACCAGCTGCATTTAACTCCATTCACCACAACTCTTTGGGCCCGGCCATTCAGCCAGTTTTTTACCCAGCAAAGAGCACGCCCATCCAAGCCATAAGCAGCTTTTTTTTTTCTCCCTTCCTTTCAGTCTTTTCTGTGTGCCACTGAGCTATTTTCTCTGTTCATTTAAGACCTAGAGCTCATCAAGTACTTCCCAGTTGTCAAGTCCTGAGCCAGTAAAGCACTGTAGGAATTTGGCACTCTTCCAGCTGGCAGAGGTAAAGTTCTACCTGTTAGCGTCACAATGGGAAGATGTGTGTATCTTTTCCCCCCAAAAGTAGGAATTGTGTAAGGGTTGCTCTCGTATCAAATTTAGTATCTCTAGAAGCATATGTAGTAAATAATGGAATAGTAAGAGAATTAGGCAGTGGCAATGGCCCCAGGGACCTAGCTTTTCCTGTATACTTCTTATATACTTGTTAATCTGCATAGTTTCTTGAAAACCACACCTGAAAAATATGCTTCTTTTTAGAAAAATTAGCCGCATAACTATAATAAAAACAATGCTCAGGACAATAGCAAAATGTCCTGGTTTCAGCTGGGATAGAGTTAATTTTCTTCCTAGTAGCTGGTATAGTGCTGTGTTTTGGATTTAGTATGAGAATAATGTTGATAACACACTGCTGTTGTAGTTCTTGCTAAGTAGTGCTTACACCAGTCAAGGACTTTTCAGCTTCCCCTACCCTGACAGTGAGAAGCTGGGAGGGAGCACAGCCAGGACAGGTGACCCCGACTGGCCAAAGGGCTATTCCATACCGTATGGCGTCATGATCAGTATATAAACTGAGGAGAGTTGGCTGGGGGGCAGCGATCGCTGCTCGAGGACAGGCTGGGCATCAGTCGGCAGGTCGTGAGCAATTGTATCGTGCATCACTTGCTTTGTATATTACTATGTTCTTATTACTATTATTATTATTACTACCACTAATACCACTACTTCTATTTTACTTTATTTCAATTATTAAAATGTTCTTATCACAACCCACGAGTTTTTTCCCCCTTTTAACCTTCCGATTCTCTCCCTCATCACACTGGAGAAGGGGGAGTGAGTGAGCGGCTGTGTGGCACTTTAGTTGCTGACTGGGGTTAAACCATGACACAGGTCCACAAACACTGGGCCTCTGCGCTTGCCTGCCCTCCTAAAAGTCCAAAACACTCTCTGTCTCCCGCTCATTGTAGCCAGAGCCCAGCTCGGAAACTGAAAATATACAGCAATTTCAGCCACACCAAAGGTGCCAGGACTAAAAGCTGTTTCTGACCCTAACCTTCCCTTGGGAGCACTTTCACAGCCCCACAGACACTGGGGCTCTAAACATGACCAGACACCTAATGGTCCCAACACCCTCTCTCACTTCATTGCTCTCAGGTTCTGACTGAGGCCGGATGCCTCCCCCAGTGTGATGTCAGAGTCACCAGTGTGAGGTCAGAGCTGGCCGCCCGCACAGCCCTGTGGCGCGCAGGGAAGGAGCCCCCAGCTGCCGTGTGGCTCTTGCCCTGGGCAGGCGCGCTCGTGCTGTGGGGCAGGCCACACTGCTGGGGCTGAGGGGGAAGAGCGGAGCGGGGAGCCTGCCTTTGCCCAGAGATGGCGAGGAGAAAGGCCCCCGAGAGAAGATGCCAAGGGCCCTCCCAAGGCTCCTTGGGGAACGAGGCTGGCCAACAGCCGGCCGGGGAGGAAGCAGGGCCCAGCCGCTGCCAGACGAGTAGGTACGAAGCCTGGCATCTGCCCGGGGCATCAGGTTGGGCTGGTAGCACGGACGTGGCCTAGCACGGTCAGTGGGGTGCGGAGCAGCCTGGGGAAGCCGACAGAAGTTTTCTGAAGGAAGAGCCCCGTGGCTTGTGAAGGCCCCCTTCTGTGGGGACGGGTCTGGGCGGAAAGCCTGGCTCACTCTCCCAGCCAAAAGGCAGTGTGCAGCAGGGGCCTTTGGGGAGGTGGCAGCCTCGTGCTGCAGGGTCGGAGCCCAGCCCTGCTGCACGGGGCGGTTTTGCTGTGCGGGGAGGCCAAGCCCCTGGGGCCTGAGACTGGCCCCCTCGGGACGTGGAGGGGCGATCCTGCCTGGCTGATGGGAGCAGCTGTGCGGGGCAGAGAGGGGTCGGGAGACCTGGGAGTGCCCAGGGAAGAGGTGGGGGGAGCTGTGGGGGGGGACAGCAGCCCGTGCCCCCTCCCCAAAGGGCCACTGGGAGGTGTCTGCCGCGGGGCAGGGTGGGGCCGGGGCCAGGGAGCAGGGAGGGACGGGCTGAGAATCGCGCTGTGCTGCCGGGTGGGCTTCCCGAGGCAGGGGTCTGCTGCTGCCAGCTTGCTCCCACTGCAGGCGTGTAAAGCAAAGGATGGGGAAAGAAGGGGGGGGGGGGGGGGCTGCCCTCTCTCGCTGCTGCTGGGACGGCCCGTCCTCTGGCAAGGGCCGCCGCTCAGGCTGCTCCTGCCCGCCTCGGCTCCCGCGGCGTGGGGACGGTGGGCAACGGGCATTTGTCTTTTTCCTCCGACAGGAACCTCCGCATGCAGGTGGAGCTGGGGATACTCTCTTTGATGTCAGCTCCCGGCTCAGCCACTCAAGGGCCTGCCAAGTGGTGTGACAAGGGCACAGAAATTGCAAGTAAGCTCAGCACTGCTGCTTGCTGTGACCTCCTCGGGAGTGGACTTGGAGAGCTGTGCTGTGCTGGAGCTCTGGCCAAACGTCACAAGTGGCAGGAGAAGTGCAGGCTGCCCTGCTCTTTGCCCCAGGGAGGGCGTGTGTAGGACACGGTGCCCGCCTCCCCGCAGGCAGCTGAGACACGCGGGGCTGAGCATCCTAGAGAAGAGACCTCAAGAGACAGGCCTAACTTTTCTCTGCTTTCCTTGTGCAGGGACAGTCTTCAGCCTTACTTGCCGTCTGGCAGGCGCCCTTGTCTCCCCGCGGAGACGTCTGCTGAGGACGTGCATCTCCGCCGTGTACGTATTACATCACGTTTCTGCTGTGGACGGGGGAGAGAACGGGGATGTCTGAGGGCCGGTGCAAGCAAAGGGGAGAGCAGAGGGTGTTCCCCAGCCAGCAGCCCAGGGCTCCCAGTCGGGCACCCAAGCTGGGGCACTGCTCGTGCTGTGGCCATTCTCGGGGAGAGCCAAGAGCAAAGCCCCTCGGCAGTCTCAGTCCCACGCATTTGCCAGAGCCCCACACTTTGGCTGCGGTAGGGCAAACTGCCGCGTAGCCAGACGCTTGGGTGCAGAGCCAAGCCCCCACGGGGGAAGGCTTTTCCCCAGCTCTGGCCAGTGACCGCGCAGGTCTGGGAGGGCTCTGGGAGGAAAGGCAGACAAGGCTCCTGCGCTTCCCAGCTCTGCGGAAAAACACCCCTAAGAGAGATCTGTGTGCTCGCAAGTGAGAACAGGCCTGCTTTCTGAGCCAAAGAGAGAGCAAGGTCCCCACCAGAAAGACAGCTGAAAAGCAGTCTTCGTTTGCTCGGCCTCTTTACTTCCCTGCATAATTTTCATTCCCTTTGGGATGGTGCTTCTGGAGCCCTTCCTCTGGGGAAGATCTGCCGGCAGTGTTGAACGGTGTGGACAGAAATCATCTTCCTCCTGGGCGCTGCTCTG
Source organism: Platalea leucorodia (assembly GCF_965183815.1). NCBI lineage: Eukaryota > Metazoa > Chordata > Aves > Pelecaniformes > Threskiornithidae > Platalea > Platalea leucorodia. The sequence goes on along the minus strand of NC_138841.1, from coordinate 7,923,488 downwards.
GCAGCTCTCTGGCAGCAGGAGGCTTCCAAAAGGGTGGCTTTCCGGCCTGAAAAGGGAACTCCACCGGCGGAGGGCTTTGCCCAAGGCTTGGATCATTGGCAGCCACAGGACTCCCTCTTTTTCAGGCAAAAGATGGCCCTGCAGAAGAAGAGGATCTTCCAAGTCGTCTTCTTCTTGCTCCCCGTGGCTCTTGGTGAGTTTGCATGAGCAGACACCTGAGAGCGACAGCCAGGCTGTGCTGGAGGCCAGCTTTCAGCTGCCCAGCTTTCCTTTTGGGCCAGTATGGGCGGAAACTCCCATGGCCCAAGCGCTTCCCGAGTACGTCCTGGACCGGGACTGCCTTTTGGACTGCCAGTAAGACTGGGAGTCTCCCAGCCATGCTGCTGCTCTGGCCACTGGGCCACATGGCTTGCTTCGTCTGCAAGTCCGGGAGAGAAGGGCGTAGCTACTTCCAAGCCTGAACTGGGGATTCCCAGAGGGGAGGGGCCGTGCAGGGGCACCCATGGGGAGGTACCTCTCCTAGCCCATGCAGCCTGGTCTCGGGGCTCCCTGAAGCAGCGAGGGGAAGCAGGGAATAGCTCTGGGGCACTGAGCACACCTGAGGCTCATGGCTGCGCAGTCCCCTCAAGCCTGGGCCGATGGCTTCCGGGCAGAGGCGCGTCTTCTCTCCGCACGCCACGTTCCCCACCTCCTCAGCTCACCTGCTGCCCCACCCCTAAGGCAACAGGGAGGAGACAACGCGACTGCAGGCATCGCTAGCGACCCCAGTAAAATAACTCTCTCTTGATGATGTGAATTGCAGCTGGTGTTTACTGCGGGACCTCGCTGCCAGGGTGGACAATGCGAACAAAGGCACTGCTAGAGGTCGGTGACTTCTGTGGCACAGGCACCTCCTGCAACAGAGCATTGCTGAGAGCGGCTGGATAAATCACGGGCTCTCCTGCTGCCACACGCAGGGTGACCCAAAGAAGCAGCAGCTTGTGCCGAGTCTTCCTAGGAAAGCCTCTCCTGGGAAGCCCCGGTGGCTCTGGTAGCGGATGCTCGAACCGAGCGTTTTTCCCTTTCAGGAGCTGGCACTTGTGTCCGCAGAAGACCTGAAGACCCTGCGGTAAGAGACGTTTCCTGAGCTGGAATTGGTTCTGTGCAGAAGCATCAGCCCACCTCGTGCTACCTGCACTCATTTTGCTAACAGCCAGGGCTCCCATACCTCCTACCTGCCTTTGCCTTCTGCTCAAACTGGTGTGGAAGGGAAGCACTCTCAAAGCTGGGAAAGCACACGTGTCTCTCCTTCTTGCCGAGCTGAGACGCTCCCCAGAGGGGACGGGCCGCTCTCTGACAAGATCTGCTTTCGTGCTGTCATGCAGGAGCTTTCGCGTTTTCTTGGAGGAGCAAAGGCAAATGATGCAGCTTCTGATGCAGGAGGTGGCTCAACTGAGGGCGGAGGTCAGCAGGGCAAAGGTGATGCTGCGTTTTGGGGAATGAAGCTTGGCTGGGCAGAACCCCTAAGAAAGCACTCCTTGGGCTTGTTGGTGGGTCGGACTGCTGACTGCAGGAACCCAGCCTTTGCCCCAGGGGCTTGCTGGGTGAGCTTCTGTGCTGCACAGGCCCTTCTCCAGGCCCAGTTTAAGCAGGCTGCTTCAGGCAGCAGAGGACTCCCGACAGCCTTCCCTTGGCACGCCGGCACTCTGGCTCCTCTGGCTGGGCTCCTGAGGCAGTGATGAGACCCAGGCACGCTCACGGGGCCAGCCGTCGCTTGCAGGGCCCGAGCCCATCTCCCCGCTGACCTGCAGAGCGTGGAGGGTGGGGACGAGGGTGTGGGGACCCTCGTCAACCCACCTCACGGCCATGGCCGTGGCCGCGGACACAGATTCTCTTCCTCAGTCCTTGTGGCTCCCGTCAGCAGCAGAGTCTTGCAGCTCTGTGGACAAGGCTTGCCTTGCCTTTCTGACACTGACCCTTTGCCTCTGCCGGCGCTAGCAGCCACGCTGAACTGCCCGCTGATGTGGTCCTTTTCTGTGTTCATTTATGGCGTTCCCAGGAAGTGAACCAGGCAGCATCGCAGATGGCTTCGGAAGTCTACGTCGAGATGTCTGACTGGGCCCTGAAAAGCTCTGGTATGGACACAAGCAGCCCAGTCTCCTTGCCCTGCGCTTGTCTGCAGCACTCCCCAAAGCAGCCTGTGCTGCAGGCGCTGCTCTCCAAAGTGGGGGAGCTTCAACGCTTCATGGGGTCCAAGAGCAAGGCTGTGGCACAGTGGCTCTCTCAGACTCCCTCCCAGTCCTGCCCTCGGCCTCCGCACGGGGGTCTGCGCACGGGGGCCTCCGCCGCTGCCCCCGCACGTGTTCCTGTGCTGTTGGAAGGGCTCTCTTCTTCTGCACTGCATTGGAAGAGGGAATGGCTGGGCCATCCTTTGCTGCCCATGCCGCAAGCCCTCAGTTTTGGTCTGCTGTCATTCACGTGGGCGCCCGCTGTCTCCCAGAACGCTCACACCTTCTCCTCGTGGCGCTGTGAGAGAAGCAGTCACCAGCAGGCACGTGGCTGCCGTCATTCCCCTGTGCAGCTGGGCACCCCCAGCAGCGTGGGGAGGAGGAGAGCACTGAGAGACGTGGAGCTGGCCAGCAGCATCAGAAAGACTGTCTGAGCACCGAGTCCGCCTAGAATGTGGCCTCTTCCAGTAGTCACCTGCGCTCCCTCCCTTCCAGGTGCCACCATCGACATGCAGAGAACTTCCGAGACTTACATCTGCAAAGAGAATTGGGGCTGCAGGGTTTTATGGCTCTTTCGCACTGCCAACCCTCCGGACACTATTTTGCAGGTATCGTAGCAGAAGTCCTCAGGGAAGGGCCTCCCTCTGAAGTTGGGGACCGACCTCAGGGGCTCTCCTCTCGCTCCAGTGGCACTGCTCAAGCCCACAGTGTTGATCAGGTTCCTGAAAGCAAAGCTCGAACACAGGGCTGGGCTTGCTAGCAATCAATGGTTCCCCTCAGGAGGGGAATGGAGCTGAACGGAGCCAAACTGCTGCATCTCGCCCACAGTGCTCTGCCCCAGCTGGGTGAAAACTTTCTCTCTGGTGACCCCATTTCCACGCCCATCCCTAACAGCGCCTTTTTGGGCCTGGCGGGCGGGAGGTGGGGGCTGGCCTGCAGAGCCACTGGGCAGAGAGGTGTTTCTGCTAGGCCCTGACTGGGACGGTTTCATAATTGCTCTTCTCCTCTGCCCCATAATCCTGAGAGCCCCCTTTCAGTCAGGCAGGGATGAAGGCCTCCTGCTTCTGTCCATTTCCTCCCACGCGCCTCATTTTCAAGCCAAAATAGACCCCACGGACACAACGGCGCCTACGCTTCAAGCTACGTGGGCCGTTGTGTTGGCCCCAACACTCTCTCTCTCTTCCTTGCTCTCGTGTTCTGCTTGCAGCCGGATGTTTCCCCAGGAAACTGCTGGCCTTTACAAGGGGATCAGGGCCAGGTGGTCATCAGGTTGCCAGCACGAGTCCATCTGACTGCCGTCACTGTGCAGCACATCTTCATAGAAGTCTCTCCATCTGGGACCGTCATCAGCGCCCCCAGAGACATCGCTGTCTTTGTGAGTCTCTGCTGGGTGCTTCTGGTGGGGATCTGGCCCTGGGGGAAAGCCATGGCAGGGTCTTGCTTGCTTTTGTGCATCCTCTGAGGTTTGCGTCCTGCTCTCTCCTGAGCACTGCAGTGCCCTAGCGGGACACTTCAAGGGCTCTAGGGGTTTCATCCCTCTTGAGACTTGTTCGGGACAAGCACCTCAGGGTTCCTGAGCAGAAGTCAAGGCCGAGACTGAGCTCCCGCATAGCGAGTGCTAGCCTACTGCTGGAGCCCCAGGAGAGGGTGGGGAGATAGCAGGGCTGATCCAGCACGTACGTGCCCTCTTTGTGGGGACGAGTCTGAGCTGCTCTCCTTGTGCTTTGCCCCTGAGGGAGTGGATGCGGACGGAGAAGAGGAAACTCTCCTTGGGACGTTCACGTACAACGTGGCAAAGGAGACCATTCAGACCTTCCCTCTGAAGGTATGGTCCACGCGCAGGGGCAAGGTGCCGGGGAGCAAACCAGCTTTGCCTGCAAGTCCATGGCAGGAAGAGCGTGAATGCTTTCTCCCTGGACCGAGGGGCCCGGACCACCGCCGGGAGAGACCTGGCGTGGTTGGGAGGGCTGAGTAGCACGCAGTGGTGGTAGCAGAAGGATAGCAAGGGCAGGGTTAGGCCCGTGGGAGCACGAGTCCCAAGATATCCCTGGCTGCACCCACTGCCTTCAGCAGAGCCAGCCGCACATGCGGCCGCTCCACCCAAGCAACCTCTTTGTGTCGTGAAGAAACAGGGAAGCCCGGTGGTGAAAGGCATTGGCCAGCACTGTCGCTCCGTCCTGTGGCCTGCTGGCAGGCTGAGCAGTGTCCTCTCCTCCCAGCACAGCGTGCCCCTTCTCTCCCGTGCTCTCACGCCTGCCAGGAGGAGAGCAGGCCAAGCAGACATCGGGAGCTTGGTGGGCTTGCACAGCAGCCGCCCCCCGCACAGGAGCATCTCCCCGGCCTCTCTGCCAGCACAGAGCAAGCAGCAGAGGGAAGGGGCAGAGGGGAGGGAGACTGAGCCCCAGCAGGGCCAGCATGCAGAGGATGCCAGCTGCCTTCCCCCTTCCTGTGTCCCCAGCAGCCCCCATACCAGCAGCGAGCCTCAGATTGCCACAGCCGCTCCCACCCACTTTCAGGAGCTCGTTCCTGAGCAGGAGCAGGGCTGGCCGGGGGAGTCACCTTCATTGCATTGTCGCTCCTAACACCCCTGCTTCCTTTTCCCGCTTTTCTTCCCAGAACGCGCCGCTTCCCAGAGCCTTTGCACGTGTCAAACTTCTGGTGAAGAGCAACTGGGGAAACGCAGCGTACACCTGCATTTATCGAGTGCAGGTTCACGGGAAGATGGCAAAACCAGAGGAAAAAGAGAAGGGCATACAGAAAAGAGCAGCAGAAGGGGAAGGAACAAAACAATAAAAAAGATGTGGCAATTCAGATTGGTGCAGAAGCTCTGTCTCCAAAGTGGGGTGCGCAAGAAGGCCCTTTGGGGGTGAAAAGGGGCTTTAGAGTGTAACTATCAAAGTTTAACTATTGTACAAAAGGACTGAAGTAAGGAGTCTTGTAATCTCTCAGCGAAGGACAGTTCCTGATGAGAACAGCAACTTGTCTTAAAAACCAGCTGAAACCAACCCTGCAGTTTGGACAAGAGTCAAGGAGCAACGGAGTCTGCGCAAGAAGAAGGGGTTACCAGCGGTGACGAAGAAGAGTCATCAGCCTTCATCCCCACGACCCCCCCGCGACCACCACCAGGAGGCACTGCGCAAGCGCATTTGGGAGGAGTTTATGGAAACGACCTCTTGGGGCTAATTTTAACACGAAGCGGGGACAGGTCATGCACATGTCTAGGCGTATTGGGAAACCTTATGTCTATGTATGGGATGACCCCAGCCCCGTGCTGCCCAGCGCTGAATAAACATACCTACTTTACACCCTTAGGGGTTGCAGAGTCTGTTTCCGCACGTCAGTTTTGGCGAGCCAGGCAGGAGAGTCTCGGCTCGACTGCGGGATCGACTGCGGAGCGGATGCTCCTAGGCGCGCCCCGAGCACCTTCCTCGGAGGAGCCTCCGCTGCCAGCCGCTCACTAAACTAGACGATCCACTAATGCTATCAGAAAGAAAGTTAGGGAAGCAGATATAAGGAATTTAGAAAAGTTGCTGGAGGAAGTGTGGCGAGTATATCGGAATGGGGAGGGAGAGGACAGAAGGAAACCGGGAAAGGAGATAGTGGCTGCATTAGCCACATTCTCTGCATTGAATCAAACCTTGTTACCTATAAGTCAACAAAAGTGTTAATGTTGTGGGAGCAATTGGGCAGGTGGAAAAAGCTTTTTCTTGAAACCATTAACATTTGGAATTGGGAAGAGTGTGGGGATTCACAAATTTCTCTACCTGCCTGAGGCTCCTAGACTATTACTGGGAAGGGACCTATTAGAACAGCTAAATCCCGAAATAGAATTGAATTGAGAATTGAGACTTGAGAAATGGGGAAATGGAATTGGAAATACCAGACCAAAAAAAAAAAAATCACATTGACATTTTAAGTTTGTTTCTTACCGAACCCCAAATTAGAGAAGAAGAAATTATACGAGAAATAAAAGACCAGGTATATCCCGGAGTATGGGCCACCGATGTACGCGGAAGGGCGAAGAATGCTTCACCTGTTGAAGTTAAACTGAAAGAGGGTCGACAACCGGTAAGAATTTAACAGCGTCCCCTGAAGAAGGAGGGTAGGGAAGGAATCCAGCCAGTGACAGAAAAATGTTTACAATTAGGATTATTGAAAGAATGTGAATCTGATTTTAACACCCCTATATTGCCTGTCGGCAAACCTGACGGATCATACCTGGTGGTTCAGGATCCACGAGAATCCATATACCGTGTTGACAGTATTGACAGTATTATCGACGTGAGTCGATCCTAAGAACCACCGACGAGAGAGCGGGCATTGGCAAGCACAGCTGAAGTTTATTGCAGAGGACCAGAGAGCTGAACTCTACTGCAGGGGACCAGAGAGCTGCTTGTGGACAATTAATCGCCTCAGGAAAAGGAGTGAACCGCTGGGGACGGGAGAATGGGGGCGCAAATGTCCTCGGAAGAAAAAAATCTATTTTGTGTAGATTTTTGCGAATCCTTGCAAAAAGGGGCATAAATTATGATGAAGGAAATGTTCGGTGGTTGTTAACTTGGTTGCGAAAACACGGGCAACAAGCGAACGCAGTGACCGCGTTCCAGGTGGAGACTTGGGAGGAGGCAGGAAAAGCGTTATGGGAAGCGGCCACCAGGGGGGACAGTAATGCCACAAATGTTTTGACGACATGGCGTTTACTGAAAGACTCTTTAGAACAATTAGAGCCACACCGAAAGGCTGCAGCTTCTGCCACCGCTCCGGAGCCAACACCGCAGGGCACGCCACAAACACCGCCATCGGGTTCGTCCTCCGACATGCCCTTGCTCGCGGGTGCTCAAGCTGCACAACCGTCCACCACCACACACCCCCCCCGCGCCGCTGCTACCCTCTGCGCCGTTTTCTCCTTCGCCTGCTCCTATGCCTTAAACACCTCTGCTAGACATTCCGATCCCTGCAATCAGCACCCCTCCACTCCCCCCATTATAACCTCTTACATGGTAGCATTAAGCAAACATCTCAACAAAACTGAGAAACGTGTGGTCGGGGCTCGAAGTAGAGCTTTAGATGGCCCTGTACATAACATCCAACCTGGAGATTATGTCTATAGAAGGTCTCTTGCAGAAAGAACCTTGGAGCCACGGTGGGAAGGACCTTTCCAGGTACTCCTTCACCGCAATCAAAATCAAAGAGCAGAGCAGCTGGATACATCACACCAGAGTGAAGAAAGCTCCTAAATCTCCATGGAGAGTCGCGCAAGTACAGCACGGAAAGCTTACCTTGTCACGACGCTGATTGTAAGCCTAACAGGGAGACTGGGGGCATGGGAGAGTCATAGCTTTTTGCAGCTACATGACAAAATTGCTGGTGCCGTCAATTGGTCTGAGCGCTGGATTTGCTCACACTTGCCCACAAACGCAAGACATGGCCACCCCGTGGTCGCTACAGTTTTTCCCAATTCTTCAGAGATAGCTAATGCCTTTAACAATATATCCCTCCCTGAGTACACAGAGATACCACAAAGGAATCCTACTCTGGAATGAGACGGAAGGAGTACCTTGTGTCCAGCGGTGCTACCTAGAAAACACCACCCAGAATACAGGAGGGAATAGCACAGACAGACATTATGGAATTTCGAGTTTTGTTGGGGCCTACTCCAATTGCACTAGTTACATCAAGTAGGGAGGTGCAAATATGTGGAATAGCAAGCAGACTCGGAAAAACGCCAGCAATACCCCCAACGGCTGGCCAGCTCCTGTAGGTCAGGGATGGTATTGGATCTGTGCGAAGTGGGGATAGAAGGTATTGCCTTTCGGGTGGAAGGGCCAATGTGCTGTAGGGACTGTAGTTCCTAGCGTTACTGTTGCACAAAACCAGTTTACGCACGCTTGGCTTATCACAAACCTCTATGAAACCTTGTAACCTATGCAACCAAGAGAAAACTAAACCCTTTCATAACGAGGCCAACCAGGTTTCATAGTTTTGCGAGGTGGTTTCTTCCATGGTTAGGAGTTAGTGAATTAGAAAAGGCCTTAGTTAACATTTCAGCTACAATGGAAATTATTACTAATGCTACAGCTGATGCGCTCACGGCTCTACAGAAAGCAATTTCTTCCTTAAAACAAGTAACACTTCAAAACAGGCTAGGGCTGGATTTGCTTTTTGCTAAAGAAGGGGATTTGTGTAGGGTTGTTGGTGAACGTTGTTGTACCTATGTTAACCAAGACAAGAGGCTTGAGAAAGATTTACCTCAAATTTGGGAAAAAGCCAAAATCTTGCATGAAGTGGCCCAAGATAACACATCTTGTGGCAATTCATCACGGACTCCGCGTATGAGGTTATGCGAAGACAAGCGAAGACAAGCGAAGAAGAGAAGCGAAGACAAGTGAAGAAGATGACGACGACAACGACACTTTATTTTTTCACAATCTATCGCTTTTATAATATGATCTGAACCGGCACCGGCGTGCCCTGCTATGTTGGCTCCGGAGATTTGCTCGATCTACCCCCAAGATCGCTAGCGGCCGCTCTATGGCTCAGCGAATCTCTTTGGCCGCTCTATCGGCCAGGGTACCCTCCTCCCCTACGGGGACTAGGCTGTACGCCAGACGTCTCTGTGCGGTTTACCAGCAGCCCCGGCCAAGCGTACGACTGACTGGCTCTTCTTGTAAAACATATCATTTAATCCGCGGCTTCAGGAGGTTGCTGTCTGCTCCCACGGTGAGCGGCTGGCAGCAGACGCTCCTCCGAGGAAGGTGCTCGGGGCGCGCCTAGGAGCGTCCGCTCCGCAGTCGATCCCGCAGTCGAGCCGAGACTCTCCTGCCTGGCTCGCCAAAACTGACGTGCGGAAACAGACTCTGCAACCCCTAAGGGTGTAAAGTAGGTATGTTTATTCAGCGCTGGGCAGCACGGGGCTGGGGTCATCCCATACATAGACATAAGGTTTCCCAATACGCCTAGACATGTGCATGACCTGTCCCCGCTTCGTGTTAAAATTAGCCCCAAGAGGTCGTTTCCATAAACTCCTCCCAAATGTGCTTGCGCAGTGCCTCCTGGTGGTGGTCGCGGGGGGGGTCGTGGGGATGAAGGCTGATGACTCTTCTTCGTCACCGCTGGTAACCCCTTCTTCTTGCGCAGACTCCGTTGCTCCTTGACTCTTGTCCAAACTGCAGGGTTGGTTTCAGCTGGTTTTTAAGACAAGTTGCTGTTCTCATCAGGAACTGTCCTTCGCTGAGAGATTACAAGACTCCTTACTTCAGTCCTTTTGTACAATAGTTAAACTTTGATAGTTACACTCTAAAGCTGCTTTTCAGTTCCCCCTTTTTCTATACAGTTAGTAAATTCTTTTACTACATCTCATTTTAATATAATGTTTCTTTATCTAGCATCTTCTCAAAATATTTGTTAGATTTAATTCTCGTCGAATTTCGGTCTTCTTCCGTTCGCTGTAGGAATCCCCTGAGCTCTGGCAATAACACCAAGCACACCGATTTATTACACACAGAGGCATAGACAGAATTACTGCTCTAATTTTCGTAATAAACAATTGTTTTAACCATGCCAAGTTTGGTAACCGAGATATTAATTTTTCTATTAAGCCACTACATCCCCAAGATGTGTTATCTTGGGCCACTTCATGCAAGATTTTGGCTTTTTCCCAAATTTGTGGTAAATCTTTCTCAAGCCTCTGGTCTTGGTTAACATAGGTACAACAACGTTCACCAACAACCCTACACAAATCCCCTTCTTTAGCAAAAAGCAAATCCAGCCCTAGCCTGTTTTGAAGTGTTACTTGTTTTAAGGAAGAAATTGCTTTCTGTAGAGCCATGAGCGTATCAGCTGTACCATTAGTAATAATTTCCATTGTAGCTGGAATGTTAACTAAGGCCTTTTCTAATTCACTAACTCCTAACCATGGAAGAAACCACCTCGCAAAACTATGAAACCTGGTTGGCCTCGTTATGAAAGGGTTTAGTTTTCTCTTGGTTGCATGGGTTACAGGTTTCATAGAGGTTCGTAATAAGCCAAGCATGCGTAAACTGGTTAAGTTTTGTGCAACAGTAACGTTAGGAACTACAGTCCCTACAGCACATTGGCCCTTCCACCCGAAAGGCAATACCTTCTATCCCCACTTCGCACAGATCCAATACCATCCCTGACCTACAGGAGCTGGCCAGCCTTTGGGGGTATTGCTGGCGTTTTTCCGAGTCTGCTTGCTATTCCACATATTTGCACTTCCCTACTTGATGTAACTAGAGCTAAATCTCCATGGAGATTTAGGTGCTTTCTTCACTCTGGTGTGATGTGTCCAGCTGCTCTGCTCTTTGATTTTGATTGCGGTGAAGGAGTACCTGGAAAGGTCCTTCCCACCGTGGCTCCAAGGTTCTTTCTGCAAGAGACCTTCTATAGACATAATCTCCAGGTTGGATGTTATGTACAGGGCCATCTAAAGCTCTACTTCGAGCCCCGACCACACGTTTCTCAGTTTTGTTGAGATGTTTGCTTAATGCTACCATGTAAGAGGTTATAATGGGGGGAGTGGAGGGGTGCTGATTGCAGGGATCGGAATGTCTAGCAGAGGTGTTTAAGGCATAGGAGCAGGCGAAGGAGAAAACGGCGCAGAGGGTAGCAGCGGCGCGTGGGGGGTGTGTGGTGGTGGACGGTTGTGCAGCTTGAGCACCCGCGAGCAAGGGCATGTCGGAGGACGAACCCGATGGCGGTGTTTGTGGCGTGCCCTGCGGTGTTGGCTCCGGAGCGGTGGCAGAAGCTGCAGCCTTTCGGTGTGGCTCTAATTGTTCTAAAGAGTCTTTCAGTAAACGCCATGTCGTCAAAACATTTGTGGCATTACTGTCCCCCCTGGTGGCCGCTTCCCATAACGCTTTTCCTGCCTCCTCCCAAGTCTCCACCTGGAACGCGGTCACTGCGTTCGCTTGTTGCCCGTGTTTTCGCAACCAAGTTAACAACAACCGAACCTTTCCTTCATCATAATTTATGCCCCTTTTTGCAAGGATTCGCAAAAATCTACACAAAATAGATTTTTTCTTCCGAGGACATTTGCGCCCCCATTCTCCCGTCCCCAGCGGTTCACTCCTTTTCCTGAGGCGATTAATTGTCCACAAGCAGCTCTCTGGTCCCCTGCAGTAGAGTTCAGCTCTCTGGTCCTCTGCAATAAACTTCAGCTGTGCTTGCCAATGCCCGCTCTCTCGTCGGTGGTTCTTAGGATCGACTCACGTCGATAATACTGTCAATACTGTCAACACGGTATATGGATTCTCGTGGATCCTGAACCACCAGGTATGATCCGTCAGGTTTGCCGACAGGCAATATAGGGGTGTTAAAATCAGATTCACATTCTTTCAATAATCCTAATTGTAAACATTTTTCTGTCACTGGCTGGATTCCTTCCCTACCCTCCTTCTTCAGGGGACGCTGTTAAATTCTTACCGGTTGTCGACCCTCTTTCAGTTTAACTTCAACAGGTGAAGCATTCTTCGCCCTTCCGCGTACATCGGTGGCCCATACTCCGGGATATACCTGGTCTTTTATTTCTCGTATAATTTCTTCTTCTCTAATTTGGGGTTCGGTAAGAACCAAACTTAAAATGTCAATGTGATTTTTTTTTTTGTCTGGTATTTCAAATTCCATTTCCCCATTTCTCAATTCTATTTCGGGATTTAGCTGTTCTAATAGGTCCCTTCCCAGTAATAGTCTAGGAGCCTCAGGCAGGTAGAGAAATTTGTGAATCCCCACACTCTTCCCAATTCCAAATGTTAATGGTTTCAAGAAAAAGCTTTTTCCACCTGCCCAGTTGCTCCCACAACATTAACACTTTTGTTGACTTATAGGTAACAAGGTTTGATTCAATGCAGAGAATGTGGCTAACGCAGCCACTATCTCCTTTCCCGGTTTCCTTCTGTCCTCTCCCTCCCCATTCCGATATACTCGCCACACTTCCTCCAGCAACTTTTCTAAATTCCTTATATCTGCTTCCCTAACTTTCTTTCTGATAGCATTAGTGGATCGTCTAGTTTAGTGAGCGGCTGGCAGCGGAGGCTCCTCCGAGGAAGGTGCTCGGGGCGCGCCTAGGAGCGTCCGCTCCGCAGTCGATCCCGCAGTCGAGCCGAGACTCTCCTGCCTGGCTTGCCAAAACTGACGTGCGGAAACAGACTCTGCAACCCCTAAGGGTGTAAAGTAGGTATGTTTATTCAGCGCTGGGCAGCACGGGGCTGGGGTCATCCCATACATAGACATAAGGTTTCCCAATACGCCTAGACATGTGCATGACCTGTCCCCGCTTCGTGTTAAAATTAGCCCCAAGAGGTCGTTTCCATAAACTCCTCCCAAATGCGCTTGCGCAGTGCCTCCTGGTGGTGGTCGCGGGGGGGTCGTGGGGATGAAGGCTGATGACTCTTCTTCGTCACCGCTGGTAACCCCTTCTTCTTGCGCAGACTCCGTTGCTCCTTGACTCTTGTCCAAACTGCAGGGTTGGTTTCAGCTGGTTTTTAAGACAAGTTGCTGTTCTCATCAGGAACTGTCCTTCGCTGAGAGATTACAAGACTCCTTACTTCAGTCCTTTTGTACAATAGTTAAACTTTGATAGTTACACTCTAAAGCCCCTTTTCACCCCCAAAGGGCCTTCTTGCGCACCCCACTTTGGAGACAGAGCTTCTGCACCAATCTGAATTGCCACATCTTTTTTATTGTTTTGTTCCTTCCCCTTCTGCTGCTCTTTTCTGTATGCCCTTCTCTCTTTCCTCTGGTTTTGCCATCTTCCCGTGAACCTGCACTCGATAAATGCAGGTGTACGCTGCGTTTCCCCAGTTGCTCTTCACCAGAAGTTTGACACGTGCAAAGGCTCTGGGAAGCGGCGCGTTCTGGGAAGAAAAGCGGGAAAAGGAAGCAGGGGTGTTAGGAGCGAGAATGCAATGAAGGTGTCTCCCCTGGCCAGCCCTGCTCCTGCTCAGGAACGAGCTCCTGAAAGTGGGTGGGAGCGGCAATCTGAGGCTCGCTGCTGGTACCGCGGCTGCTGGGGACACGGGAAGGGGGAAGGCAGCTGGCATCCTCTGCATGCCGGCCCTGCTGGGGCTCAGTCTCCCTCCCCTCTGCCCCTTCCCTCTGCTGCTTGCTCTGTGCTGGCAGAGAGGCCGGGGAGATGCTCCTGGGGCGGGGGGGGGGGGGGCGGCTGCTGCGCAACCCCACCAAGCTCCCGCTGGCTGCTCGGCCTGCTTTGCTCCTGGCAGGCGTGAGAGCATGGGGAGAGAAGGGGCACGCTGTGCTGGGAGGAGAGGACACTGTCCCTCGGTCCAGGGAGAAAGCATTCACGCTCTTCCTGCCATGGACTTGCAGGCAAAGCTGGTTTGCTCCCCGGCACCTTGCTCCTGCGCGTGGACCGTACCTTCAGAGGGAAGGTCTGAATGGTCTCCTTTGCCACGTTGTACGTGAACGTCCCAAGGAGAGTTTCCTCTTCTCCGTCCGCATCCACTCCCTCAGGGGCAAAGCACAAGGAGAGCAGCTCAGACTCGTCCCCACAAAGAGGGCACGTACGTGCTGGATCAGCCCTGCTATCTCCCCACCCTCTCCTGGGGCTCCAGCAGTAGGCTAGCACTCGCTATGCGGGAGCTCAGTCTCGGCCTTGACTTCTGCTCAGGAACCCTGAGGTGCTTGTCCCGAACAAGTCTCAAGAGGGATGAAACCCCTAGAGCCCTTGAAGTGTCCCGCTAGGGCACTGCAGTGCTCAGGAGAGAGCAGGACGCAAACCTCAGAGGATGCACAAAAGCAAGCAAGACCCTGCCATGGCTTTCCCCCAGGGCCAGATCCCCACCAGAAGCACCCAGCAGAGACTCACAAAGACAGCGACGTCTCTGGGGGCGCTGATGACGGTCCCAGATGGAGAGACTTCTTTGGAGATGTGCTGCACAGTGACGGCAGTCAGATGGACTCGTGCTGGCAACCTGATGACCACCTGGCCCTGATCCCCTTGTAAAGGCCAGCAGTTTCCTGGGGAAACATCCGGCTGCAAGCAGAACACGAGAGCAAGGAAGAGAGAGAGAGTGTTGGGGCCAACACAACGGCCCACGTAGCTTGAAGCGTAGGCGCCGTTGTGTCCGTGGGGTCTATTTTGGCTTGAAAATGAGGCGCGTGGGAGGAAATGGACAGAAGCAGGAGGCCTTCATCCCTGCCTGACTGAAAGGGGGCTCTCAGGATTATGGGGCAGAGGAGAAGAGCAATTATGAAACCATCCCAGTCAGGGCCTAGCAGAAACACCTCTCTGCCCAGTGGCTCTGCAGGGCACCCCCCCACCAGGGAGAAAGTCTTTCACCCAGCTGGGGCAGAGCACTGTGGGCGAGATGCAGCAGTTTGGCTCCGTTCAGCTCCATTCCCCTCCTGAGGGGAACCACTGATTGCTAGCAAGCCCAGCCCTGTGTTCGAGCTTTGCTTTCAGGAACCTGATCAACACTGTGGGCTTGAGCAGTGCCACTGGAGCGAGGGGAGAGCCCCTGAGGTCCGTCCCCAACTTCAGAGGGAGGCAGGAAACCTTCCCTGAGGACTTCTGCTACGATACCTGCAAAATAGTGTCCGGAGGGTTGGCAGTGCGAAAGAGCCATAAAACCCTGCAGCCCCAATTCTCTTTGCAGATGTAGGTCTCGGAAGTTCTCTGCATGTCGATGGTGGCACCTGGAAGGGAGGGAGCGCAGGTGACTACTGGAAGAGGCCACATTCTAGGCGGACTCGGTGCTCAGACAGTCTTTCTGATGCTGCCGGCCAGCTCCACGTCTCTCAGTGCTCTCCTCCTCCCCACGCTGCTGAGGGTGCCCAGCTGCACAGGGGAATGACGGCAGCCACGTGCCTGCTGGTGACTGCTTCTCTCACAGCGCCACAAGGAGAAGGTGTGAGCGTTCTGGGAGACAGCGGGCGCCCACGTGAATGACAGCAGACCAAAACTGAGGGCTTGCGGCATGGGCAGCAAAGGATGGCCCAGCCATTCCCTCTTCCAATGCAGTGCAGAAGAAGAGAGCCCTTCCAACAGCACAGGAACACGTGCGGGGGCAGCGGCGGAGGCCCCCGTGCGCAGACCCCCGTGCGGAGGCTGAGGGCAGGACTGGGAGGGAGTCTGAGAGAGCCACTGTGCCACAGCCTTGCTCTTGGACCCCATGAAGCGTTGAAGCTCCCCCACTTTGGAGAGCAGCGCCTGCAGCACAGGCTGCTTTGGGGAGTGCTGCAGACAAGCGCAGGGCAAGGAGACTGGGCTGCTTGTGTCCATACCAGAGCTTTTCAGGGCCCAGTCAGACATCTCGACGTAGACTTCCGAAGCCATCTGCGATGCTGCCTGGTTCACTTCCTGGGAACGCCATAAATGAACACAGAAAAGGACCACATCAGTGGGCAGTTCAGCGTGGCTGCTAGCACCGGCAGAGGCAAAGGGTCAGTGTCAGAAAGGCAAGGCAAGCCTTGTCCACAGAGCTGCAAGACTCTGCTGCTGACGGGAGCCACAAGGACTGAGGAAGAGAATCTGTGTCCGCGGCCACGGCCATGGCCGTGAGGTGGGTTGACGAGGGTCCCCACACCCTCGTCCCCACCCTCCACGCTCTGCAGGTCAGCGGGGAGATGGGCTCGGGCCCTGCAAGCGACGGCTGGCCCCGTGACCGTGCCTGGGTCTCATCACTGCCTCAGGAGCCCAGCCAGAGGAGCCAGAGTGCCGGCGTGCCAAGGGAAGGCTGTCGGGAGTCCTCTGCTGCCTGAAGCAGCCTGCTTAAACTGGGCCTGGAGAAGGGCCTGTGCAGCACAGAAGCTCACCCAGCAAGCCCCTGGGGCAAAGGCTGGGTTCCTGCAGTCAGCAGTCCGACCCACCAACAAGCCCAAGGAGTGCTTTCTTAGGGGTTCTGCCCAGCCAAGCTTCATTCCCCAAAACGCAGCATCACCTTTGCCCTGCTGACCTCCGCCCTCAGTTGAGCCACCTCCTGCATCAGAAGCTGCATCATTTGCCTTTGCTCCTCCAAGAAAACGCGAAAGCTCCTGCATGACAGCACGAAAGCAGATCTTGTCAGAGAGCGGCCCGTCCCCTCTGGGGAGCGTCTCAGCTCGGCAAGAAGGAGAGACACGTGTGCTTTCCCAGCTTTGAGAGTGCTTCCCTTCCACACCAGTTTGAGCAGAAGGCAAAGGCAGGTAGGAGGTATGGGAGCCCTGGCTGTTAGCAAAATGAGTGCAGGTAGCACGAGGTGGGCTGATGCTTCTGCACAGAACCAATTCCAGCTCAGGAAACGTCTCTTACCGCAGGGTCTTCAGGTCTTCTGCGGACACAAGTGCCAGCTCCTGAAAGGGAAAAACGCTCGGTTCGAGCATCCGCTACCAGAGCCACCAGGGCTTCCCAGGAGAGGCTTTCCTAGGAAGACTCGGCACAAGCTGCTGCTTCTTTGGGTCACCCTGCGTGTGGCAGCAGGAGAGCCCGTGATTTATCCAGCCGCTCTCAGCAATGCTCTGTTGCAGGAGGTGCCTGTGCCACAGAAGTCACCGACCTCTAGCAGTGCCTTTGTTCGCATTGTCCACCCTGGCAGCGAGGTCCCGCAGTAAACACCAGCTGCAATTCACATCATCAAGAGAGAGTTATTTTACCGGGGTCACTAGCGATGCCTGCAGTCGCGTTGTCTCCTCCCTGTTGCCTTAGGGGTGGGGCAGCAGGTGAGCTGAGGAGGTGGGGAACGTGGCGTGCGGAGAGAGGACGCGCCTCTGCCCGGAAGCCATCGGCCCAGGCTTGAGGGGACTGCGCAGCCGTGAGCCTCAGGTGTGCTCAGTGCCCCAGAGCTATTCCCCGCTTCCCCTCGCTGCTTCAGGGAGCCCCGAGACCAGGCTGCATGGGCTAGGAGAGGTACCTCCCCATGGGTGCCCCTGCACGGCCCCTCCCCTCTGGGAATCCCCAGTTCAGGCTTGGAAGTAGCTACGCCCTTCTCTCCCGGACTTGCAGACGAAGCAAGCCATGTGGCCCAGTGGCCAGAGCAGCAGCATGGCTGGGAGACTCCCAGTCTTACTGGCAGTCCAAAAGGCAGTCCCGGTCCAGGACGTACTCGGGAAGCGCTTGGGCCATGGGAGTTTCTGCCCATACTGGCCCAAAAGGAAAGCTGGGCAGCTGAAAGCTGGCATCCAGCACAGCCTGGCTGTCGCTCTCAGGTGTCTGCTCATGCAAACTCACCAAGAGCCACGGGGAGCAAGAAGAAGACGACTTGGAAGATCCTCTTCTTCTGCAGGGCCATCTTTTGCCTGAAAAAGAGGGAGTCCTGTGGCTGCCAATGATCCAAGCCTTGGGCAAAGCCCTCCGCCGGTGGAGTTCCCTTTTCAGGCCGGAAAGCCACCCTTTTGGAAGCCTCCTGCTGCCAGAGAGCTGCCAGAGCAGCGCCCAGGAGGAAGACGATTTCTGTCCACACCGTTCAACACTGCCAGCAGATCTTCCCCAGAGGAAGGGCTCCAGAAGCACCATCCCAAAGGGAATGAAAATTATGCAGGGAAGTAAAGAGGCCGAGCAAACGAAGACTGCTTTTCAGCTGTCTTTCTGGTGGGGACCTTGCTCTCTCTTTGGCTGAGAAAGCAGGCTTGTTCTCACTTGAGAGCACACAGATCTCTCTTAGGGGTGTTTTTCTGCAGAGCTGGGAAGCGCAGGAGCCTTGTCTGCCTTTCCTCCCAGAGCCCTCCCAGACCTGTGCGGTCACTGGCCAGAGCTGGGGAAAAGCCTTCCCCCGTGGGGGCTTGGCTCTGCACCCAAGCGTCTGGCTACGCGGCAGTTTGCCCTACCGCAGCCAAAGTGTGGGGCTCTGGCAAATGCGTGGGACTGAGACTGCCGAGGGGCTTTGCTCTTGGCTCTCCCTGCGAATGGCCACAGCACGAGCAGCGCCCCAGCTTGGGTGCCCGACTGGGAGCCCTGGGCTGCTGACTGGGGAACACCCTCTGCTCTCCCCTTTGCTTGCACCGGCCCTCAGACATCCCCTTTCTCTCCCCGTCACCAGCAGAAACGTCATGTAATACGTACACGGCAGAGATGCACGTCCTCAGCAGACATCTCTGCGGGGAGACAAGGGCGCCTGCCGGACGGCAAGTAAGGCTGAAGACTGTCCCTGCGCAAGGAAAGCAGAGAAAAGTTAGGCCTGTCTCTTGAGGTCTCTTCTCTAGGATGCCCAGCCCCGCGTGTCTCAGCTGCCTGCGGGGAGGCGGGCACCGTGTCCTACACACGCCCTCCCTGGGGCAAAGAGCAGGGCAGCCTGCACTTCTCCTGCCACTTGTGACGTTTGGCCAGAGCTCCAGCGCAGCACAGCTCTCCAAGTTCACCCCCGAGGAGGTCACAGCAAGCAGCAGTGCTGAGCTTACTTGC
This sequence comes from Platalea leucorodia, assembly GCF_965183815.1. Classification (NCBI taxonomy): domain Eukaryota; kingdom Metazoa; phylum Chordata; class Aves; order Pelecaniformes; family Threskiornithidae; genus Platalea; species Platalea leucorodia. The sequence goes on along the minus strand of NC_138841.1, from coordinate 7,904,927 downwards.
AATTTCTGTGCCCTTGTCGCGCCACTTGGCAGGCCCTTGAGTGGCTGAGCCGGGAGCTGACATCGAAGAGAGTATCCCCAGCTCCACCTGCATGCGGAGGTTCCTGTCGGAGGAAAAAGACAAATGCCCGTTGCCCACCGTCCCCACGCCGCGGGAGCCGAGGCGGGCAGGAGCAGCCTGAGCGGCGGCCCTTGCCAGAGGACGGGCCGTCCCAGCAGCAGCGAGAGAGGGCAGCTCCCCTCTCCTTTCCCCATCCTTTGCTTTACACGCCTGCAGTGGGAGCAAGCTGGCAGCAGCAGACCCCTGCCTCGGGAAGCCCACCCGGCAGCACAGCGCGATTCTCAGCCCGTCCCTCCCTGCTCCCTGGCCCCGGCCCCACCCTGCCCCGCGGCAGACACCTCCCAGTGGCCCTTTGGGGAGGGGGCACGGGCTGCTGTCCCCCCCCACAGCTCCCCCCACCTCTTCCCTGGGCACTCCCAGGTCTCCCGACCCCTCTCTGCCCCGCACAGCTGCTCCCATCAGCCAGGCAGGATCGCCCCTCCACGTCCCGAGGGGGCCAGTCTCAGGCCCCAGGGGCTTGGCCTCCCCGCACAGCAAAACCGCCCCGTGCAGCAGGGCTGGGCTCCGACCCTGCAGCACGAGGCTGCCACCTCCCCAAAGGCCCCTGCTGCACACTGCCTTTTGGCTGGGAGAGTGAGCCAGGCTTTCCGCCCAGACCCGTCCCCACAGAAGGGGGCCTTCACAAGCCACGGGGCTCTTCCTTCAGAAAACTTCTGTCGGCTTCCCCAGGCTGCTCCGCACCCCACTGACCGTGCTAGGCCACGTCCGTGCTACCAGCCCAACCTGATGCCCCGCGGAGATGCCAGGCTTCGTACCTACTCGTCTGGCAGCGGCTGGGCCCTGCTTCCTCCCCGGCCGGCTGTTGGCCAGCCTCGTTCCCCAAGGAGCCTTGGGAGGGCCCTTGGCATCTTCTCTCGGGGGCCTTTCTCCTTGCCATCTCTGGGCAAAGGCAGGCTCCCCGCTCCGCTCTTCCCCCTCAGCCCCAGCAGTGTGGCCTGCCCCACAGCAGGAGCGCGCCTGCCCAGGGCAAGAGCCACACGGCAGCTGTGGGCTCCTTCCCTGCGCGCCACAGGGCTGTGCGGGCGGCCAGCTCTGACCTCACACTGGTGACTCTGACATCACACTGGGGGAGGCATCCGGCCTCAGTCAGAACCTGAGAGCAATGAAGTGAGAGAGGGTGTTGGGACCATTAGGTGTCTGGTCATGTTTAGAGCCCCAGTGTCTGTGGGGCTGTGAAAGTGCTCCCAAGGGAAGGTTAGGGTCAGAAACAGCTTTTAGTCCTGGCACCTTTGGTGTGGCTGAAATTGCTGTATATTTTCAGTTTCCGAGCTGGGCTCTGGCTACAATGAGCGGGAGACAGAGAGTGTTTTGGACTTTTAGGAGGGCAGGCAAGCGCAGAGGCCCAGTGTTTGTGGGCCTGTGTCATGGTTTAACCCCAGTCAGCAACTAAAGTGCCACACAGCCGCTCACTCACTCCCCCTTCTCCAGTGTGATGAGGGAGAGAATCGGAAGGTTAAAAGGGGGAAAAAACTCGTGGGTTGTGATAAGAACATTTTAATAATTGAAATAAAGTAAAATAGAAGTAGTGGTATTAGTGGTAGTAATAATAATAATAGTAATAAGAACATAGTAATATACAAAGCAAGTGATGCACGATACAATTGCTCACGACCTGCCGACTGATGCCCAGCCTGTCCTCGAGCAGCGATCGCTGCCCCCCAGCCAACTCTCCTCAGTTTATATACTGATCATGACGCCATACGGTATGGAATAGCCCTTTGGCCAGTCGGGGTCACCTGTCCTGGCTGTGCTCCCTCCCAGCTTCTCACTGTCAGGGTAGGGGAAGCTGAAAAGTCCTTGACTGGTGTAAGCACTACTTAGCAAGAACTACAACAGCAGTGTGTTATCAACATTATTCTCATACTAAATCCAAAACACAGCACTATACCAGCTACTAGGAAGAAAATTAACTCTATCCCAGCTGAAACCAGGACATTTTGCTATTGTCCTGAGCATTGTTTTTATTATAGTTATACGGCTAATTTTTCTAAAAAGAAGCATATTTTTCATGTGTGGTTTTCAAGAAACTATGCAGATTAACAAGTATATAAGAAGTATACAGGAAAAGCTAGGTCCCTGGGGCCATTGCCACTGCCTAATTCTCTTACTATTCCATTATTTACTACATATGCTTCTAGAGATACTAAATTTGATACGAGAGCAACCCTTACACAATTCCTACTTTTGGGGGGAAAAGATACACACATCTTCCCATTGTGACGCTAACAGGTAGAACTTTACCTCTGCCAGCTGGAAGAGTGCCAAATTCCTACAGTGCTTTACTGGCTCAGGACTTGACAACTGGGAAGTACTTGATGAGCTCTAGGTCTTAAATGAACAGAGAAAATAGCTCAGTGGCACACAGAAAAGACTGAAAGGAAGGGAGAAAAAAAAAAGCTGCTTATGGCTTGGATGGGCGTGCTCTTTGCTGGGTAAAAAACTGGCTGAATGGCCGGGCCCAAAGAGTTGTGGTGAATGGAGTTAAATGCAGCTGGTGGCTGGTCACAAGTGGTGTTCCCCAGGGCTCAGCATTGGGGCCAGTCCTGTTTAATGTCTTTATCAATGATCAGGATGAGGGGATCAAGTACACCCTCAGTAAGTTTGCAGATGACGCCAACTTGGGTGGGAGTGTTGATCTCCGGAGGGCAGGAAGGCCCTACAGAGGGACCTGGCCCGGCTGGATTGATGGGCCGAGGCCAACTGTGTGAGGGTCAACAAGGCTCAGTGCCGGGTCCTGCGCTTGGGTCACAACAACCCCAGGCAACGCTACAGGCTGGGGGGGGAGTGGCTGGAGAGCTGCCCGGGGGAAAAGGAGGGGGTATTGGTGGACAGCTGGCTGAATATGAGGCAGCAGTGTGCCCAGGTGGCCAAGAAGCCAATAGCATCCTGTCTTGTATCAGAAATAGTGTGGCCAGCACGACCAGGGAGGTGATCGTCCCCCTGTACTGGGCACTGGTGAGGCCACACCTGGAATCCTGTGTTCAGTGTTGGGCCCCTCACTACACGAAGGACACTGATAGAGCACAAATTGCTACTTAGCATGGAAGGTAAGTGTGGGCAGGGGCACAACCTGTGCAGGTACTTTAAGAAGAGATACCAGATCCATCCCAGACACCAAGGGAACTGCGTTTTATACTGTTCAACTTGTGTCAGTTATTTTTGTTGCAAATGACACCCCTGATTAATGTTAGACCTAGGTACAGTACCAATTACTTTGCCATTGACACACATACCTACCATGCAGTGTTTAGGTGCAGCCTCACTACAGGCTGTTTAACATCCTTGAAAAGTAAGACTAGCTAACATGCATTTCTAATTACTGATCATCAGTGAGCTACTGCTAAACCGCATGTTTTAGCGGTGTCCAGGAGCGTGTTTCCTGGCACCTACTCAAGTTCTTCTTTGATGGGTAAGCAAAAGCCAGCAGCCACAAGCCCTTACCAAGACTGTGTCTTGCAGCACAGAACACAATTCCTGCCTACTACCACATGGCTCTGGCACTTTCCTTCTTGGGCGCTGTAAAATGAACTGAAACAATTCAGTGCGCTGGTATTTGTCTTACTCTTTAAAGGACTCAGCAGTGAATTTCAAGAAACAGACGGTTATCAAGAGGAACTATACAAAGTATTACATTGCTTAACTGACAGTATAACTGACAGCTTAAGTATGCAAAGGCATCTTAGAAATGCTGGAAGATGGATGTTGAATTATTACCATAGAAGTATCACACTGGAATTAACCAATTTTAAGAAGCTTGTAAGCTCCTGCTGCAGGAGCTCCTGCAGACACCGCTCCCTCCCCGCGCTGCTGCTGATGCACCCGCGGTGACGGAGGATCGAGCGTGCCCCAGGCCCGGCTCGCTGCTGCCAGGACAGGCCGTGGGGGCCTGGGGCTGCGGGACAGGCCTCGGGGAGGTGCTGGGGCCGGGGCAGCTGCAGGGGCCGAGCGGGGCCGCGGCGGATGCGGGGGGCTCCGGGAGTCGGGCTGCCCGGTGCCTGTGCCCGGGGGGATCTGTCTCCATCTCCTTCCCCTCCCCAGCTCTCGGGTCGGTCCTGGGGCTGCCCCGGCCAGGCCCGGCTCCAGCTTGGAGCTCCCCCCGCCACCCGCGGGGTTCCAGCAGGCAGGAGACACCCCCACGCCCGCCCAAGGGCCTCACTCACCTCACGGGCAGCCCCAGGCCTCACCTCAGCCAGGCCGCAGCTGGAGCTGCACCTCCCGAGACCAACACGGCTGCCAGGAAGGTGAGCGTGGGGCCATGACGGCTCCGGGCATGCCCTGGTAACCAACGCGGCCGCCCGGCAGCCCCATGTCTCAGGACTACAGCTCCCGGCATGCCGTGCTAACCAACATGGCCACCTGGCGGACATGTGCCCCAGGACTACAGCTCCCGGCATGCCACGGGGCGCAACTGCCCTGCTGTCTGACCCTGCGCGGCCACCGTCCCCCGCCCCGGCTGGGCCCTGCCCCACGAGCAGGCCCCATGGCCGCCTCCGCGGGGCTGCGCTGGCCCCAGAGCCCCGGTGGAGAGGGAGGAGGAGGGGGAGAGGGGGACAGAGCGGTGGAGAAGGGTGGGGCAGGGCGGTGGGGTGGCCGGAGAGGGACAGGAGACGGACAGAGGGACAGGAGACGGACAGAGGGATGGTGGGAAAAAGGGGTAGCTGGGCAGGGAGTGGAGAAAGGAAAAATAGTGGTGAGGAGCAGAAACAGGGATAGAGAAGGAAGGAGACGGAGGGCAAGTGAAGAACATGGCGCAGGAAGAAAACTAGTGCTAAGCAGCAGGACAGAGGGACAGAGAGAGAAGAGGGGCAGGAAGGAGAACAGAGGGATGGACAGACACAGAAAGGGCAAGGGCACGGGACAAGGGGGCGGAGAGACAGAGAAATGGGACAGGGAACAGGACAGAAGGACAGAAGGCAAAGGGTGAGAGGGAGAAGAAAGGGGAGAGGCAGGGGCAGAGAGTGGGACACAGAGCAAGGGAACAGACACTCTCTGTTTCTGGAGCCTCCCAATGTTCAATGGAGTCTGTCTCCCTGGCCTGCTGAGTACAGCCAAAGTCCAGACAGAAAACTGCAAACATCCGGGGATTCCTCCCACCCCAAAGGTGCCAGGACCAAAAGCTCTCGCTGCTCTTCAAGTAGCCAGGCAACCGCATTCACAGCCCCACAAACACTGGGGCTGTCTCTTTCTAGAGCCTCCCAAAGTCCAATACAATCTGCCTGGGCCGCTGAGCCAGAGCCAGCTCAGCAATTGCGCTGTAATAAAGAGAATGCCTGCTTCTCGATGCTACATTGGTGTGAAGAGGTTGATTCCCCATTTTGGTGACAGTTTGGGCGACCCAGATGGGACTCTGCTTCTGAATGTTGACGGATCCGCGGGATCGCAGGACCCCCAGCCGGCACCGAGGGATTCTTGGGAAGAACCTCCGAAGCCGAGACCAAAGAGCTCTGAGCAGGACCCCTGGGAAGGTAAAGGCATCCCTTTTCTGATTAAAAGGGTGGTTGCCTGCCCGTCAGGCGCGGCGAAGGCCTCGCGGGGTTGGGCTGTAAAGGTACCTAAGGGAAGGATTGGACCCTATCGGGCCCAAGTCCCTAGGACACCTGTGTCTGGAAAGCTTTGGCCGAAGGGGTGGGTTGGAGTCCCACTGAAGGTAATCTAGGGGTTCGAGTCCCCGTCTGGGGAATGCCTCTGACTATTTTGTGCAAAGTTATTGTTTCTCTGTTTGGTGTTGCTGTATCTTTTGTGGCGGGTACTAAGCCCTCTGCGGAAGGGGGGATTCGGAAAAGATCTCCCCTAGGATGGATGGTGAAACATCGGAGGAAATTGGGAGGGGAGCCTCTCACTCAAAAACAGCTTCTAGAATATGGTAACAATTGGTGGCCAATGTATAGTCTCGAAGATCAGGAAAAATGGCCAAAGAACGGAACTCTAAGATATACTACTATAGTACAACTGATGGTACTTTGCAGGCGGGAGGGTAGATGGGATGAAGTACCATGCGTGCGTTTCTTTTTCACACTAAGAAACCACCCAGAATGGCAGAAGGAATGCGGAATAATCCCACAGGATCCTCTGATCTTGGCTCTAGAAAAGGAGGGGAGGGGCAGGAATTTAAAACGATGGTGTTCTGCTTGTCGTATGGGGAAGAGATGCTGGAAAGGCGGACGGGAGGCAGAAGGTGACCTAGAGTTCATGGCTGCTCCCCGACAGAGGTTGGGAGAGAATCCTGACGCCGGTGAAGCTATTAGTCATGTGAGCAGGGTAAGAGAAAGCAGTCGTAGGCGAGCCGGTGACGCTGGTAGCGCGGGAGGAATTGGCTATGGCCCTGGCTATGGGCGACTTGGTGGAGCAGAAGGATTTAGTGCGATGGCAGGAAGAACGAGGGGACGACAAGGGGAAGCAGGAGAGGTTTTACAAGCTCCTCTCCGACAAGCGGTCGGAAATAACGGGCCAGTAACCGTTAAAGTGCCATTGCCAAGAAGGGATTTGAGGTCCTGGAAGGAAACGGCGGGTATTGATAGGGAAGAGCCAGAAAGGGGGGGTAAAGTTTTGGAAACTATAACCAGGACCCACGCCCCTGATTGGAATGACGTACAGGTAATATTAGAGACATTGTGAGACGGTACTGAGAAGAAGGTGGTATGAAACACTGCTGGGAAAGAGGTAGAAGGGGCACGGGCTAATGGGGACCTGCAGGGAATGACAGATCCAACTTTTCCTGCCGCAGACGCGGGGGGGGATCCTAAGCAGCCGGGACCCCAGGGGCTTTTGGGTACTATTTGGCATAAGGCACGCTATGCCAAAAGCGATCCATTGGTGCAAATGCTATGAGGTTAAGCAAGAACCAAACGAATCCCCGTCTGCCTTGGTGGAGCGGTTAAAAGTCACTGCCAGGAAATACACGAATGTAGACCCTGAAAAACCAGAAGAGGCCGTTCAGTTGGCTTCTGTCTTTATGAGAGCTGGAACCCTGCCTGGCAGCACAGGCCAGGCAGCCGCCCGGCACGGGAGTGTGGCAGGGTTCGGGGGGCCCAGAGGCATGGGCAAACTACCGCCCAGGAGAGCAGCAGCCGTGCTGCCCCAGGGGAGCCCACCGGCTCTCCCCGCCCTGCTGCACACTGGGGAGCCCCAGTGTGATGTCAGAGCCACCAGTGTGAGGTCAGAGCTTGCCGCCCACACAGCCCTGTGGCGCGCGGGGAAGGAGCCCACAGCTGCCGTGTGGCTCTTGCCCTGGGCAGGCGCGCTCGTGCTGTGGGGCTGCTGCCGGAGCTGTTTTTGCCTGGGCAGGCCACACTGCTGGGGCTGAGGGGGAAGAGCGGAGCGGGGAGCCTGCCTTTGCCCAGAGATGGCGAGGAGAAAGGCCCCCGAGAGAAGACGCCAAGGGCCCTCCCATGGCTCCCTGGGGAACGAGGCTGGCCAACAGCCGGCAGGGGAGGAAGCAGGGCCCAGCCGCTGCCAGACGAGTAGGTACAAAGCCTGGCATGTGCCCGGGGCATCAGGTTGGGCTGGTAGCACGGACGTGGCCTAGCACGGTCAGTGGGGTGCGGAGCAGCCTGGGGAAGCCGACAGAAGTTTTCTGAAGGAAGAGCCCCGTGGCTTGCGAAGGCCCCCTTCTGTGGGGACGGGTCTGGGCGGAAAGCCTGGCTCACTCTCCCAGCCAAAAGGCAGTGTGCAGCAGGGGCTTTTGGGGAGGCGGCAGCCTCGTGCTGCAGGGTCGGAGCCCAGCCCTGCTGCACGGGGCGGTTTTGCTGCACGGGGCGGTTTTGCTGCACGGGGAGGCCAAGCCCCTGGGGCCTGAGACTGGCCCCCTCGGAACGCGGAGGGGCGATCCTGCCTGGCTGATGGGAGCAGCTGTGTGGGGCAGAGAGGGGTCGGGAGACCTGGGAGTGCCCAGGGAAGAGGTGGGGGGAGCCGTGGGGGGGGACAGCAGCCTGTGCCCCCTCCCCAAAGGGCCACTGGGAGGTGTCTGCTGCGGGGCAGGGTGGGGCCGGGGCCAGGGAGCAGGGAGGGACGGGCTGAGAATCGCGCTGTGCTGCCGGGTGGGCTTCCCGAGGCGGGGGTCTGCTGCTGCCAGCTTGCTCCCACTGCAGGCGTGTAAAGCAAAGGATGGGGAAAGAAGAGGGAGGGGGGGGCTGCCCTCTCTCGCTGCTGCTGGGACGGCCCGTCCTCCGGCAAGGGCCGCCGCTCAGGCTGCTCCTGCCCGCCTCGGCTCCTGCGGCGTGGGGACAGTGGGCAACGGGCATTTGTCTTTTTCCTCCGACAGGAACCTCCGCATGCAGGTGGAGCTGGGGATACTCTCTTCGATGTCAGCTCCCCGCTCAGCCACTCAAGGGCCTGCCAAGTGGTATGACAAGGCCACAGAAATTGCAAGTAAGCTCAGCACTGCTGCTTGCTGTGACCTCCTCGGGGGTGAACTTGGAGAGCTGCGCTGCGCTGGAGCTCTGGCCAAACGTCACAAGTGGCAGGAGAAGTGCAGGCTGCCCTGCTCTTTGCCCCAGGGAGGGCGTGTGTAGGACACGGTGCCCGCCTCCCCGCAGGCAGCTGAGACACGCGGGGCTGGGCATCCTAGAGAAGAGACCTCAAGAGACAGGCCTAACTTTTCTCTGCTTTCCTTGCGCAGGGACAGTCTTCAGCCTTACTTGCCGTCTGGCAGGCGCCCTTGTCTCCCCGCGGAGACATCTGCTGAGGACGTGCATCTCCGCCGTGTACGTATTACATGACGTTTCTGCTGGTGACGGGGAGAGAAAGGGGATGTCTGAGGGCTGGTGCAAGCAAAGGGGAGAGCAGAGGGTGTTCCCCAGCCAGCAGCCCAGGGCTCCCAGTCGGGCGCCCAAGCTGGGGTGCTGCTCATGCTGTGGCCATTCTTGGGGAGAGCCAAGAGCAAAGCCCCTCGGCAGTCTCAGTCCCACGCATTTGCCAGAGCCCCACACTTTGGCTGCGGCAGGGCAAACTGCCGCGTAGCCAGACGCTTGGGTGCAGAGCCAAGCCCCCGCGGGGGAAGGCTATTCCCCAGCTCTGGCCAGTGACCGCGCAGGTCTGGGAGGGCTCTGGGAGGAAAGGCAGACAAGGCTCCTGCGCTTCCCAGCTCTGCAGAAAAACACCCCTAAGAGAGATCTGTGTGCTCGCAAGTGAGAACAGGCCTGCTTTCTGAGCCAAAGAGAGAGCAAGGTCCCCACCAGAAAGACAGCTGAAAAGCAGTCTTCGTTTGCTCGGCCTCTTTACTTCCCTGCATAATTTTCATTCCCTTTGGGATGGTGCTTCTGGAGCCCTTCCTCTGGGGAAGATCTGCCGGCAGTGTTGAACGGTGTGGACAGAAATCGTCTTCCTCCTGGGCGCTGCTCTGGCAGCTCTCTGGCAGCAGGAGGCTTCCAAAAGGGTGGCTTTCCGGCCTGAAAAGGGAACTCCACCGGTGGAGGGCTTTGCCCAAGACTTGGATCATGGGCAGCCACAGGACTCCCTCTTTTTCAGGCAAAAGATGGCCCTGCAGAAGAAGAGGATCTTCCAAGTCGTCTTCTTCTTGCTCCCCGTGGCTCTTGGTGAGTTTGCATGAGCAGACACCTGAGAGCGACAGCCAGGCTGTGCTGGATGCCAGCTTTCAGCTGCCCAGCTTTCCTTTTGGGCCAGTATGGGCAGAAACTCCCATGGCCCAAGCGCTTCCCGAGTACGTCCTGGACCGGGACTGCCTTTTGGACTGCCAGTAAGACTGGGAGTCTCCCAGCCAGGCTGCTGCTCTGGCCACTGGGCCACATGGCTTGCTTAGTCTGCAAGTCCGGGAGAAAAGGGCGTAGCTACTTCCAAGCCTGAACTGGGGATTCCCAGAGGGGAGGGGCCGTGCGGGGGCACCCATGGGGAGGTACCTCTCCTAGCCCATGCAGCCTGGTCTCGGGGCTCCCTGAAGCAGCGAGGGGAAGCGGGGAATAGCTCTGGGGCACTGAGCACACCTGAGGCTCACGGCTGCGCAGTCCCCTCAAGCCTGGGCCGATGGCTTCCGGGCAGAGGCGCGTCCTCTCTCCGCACGCCACGTTCCCCACCTCCTCAGCTCACCTGCTGCCCCACCCCTAAGGCAACAGGGAGGAGACAACGCGACTGCAGGCATCGCTAGCGACCCCAGTAAAATAACTCTCTCTTGATGATGTGAATTGCAGCTGGTGTTTACTGCGGGACCTCGCTGCCAGGGTGGACAATGCGAACAAAGGCACTGCTAGAGGTCGGCGACTTCTGTGGCACAGGCACCTCCTGCAACAGAGCATTGCTGAGAGCGGCTGGATAAATCACGGGCTCTCCTGCTGCCGAGTCTTCCTAGGAAAGCCTCTCCTGGGAAGCCCCAGTGGCTCTGGTAGCGGATGCTCGAACCGAGCGTTTTTCCCTTTCAGGAGCTGGCACTTGTGTCCGCAGAAGACCTGAAGACCCTGCGGTAAGAGACGTTTCCTGAGCTGGAATTGGTTCTGTGCAGAAGCATCAGCCCACCTCGTGCTACCTGCACTCATTTTGCTAACAGCCAGGGCTCCCATACCTCCTACCTGCCTTTGCCTTCTGCTCAAACTGGTGTGGAAGGGAAGCACTCTCAAAGCCGGGAAAGCACACGTATCTGTCCTTCTTGCCGAGCTGAGATGCTCCCCAGAGGGGACGGGCCGCTCTCTGACAAGATCTGCTTTCGTGCTTTTATGCAGGAGCTTTCGCGTTTTCTTGGAGGAGCAAAGGCAAATGATGCAGCTTCTGATGCAGGAGGTGGATCAACTGAGGGCGGAGGTCAGCAGGGCAAAGGTGATGCTGCGTTTTGGGGAAGGAGGCTTGGCTGGGCAGAACCCCCAAGAAAGCACTCCTTGGGCTTGTTGGTGGGGTCGGACTGCTGACTGCAGCAACCCAGCCTTTGCCCCAGGGGCTTGCTGGGTGAGCTTCTGTGCTGCACAGGCCCTTCTCCAGGCCCAGTTTAAGCAGGCTGCTTCAGGCAGCAGAGGACTCCCAACAGCCTTCCCTTGGCACGCTGGCACTCTGGCTCCTCTGGCTGGGCTCCTGAGGCAGTGATGAGACCCAGGCACGGTCACGGGGCCAGCCGTCGCTTGCAGGGCCCGAGCCCATCTCCCCGCTGACCTGCAGAGCGTGGAGGGTGGGGACGAGGGTGTGGGGACCCTCGTCAACCCACCTCACGGCCATGGCCGTGGCCGCGGACACAGATTCTCTTCCTCAGTCCTTGTGGCTCCCGTCAGCAGCAGAGTCTTGCAGCTCTGTGGACAAGGCTTGCCTTGCCTTTCTGACACTGACCCTTTGCCTCTGCCGGCGCTAGCAGCCACGCTGAACTGCCCGCTGATGTGGTCCTTTTCTGTGTTCATTTATGGCGTTCCCAGGAAGTGAACCAGGCAGCATCGCAGATGGCTTCGGAAGTCTACGTCGAGATGTCTGACTGGGCCCTGAAAAGCTCTGGTATGGACACAAGCAGCCCAGTCTCCTTGCCCTGCGCTTGTCTGCAGCACTCCCCAAAGCAGCCTGTGCTGCAGGCGCTGCTCTCCAAAGTGGGGGAGCTTCAACGCTTCATGGGGTCCAAGAGCAAGGCTGTGGCACAGTGGCTCTCTCAGACTCCCTCCCAGTCCTGCCCTCGGCCTCCGCACGGGGGTCTGCGCACGGGGGCCTCCGCCGCTGCCCCCGCACGTGTTCCTGTGCTGTTGGAAGGGCTCTCTTCTTCTGCACTGCATTGGAAGAGGGAATGGCTGGGCCATCCTTTGCTGCCCATGCCGCAAGCCCTCAGTTTTGGTCTGCTGTCATTCACGTGGGCGCCCGCTGTCTCCCAGAACGCTCACACCTTCTCCTTGTGGCGCTGTGAGAGAAGCAGTCACCAGCAGGCACGTGGCTGCCGTCATTCCCCTGTGCAGCTGGGCACCCTCAGCAGCGTGGGGAGGAGGAGAGCACTGAGAGACGTGGAGCTGGCCGGCAGCATCAGAAAGACTGTCTGAGCACCGAGTCCGCCTAGAATGTGGCCTCTTCCAGTAGTCACCTGCGCTCCCTCCCTTCCAGGTGCCACCATCGACATGCAGAGAACTTCCGAGACCTACATCTGCAAAGAGAATTGGGGCTGCAGGGTTTTATGGCTCTTTCGCACTGCCAACCCTCCGGACACTATTTTGCAGGTATCGTAGCAGAAGTCCTCAGGGAAGGTTTCCTGCCTCCCTCTGAAGTTGGGGACGGACCTCAGGGGCTCTCCCCTCGCTCCAGTGGCACTGCTCAAGCCCACAGTGTTGATCAGGTTCCTGAAAGCAAAGCTCGAACACAGGGCTGGGCTTGCTAGCAATCAGTGGTTCCCCTCAGGAGGGGAATGGAGCTGAACGGAGCCAAACTGCTGCATCTCGCCCACAGTGCTCTGCCCCAGCTGGGTGAAAGACTTTCTCCCTGGTGGGGGGGTGCCCTGCAGAGCCACTGGGCAGAGAGGTGTTTCTGCTAGGCCCTGACTGGGACGGTTTCATAATTGCTCTTCTCCTCTGCCCCGTAATCCTGAGAGCCCCCTTTCAGTCAGGCAGGGATAAAGGCCTCCTGCTTCTGTCCATTTCCTCCCACGCGCCTTATTTTCAAGCCAAAATAGACCCCACGGACACAACGGCGCCTACGCTTCAAGCTACGTGGGCCGTTGTGTTGGCCCCAACACTCTCTCTCTCTTCCTTGCTCTCGTGTTCTGCTTGCAGCCGGATGTTTCCCCAGGAAACTGCTGGCCTTTACAAGGGGATCAGGGCCAGGTGGTCATCAGGTTGCCAGCACGAGTCCATCTGACTGCCGTCACTGTGGAGCACATCTCCAAAGAAGTCTCTCCATCTGGGACCGTCATCAGCGCCCCCAGAGACGTCGCTGTCTTTGTGAGTCTCTGCTGGGTGCTTCTGGTGGGGATCTGGCCCTGGGGGAAAGCCATGGCAGGGTCTTGCTTGCTTTTGTGCATCCTCTGAGGTTTGCGTCCTGCTCTCTCCTGAGCACTGCAGTGCCCTAGCGGGACACTTCAAGGGCTCTAGGGGTTTCATCCCTCTTGAGACTTGTTCGGGACAAGCACCTCAGGGTTCCTGAGCAGAAGTCAAGGCCGAGACTGAGCTCCCGCATAGCGAGTGCTAGCCTACTGCTGGAGCCCCAGGAGAGGGTGGGGAGATAGCAGGGCTGATCCAGCACGTACGTTCCCTCTTTGTGGGGACGAGTCTGAGCTGCTCTCCTTGTGCTTTGCCCCTGAGGGAGTGGATGCGGACGGAGAAGAGGAAACTCTCCTTGGGACGTTCACGTACAACGTGGCAAAGGAGACCATTCAGACCTTCCCTCTGAAGGTACGGTCCACGCGCAGGGGCAAGGTGCCGGGGAGCAAACCAGCTTTGCCTGCAAGTCCATGGCAGGAAGAGCGTGAATGCTTTCTCCCTGGACCGAGGGACAGTGTCCTCTCCTCCCAGCACAGCGTGCCCCTTCTCTCCCCATGCTCTCACGCCTGCCAGGAGGAAAGCAGGCCGAGCAGACAGCGGGAGCTTGGTGGGGTTGCGCAGCAGCCGCCCCCCCCCCCCCCCCCCCAGGAGCATCTCCCCGGCCTCTCTGCCAGCACAGAGCAAGCAGCAGAGGGAAGGGGCAGAGGGGAGGGAGACTGAGCCCCAGCAGGGCTGGAATGCAGAGGATGCCAGCTGCCTTCCCCCTTCCCGTGTCCCCAGCAGCCGCGGTACCAGCAGCGAGCCTCAGATTGCCACAGCCGCTCCCACCCACTTTCAGGAGCTCGTTCCTGAGCAGGAGCAGGGCTGGCCGGGGGAGACACCTTCATTGCATTCTCGCTCCTAACACCCCTGCTTCCTTTTCCCGCTTTTCTTCCCAGAACGCGCCGCTTCCCAGAGCCTTTGCACGTGTCAAACTTCTGGTGAAGAGCAACTGGGGAAACGCAGCGTACACCTGCATTTATCGAGTGCAGGTTCACGGGAAGATGGCAAAACCAGAGGAAAAAGAGAAGGGCATACAGAAAAGAGCAGCAGAAGGGGAAGGAACAAAACAATAAAAAAGATGTGGCAATTCAGATTGGTGCAGAAGCTCTGTCTCCAAAGTGGGGTGCGCAAGAAGGCCCTTTGGGGGTGAAAAGGGGCTTTAGAGTGTAACTATCAAAGTTTAACTATTGTACAAAAGGACTGAAGTAAGGAGTCTTGTAATCTCTCAGCGAAGGACAGTTCCTGATGAGAACAGCAACTTGTCTTAAAAACCAGCTGAAACCAACCCTGCAGTTTGGACAAGAGTCAAGGAGCAACGGAGTCTGCGCAAGAAGAAGGGGTTACCAGCGGTGACGAAGAAGAGTCATCAGCCTTCATCCCCACGACCCCCCCGCGACCACCACCAGGAGGCACTGCGCAAGCGCATTTGGGAGGAGTTTATGGAAACGACCTCTTGGGGCTAATTTTAACACGAAGCGGGGACAGGTCATGCACATGTCTAGGCGTATTGGGAAACCTTATGTCTATGTATGGGATGACCCCAGCCCCGTGCTGCCCAGCGCTGAATAAACATACCTACTTTACACCCTTAGGGGTTGCAGAGTCTGTTTCCGCACGTCAGTTTTGGCGAGCCAGGCAGGAGAGTCTCGGCTCGACTGCGGGATCGACTGCGGAGCGGATGCTCCTAGGCGCGCCCCGAGCACCTTCCTCGGAGGAGCCTCCGCTGCCAGCCGCTCACTAAACTAGACGATCCACTAATGCTATCAGAAAGAAAGTTAGGGAAGCAGATATAAGGAATTTAGAAAAGTTGCTGGAGGAAGTGTGGCGAGTATATCGGAATGGGGAGGGAGAGGACAGAAGGAAACCGGGAAAGGAGATAGTGGCTGCGTTAGCCACATTCTCTGCATTGAATCAAACCTTGTTACCTATAAGTCAACAAAAGTGTTAATGTTGTGGGAGCAACTGGGCAGGTGGAAAAAGCTTTTTCTTGAAACCATTAACATTTGGAATTGGGAAGAGTGTGGGGATTCACAAATTTCTCTACCTGCCTGAGGCTCCTAGACTATTACTGGGAAGGGACCTATTAGAACAGCTAAATCCCGAAATAGAATTGAGAAATGGGGAAATGGAATTTGAAATACCAGACAAAAAAAATCACATTGACATTTTAAGTTTGGTTCTTACCGAACCCCAAATTAGAGAAGAAGAAATTATACGAGAAATAAAAGACCAGGTATATCCCGGAGTATGGGCCACCGATGTACGCGGAAGGGCGAAGAATGCTTCACCTGTTGAAGTTAAACTGAAAGAGGGTCGACAACCGGTAAGAATTTAACAGCGTCCCCCGAAGAAGGAGGGTAGGGAAGGAATCAAGCCAGTGACAGAAAAATGTTTACAATTAGGATTATTGAAAGAATGTGAATCTGATTTTAACACCCCTATATTGCCTGTCGGCAAACCTGACGGATCATACCTGGTGGTTCAGGATCCACGAGAATCCATATACCGTGTTGACAGTATTGACACCCGAACTAACCCAGTTTACTGTTCTAGACCTGAAGGATGCGTTCTTTGGCCTCCCTCTCCATGAAGACAGCCAGTAAATATTTGCATTCGAATGGGAAAAATCCTAAAAGTGGACGTAAGACTCAGCTCACTTGGACGGTGTGGCCACAAGGATTTCAGAACAGCCCTCCTATTTTTGGCAGGCAACTTGCAAAAGACTTGGAATCTTGGGAAGCCCCGTCTGAGGAAGGAAAACTGTTGCAATACGTGGATGATCTCCTGATTGCCGCTAAAAGAGAGGACAATTGTATGACGTGGACGGTGAGTCGAGTAAATTTCTTGGGGCTCCAAGGGTCCCGGGTAGCTAAGAAGAAGGCCCAAGCAATACAGCGCCAGGTGATTTATCTGGGCTATGAAGTCAGTGCTGGACAAAGGACTTTGGGAAGCAGGGGATTGCCCTAGGAATATTAGCACAAGATCTGGGCCCATATCGACCAGCAGTTGCCTGTTTTTCCAAACAATTGGATGCAACTGCAAAGGGTTGGCCTGGATGCTTGCGAGCGGTCGCGGCCGTAGTACTAAACACGCAGGAAGCCCGAAAAGTCACCCGGGGCCAGAAAATGACTGTATTGGTGTCCCATAGAATATCAGCAGTATTGGAAGCGAAGGGTGGACCCTGGCTTTCTCCACAAAGATTCTTGCGATATCAGGCTATACTGGTAGAACAAGATGATGTGGAGATGATAGTTCCTGACGTTGTCAACCCGGCCTCTTTCCTCAGTGGAAACACAGGCGAACCAGTGCACCATGACTGTCTGGAGCAACATATGCAAGCCGTCCGGACTTGAGAGACAGTCCTATGGAAAACGGGGAAAACTGGTTCACGGATGGAAGTAGCTATGTCTTAAGTGGCAAGAGACATGCGGGATATGCCATTACCACCAGTCAAGAAGGAAGAGAGTCGGGACCTCTACCCATGAATACCTCGGCACAGAAGGCAGAAATAATCGCTCTGACGCGTGCTTTGGAATCGGCCCAAGGCAAAACGGTGACTATCTATACCGACTCGAAATACGCCTTCGGGGTCGTACACGCGCATGGAGCAATCTGGAAGGAGAGAGGACTACTGAAGTCTCAGGGCAAAAATATCAAGCATGCAGAGGAGAGCTTGAAACTGCTGGAGGCAGTCCAACTCCCTGAAAAAGTGGCGATTATGCATTTTAAGGCCCACCAGAAGGTGAGCTCAGAATTGGAAAGAGGAAATGAGCTGGCGGACAGAGAGGCAAAAGAGGTAGCCAAAGCGAAGGCAAAAATAGAAGGGGCTTTGGTCCCGGCCGGGCGGATTTCTCTAGAAGGTAAGCCAGAATATACCATGGAAGATCAAAAGCTTATCACAGATCTAGAAGGGTCGCATAACAAAGAAGGGTGGGCTTCCACCCCACCAGGGAAACTAATCATTCCCTCTTGCCTAACATGGCATCTGGTAAGAGAAGAACATAGGAAAAGGCATTGGGGAACAGAGGCTCTATATAAACATTTAATTAGCGAAACTGTGGCTAGAAATCTCTATAGCACTGTGAGACAGGTGAGGCAAGAGTGCGATCTTTGCCTCCAGACTAATCCCCAAAATTCCCCCAGACCAGAAATGGGCCAAATTGGGAAAGGCAATGGGCCTGGGCAGCAATGGCAGATCGATTTTGCAGAACTCCCAAGAAAAGGGCGGGGGGGATCGATATTTATTGGTACTAACTGACACCTTTTCCGGTTGGCCAGAAGCATTCCCTACCAGGACAGCCAAGGCTCGGGAGGTATCTAGAATATTAATGCAAGAGATAAGACCACGTTTTGGGGTTCCAGCAGCCATATCCTCTGACAGAGGGCCACATTTTATCTCAAAGGTAGTACAACAAATTAGCCGCCATTTGGGTATAGATTGGCAGCTTCACACCCCATATCGCCCTCAGTCGAGTGGCCAAGTAGAAAAAAATGAACCACTTAATCAAACAGCAGATGGGGAAATTGGGACAGGAGACTAACTTGGCCTGGCCTCGGTCTCGCCCTTTGGCTCTCTTGCGCATACGAACTAGGCCAAGAGCAAAAGAAGGACTGAGCCCTTTTGAACTCTTAGATGGACGACCCTATGGAATACAGAAAGGGATGTCCACACAGGCTGGGGATGAAATTATAACCTCTTACATGGTAGCATTAAGCAAACATCTCAACAAAACTGAGAAACGTGTGGTCGGGGCTCGAAGTAGAGCTTTAGATGGCCCTGTACATAACATCCAACCTGGAGATTATGTCTATAGAAGGTCTCTTGCAGAAAGAACCTTGGAGCCACGGTGGGAAGGACCTTTCCAGGTACTCCTTCACCGCAATCAAAATCAAAGAGCAGAGCAGCTGGATACATCACACCAGAGTGAAGAAAGCTCCTAAATCTCCATGGAGAGTCGCGCAAGTACAGCACGGAAAGCTTACCTTGTCACGACGCTGATTGTAAGCCTAACAGGGAGACTGGGGGCATGGGAGAGTCATAGCTTTTTGCAGCTACATGACAAAATTGCTGGTGCCGTCAATTGGTCTGAGCGCTGGATTTGCTCACACTTGCCCACAAACGCAAGACGTGGTCACCCCGTGGTCGCTACAGTTTTTCCCAATTCTTCAGAGATAGCTAATGCCTTTAACAATATAGCCCTCCCTGAGTACACAGAGATACCAAAAAGGAATCCTACTCTGGAACGAGACGGAAGGAGTACCTTGTGTCCAGCGGTGCTACCTAGAAAACACCACCCAGAATACAGGAGGGAATAGCACAGACAGACATTATGGAATTTCGAGTTTTGTTGGGGCCTACTCCAATTGCACTAGTTACATCAAGTAGGGAGGTGCAAATATGTGGAATAGCAAGCAGACTCGGAAAAACGCCAGCAATACTCCCAACGGCTGGCCAGCTCCTGTAGGTCAGGGATGGTATTGGATCTGTGCGAAGTGGGGATAGAAGGTATTGCCTTTCGGGTGGAAGGGCCAATGTGCTGTAGGGACTGTAGTTCCTAGCGTTACTGTTGCACAAAACCAGTTTACGCACGCTTGGCTTATCACGAACCTCTATGAAACCTTGTAACCCATGCAACCAAGAGAAAACTAAACCCTTTCATAACGAGGCCAACCAGGTTTCATAGTTTTGCGAGGTGGTTTCTTCCATGGTTAGGAGTTAGTGAATTAGAAAAGGCCTTAGTTAACATTTCAGCTACAATGGAAATTATTACTAATGCTACAGCTGATGCGCTCATGGCTCTACAGAAAGCAATTTCTTCCTTAAAACAAGTAACACTTTAAAACAGGCTAGGGCTGGATTTGCTTTTTGCTAAAGAAGGGGATTTGTGTAGGGTTGTTGGTGAACGTTGTTGTACCTATGTTAACCAAGACCAGAGGCTTGAGAAAGATTTACCACAATTTTGGGAAAAACACAAAATCTTGCATGAAGGGGCCCAAGATAACACATCTTGTGGCAATTCATCATGGACTCCACGTATGAGGTTATGCGAAGACAAGCGAAGACAAGCGAAGACAAGTGAAGAAGATGACGACAACGACACTTTATTTTTTCACAATCTATCGCTTTTATAATATGATCTGAACCGGCACTCTTAGTAATGCCTGTAAAGCAAGGTCTCTGCCTTGTGCTAATATCTCTGGTCGTAACCGTGCCTGTAACGTTGGGTGATTTAGCGGCGGATCCCCCATAAGTTGTGGGAGTCCTGCCCCTTGTAAAGAGTTGCCTTGTTGTCGCTGCATATTGATAATTGTGGCGTTTCGGCAGGCGGTACGCCAGGTGCTTTCAAAGATTGCCTTTTGCTTTGGGGTCAATATAAGATTAGTAAGCGTGCAGATATCAAATGGTACTATTGCATTTGTAAATATTCCCTGTAGCAGGGATTGTGTAAAAGGAGAACCCAGTCCATGCATGGCAACTGTTTGTCGTAGATCTTTTAGAACATTATAGCCAAAAGGTTCATGCTCATCGGGGACATTTGCGTTGCTGCGTATGACGGGACATGCTATCGCTGAACAAAAAGCTTTATCTCCCATTTGCAATGCCTGGTGTCTAATCTTTTGCCACCTCGTAGCAGCGGCTGACCCCCCATTCCTCGGGCGGCAATTGATTATGGGTTTGCGGCGTATCGGCATTAGAAGCAGTAGAGAAAGGCGGTAAGAGTGCTGACGCAGCAGGGGCCGGGGGCGGGTGGGGGAGTGGAGGGGTGCTGATTGCAGGGATCGGAAGGTCTAGCAGAGGTGTTGCAGCCATAGGACCAGGTGAAGGAGAAAACGGCACAGAGGGTAGCAGCGGCGCGGGGGGGGTGTGTGGTGGTGGAGGGTTGTGCAGCTTGAGCACCCGCGAGCAAGGGCATGTCGGAGGACGAACCCGATGGCGGTGTTTGTGGCGTGCCCTGCGGGGTTAGCTCCGGAGCGGTAGCAGAAGCTGCAGCCTTTCGGTGTGGCTCTAATTGTTCTAAAGAGTCTTTCAGTAAACGCCATGTCTTCAAAACATTTGTGGCATTACTGTCCCCCCTGGTGGCCGCTTCCCGTAACGCTTTTCCTGCCTCCTCCCAAGTCTCCACCTGGAACGCGGTCGCTGCGTTCGCTTGTTGCCCGTGTTGTCGCAACCAAGTTAACAACAACCGAACCTTTCCTGCACCATAATTTATGCCCCTTTTTGCAAGGATTCGCAAAAAACTACACAAAATAGATTTTTTCTTCCGAGGACATTTGCGCCCCCATTGTCCCGTCCCCAGCGGTTCACTCCTTTTCCTGAGGCGATTAATTGTCCACAAGCAGCTCTCTGGTCCCCTGCAGTAGAGTTCAGCTCTCTGGTCCTCTGCAATAAACTTCAGCTGTGCTTGCCAATGCCCGCTCTCTCGTCGGTGGTTCTTAGGATCGACTCACGTCGATAATACTGTCAATACTGTCAACACGGTATATGGATTCTAGTGGATCCTGAACCACCCGGTATGATCCGTCAGGTTTGCCGACAGGCAATATAGGGGTGTTAAAATCAGATTCACATTCTTTCAATAATCCTAATTGTAAACATTTTTCTGTCACTGGCTGGATTCCTTCCCTACCCTCCTTCTTCAGGGGACGCTGTTAAATTCTTACCGGTTGTCGACCCTCTTTCAGTTTAACTTCAACAGGTGAAGCATTCTTCGCCCTTCCGCGTACATCGGTGGCCCATACTCCGGGATATACCTGGTCTTTTATTTCTCGTATAATTTCTTCTTCTCTAATTTGGGGTTCGGTAAGAACCAAACTTAAAATGTCAATGTGATTTTTTTTTTTTTTGTCTGGTATTTCCAATTCCATTTCCCCATTTCTCAATTCTATTTCGGGATTTAGCTGTTCTAATAGGTCCCTTCCCAGTAATAGTCTAGGAGCCTCAGGCAGGTAGAGAAATTTGTGAATCCCCACACTCTTCCCAATTCCAAATGTTAATGGTTTCAAGAAAAAGCTTTTTCCACCTGCCCAGTTGCTCCCACAACATTAACACTTTTGTTGACTTATAGGTAACAAGGTTTGATTCAATGCAGAGAATGTGGCTAACGCAGCCACTATCTCCTTTCCCGGTTTCCTTCTGTCCTCTCCCTCCCCATTCCGATATACTCGCCACACTTCCTCCAGCAACTTTTCTAAATTCCTTATATCTGCTTCCCTAACTTTCTTTCTGATAGCATTAGTGGATTGTCCCAGCAACAGAGATGCCAGCTGCTGTGTGGCAGCTTCTGACTCCGGTTTCATAGTAGTAACTCTTCTCACAGCAGCCCGTAAGCCATCGAAAAACTTGGTGGGCGGTTCAGTCTGCCCCTGCTTGGTAGCATACAGAGCAGACCAGTTAACTGCCTTTGGGATCGCATGTTCTATTCCCAATTTGATCCAGGCTCGGTATCGTTGCAACAAACGGTACTGAGCTGGATCATTAGGGTCCCAGCGCGGGTCCCTGGAGGGCACAGGATCTTCGGCCGTGCCCTGTAAAACTCGTCCCTCAATCTATGGTTCTACATGAGCTCGGGCTGCCTTTAATACAAGCTGCTTCTCCGTTTCAGTCATAGCATCTAACATAAGATCCACATCTTTCCAATCCGGGTCCAAGCTCTTAGTAATCCACTCAAACCTTTTCGCAACCCCACTTGGGTCCTCTTAGCTGCATCCTTCCACTTATCCGCATCATCCCTCTGGAAAGGCACTTTTCTTCCGCCCTTCTGGGTGTCTCTTTCACCTTCAAACACCTCTGTCCAATACTACGTGCTGAACAACAGCGCTTCACCTTCCCTAACTCTTTCTGATTTTCCTTTTCCAAAGCCAACACCGTGGGATCTTGGGGAGCAAAATTAAAACCACAATCTTTCTGCCGCTCAGGGTGATTTCGGAGGGTGAAAAAACATATCCGCATACAGAGCTTTGTCCCGTTTTCCCTCCCACCTTAAAAATAACAGGAGTTGCAGCAAGGCATTATACTTCAGAGTCCCATTCACAGGCCACTCTTCTTCGTCATCTAATTTATACAATGGCCATCACTGATTACAATACTTAATTAGAGTTTTCTTATTCATATTTCCTCCAGGAGGACGCCCTCATGTCCTTCCAGCGATATAAACTACAACCTAATGGCGATTTCTTTGGTATCTCTTTACTTTGCTGGGACCCTCCCATTTTATTGGTCCCAGTTCTCTCCTGTATTCCCGCAGTATCTTAACACTTAGTTCCACGGTCCACACTTTACCACTCAGAGGGTTACAGAATTACTCTTTTACATCCTTACAACCTTTTTATTTCGCTTCGTCCGTCTCTGGCCGTTTCCCTCGCGGGACAACGAAACCGAGGAGCAGGACTCCGCACTCACTTCACAGCGATGCTGTGCCTCAAACACACGTACACACAAATTTTCAACATACACTACATACAATATACAATACCCGGGTAAATGAAACAGGTAGTTATGGCTCCAGTTGATATCCCTTCAGCAGCTGCAAAGATTTAAATAATTCTTGGGAGAGGTCCGCTTACCCTTCTCCTGCTTCTTACACAGTCATGAGCCGGTCCGTCCTGGCTCCCGCCACCGGGATGCAGTGGTGACCTCAGATTTGCTCGATCTACCCCCAAGATCGCTAGCGGCCGCTCTATGGCTCAGCGAATCTCTTTGGCCGCTCTATCGGCCAGGGTACCCTCCTCCCCTACGGGGACTAGGCTGTACGCCAGACGTCTCTGTGCGGTTTACCAGCAGCCCCGGCCAAGCGTACGACTGACTGGCTCTTCTTGTAAAACATATCATTATTAAATGCTTCAGGAGGCTTCAGGAGGTTGCTGTCTGCTCCCACGGTGAGCGGCTGGCAGCAGACGCTCCTCCGAGGAAGGTGCTCGGGGCGCGCCTAGGAGCGTCCGCTCCGCAGTCGATCCCGCAGTCGAGCCGAGACTCTCCTACCTGGCTCGCCAAAACTGACGTGCGGAAACAGACTCTGCAACCCCTAAGGGTGTAAAGTAGGTATGTTTATTCAGCGCTGGGCAGCACGGGGCTGGGGTCATCCCATACATAGACATAAGGTTTCCCAATACGCCTAGACATGTGCATGACCTGTCCCCGCTTCGTGTTAAAATTAGCCCCAAGAGGTCGTTTCCATAAACTCCTCCCAAATGCGCTTGCGCAGTGCCTCCTGGTGGTGGTCGCGGGGGGGGGGGGGGTCGTGGGGATGAAGGCTGATGACTCTTCTTCGTCACCGCTGGTAACCCCTTCTTCTTGCGCAGACTCCGTTGCTCCTTGACTCTTGTCCAAACTGCAGGGTTGGTTTCAGCTGGTTTTTAAGACAAGTTGCTGTTCTCATCAGGAACTGTCCTTCGCTGAGAGATTACAAGACTCCTTACTTCAGTCCTTTTGTACAATAGTTAAACTTTGATAGTTACACTCTTCAGTTCCCCCCTTTTCTATACAGTTAGTAAATTCTTTTACTACATCTCATTTTAATATAATGTTTCTTTATCTAGCATCTTCTCAAAATATTTGTTAGATTTAATTCTCGTCGAATTTCGGTCTTCTTCCGTTCGCTGTAGGAATCCCCTGTGCTCTGGCAATAACACCAAGCACACCGATTTATTACACACAGAGACCTAGACAGAATTACTGCTCTAATTTTCGTAATAAACAATTGTTTTAACCATGCCAAGTTTGGTAACCGAGATATTAATTTTTCTATTAAGCCACTACATCCCCAAGATGTGTTATCTTGGGCCACTTCATGCAAGATTTTGTTTTTTTCCCAAATTTGTGGTAAATCTTTCTCAAGCCTCTGGTCTTGGTTAACATAGGTACAACAACGTTCACCAACAACCCTACACAAATCCCCTTCTTTAGCAAAAAGCAAATCCAGCCCTAGCCTGTTTTGAAGTGTTACTTGTTTTAAGGAAGAAATTGCTTTCTGTAGAGCCGTGAGCGCATCAGCTGTAGCATTAGTAATAATTTCCATTGTAGCTGGAATGTTAACTAAGGCCTTTTCTAATTCACTAACTCCTAACCATGGAAGAAACCACCTCGCAAAACTATGAAACCTGGTTGGCCATGTTATGAAAGGGTTTAGTTTTCTCTTGGTTGCATGGGTTACAGGTTTCATAGAGGTTCGTAATAAGCCAAGCATGCGTAAACTGGTTAAGTTTTGTGCAACAGTAACGTTAGGAACTACAGTCCCTACAGCACATTGGCCCTTCCACCCGAAAGGCAATACCTTCTATCCCCACTTCGCACAGATCCAATACCATCCCTGACCTACAGGAGCTGGCCAGCCTTTGGGGGTATTGCTGGCGTTTTTCCGAGTCTGCTTGCTATTCCACATATTTGCACTTCCCTACTTGATGTAACTAGTGCTAAATCTCCATGGAGATTTAGGTGCTTTCTTCACTCTGGTGTGATGTGTCCAGCTGCTCTGCTCTTTGATTTTGATTGCGGTGAAGGAGTACCTGGAAAGGTCCTTCCCACCGTGGCTCCAAGGTTCTTTCTGCAAGAGACCTTCTATAGACATAATCTCCAGGTTGGATGTTATGTACAGGGCCATCTAAAGCTCTACTTCGAGCCCCGACCACACGTTTCTCAGTTTTGTTGAGATGTTTGCTTAATGCTACCATGTAAGAGGTTATAATGGGGGGAGTGGAGGGGTGCTGATTGCAGGGATCGGAATGTCTAGCAGAGGTGTTTAAGGCATAGGAGCAGGCGAAGGAGAAAACGGCGCAGAGGGTAGCAGCGGCGCGGGGGGGTGTGTGGTGGTGGACGGTTGTGCAGCTTGAGCACCTGCGAGCAAGGGCATGTCGGAGGACGAACCCGATGGCGGTGTTTGTGGCGTGCCCTGCGGTGTTGGCTCCGGAGCGGTGGCAGAAGCTGCAGCCTTTCGGTGTGGCTCTAATTGTTCTAAAGAGTCTTTCAGTAAACGCCATGTCGTCAAAACATTTGTGGCATTACTGTCCCCCCTGGTGGCCGCTTCCCATAACGCTTTTCCTGCCTCCTCCCAAGTCTCCACCTGGAACGCGGTCACTGCGTTCGCTTGTTGCCCGTGTTTTCGCAACCAAGTTAACAACAACCGAACCTTTCCTTCATCATAATTTATGCCCCTTTTTGCAAGGATTCGCAAAAATCTACACAAAATAGATTTTTTCTTCCGAGGACATTTGCGCCCCCATTCTCCCGTCCCCAGCGGTTCACTCCTTTTCCTGAGGCGATTAATTGTCCACAAGCAGCTCTCTGGTCCCCTGCAGTAGAGTTCAGCTCTCTGGTCCTCTGCAATAAACTTCAGCTGTGCTTGCCAATGCCCGCTCTCTCGTCGGTGGTTCTTAGGATCGACTCACGTCGATAATACTGTCAATACTGTCAACACGGTATATGGATTCTCGTGGATCCTGAACCACCAGGTATGATCCGTCAGGTTTGCCGACAGGCAATATAGGGGTGTTAAAATCAGATTCACATTCTTTCAATAATCCTAATTGTAAACATTTTTCTGTCACTGGCTGGATTCCTTCCCTACCCTCCTTCTTCAGGGGACGCTGTTAAATTCTTACCGGTTGTCGACCCTCTTTCAGTTTAACTTCAACAGGTGAAGCATTCTTCGCCCTTCCGCGTACATCGGTGGCCCATACTCCGGGATATACCTGGTCTTTTATTTCTCGTATAATTTCTTCTTCTCTAATTTGGGGTTCGGTAAGAACCAAACTTAAAATGTCAATGTGATTTTTTTTTTTTTTGTCTGGTATTTCCAATTCCATTTCCCCATTTCTCAATTCTATTTCGGGATTTAGCTGTTCTAATAGGTCCCTTCCCAGTAATAGTCTAGGAGCCTCAGGCAGGTAGAGAAATTTGTGAATCCCCACACTCTTCCCAATTCCAAATGTTAATGGTTTCAAGAAAAAGCTTTTTCCACCTGCCCAGTTGCTCCCACAACATTAACACTTTTGTTGACTTATAGGTAACAAGGTTTGATTCAATGCAGAGAATGTGGCTAATGCAGCCACTATCTCCTTTCCCGGTTTCCTTCTGTCCTCTCCCTCCCCATTCCGATATACTCGCCACACTTCCTCCAGCAACTTTTCTAAATTCCTTATATCTGCTTCCCTAACTTTCTTTCTGATAGCATTAGTGGATCGTCTAGTTTAGTGAGCGGCTGGCAGCGGAGGCTCCTCCGAGGAAGGTGCTCGGGGCGCGCCTAGGAGCGTCCGCTCCGCAGTCGATCCCGCAGTCGAGCCGAGACTCTCCTGCCTGGCTTGCCAAAACTGACGTGCGGAAACAGACTCTGCAACCCCTAAGGGTGTAAAGTAGGTATGTTTATTCAGCGCTGGGCAGCACGGGGCTGGGGTCATCCCATACATAGACATAAGGTTTCCCAATACGCCTAGACATGTGCATGACCTGTCCCCGCTTCGTGTTAAAATTAGCCCCAAGAGGTCGTTTCCATAAACTCCTCCCAACTGCGCTTGCGCAGTGCCTCCTGGTGGTGGTCGCGGGGGGGTCGTGGGGATGAAGGCTGATGACTCTTCTTCGTCACCGCTGGTAACCCCTTCTTCTTGCGCAGACTCCGTTGCTCCTTGACTCTTGTCCAAACTGCAGGGTTGGTTTCAGCTGGTTTTTAAGACAAGTTGCTGTTCTCATCAGGAACTGTCCTTCGCTGAGAGATTACAAGACTCCTTACTTCAGTCCTTTTGAACAATAGTTAAACTTTGATAGTTACACTCTAAAGCCCCTTTTCACCCCCAAAGGGCCTTCTTGCGCACCCCACTTTGGAGACAGAGCTTCTGCACCAATCTGAATTGCCACATCTTTTTTATTGTTTTGTTCCTTCCCCTTCTGCTGCTCTTTTCTGTATGCCCTTCTCTTTTTCCTCTGGTTTTGCCATCTTCCCGTGAACCTGCACTCGATAAATGCAGGTGTACGCTGCGTTTCCCCAGTTGCTCTTCACCAGAAGTTTGACACGTGCAAAGGCCCTGGGAAGCGGCGCGTTCTGGGAAGAAAAGCAGGAAAAGGAAGCAGGGGTGTTAGGAGCGAGAATGCAATGAAGGTGTCTCCCCCGGCCAGCCCTGCTCCTGCTCAGGAACGAGCTCCTGAAAGTGGGTGGGAGCGGCAATCTGAGGCTCGCTGCTGGTACCACGGCTGCTGGGGACACGGGAAGGGGGAAGGCAGCTGGCATCCTCTGCATGCTGGCCCTGCTGGGGCTCAGTCTCCCTCCCCTCTGCCCCTTCCCTCTGCTGCTTGCTCTGTGCTGGCAGAGAGGCCGGGGAGGTGCTCCTGTGCGGGGGGCGGCTGCTGTGCAAGCCCACCAAGCTCCCGATGTCTGCTTGGCCTGCTCTCCTCCTGGCAGGCGTGAGAGCACGGGAGAGAAGGGGCACGTTGTGCTGGGAGGAGAGGACACTGCTCAGCCTGCCAGCAGGCCACAGGATGGAGCGACAGTGCTGGCCAATGCCTTTCACCACCGGGCTTCCCTGTTTCTTCACAACACAAAGAGGTTGCTTGGGTGGAGCGGCCGCATGTGCGGCTGGCTCTGCTGAAGGCAGTGGGTGCAGCCAGGGATATCTTGGGACTCGTGCTCCCACGGGCCTAACCCTGCCCTTGCTATCCTTCTGCTACCACCACTGCGTGCTACTCAGCCCTCCCAACCACGCCAGGTCTCTCCCGGCGGTGGTCCTGGCCCCTCGGTCCAGGGAGAAAGCATTCACGCTCTTCCTGCCATGGACTTGCAGGCAAAGCTGGTTTGCTCCCCGGCACCTTGCCCCTGCGCGTGGACCATACCTTCAGAGGGAAGGTCTGAATGGTCTCCTTTGCCACGTTGTACGTGAACGTCCCAAGGAGAGTTTCCTCTTCTCCGTCCGCATCCACTCCCTCAGGGGCAAAGCACAAGGAGAGCAGCTCAGACTCGTCCCCACAAAGAGGGAACGTACGTGCTGGATCAGCCCTGCTATCTCCCCACCCTCTCCTGGGGCTCCAGCAGTAGGCTAGCACTCGCTATGCGGGAGCTCAGTCTCGGCCTTGACTTCTGCTCAGGAACCCTGAGGTGCTTGTCCCGAACAAGTCTCAAGAGGGATGAAACCCCTAGAGCCCTTGAAGTGTCCCGCTAGGGCACTGCAGTGCTCAGGAGAGAGCAGGACGCAAACCTCAGAGGATGCACAAAAGCAAGCAAGACCCTGCCATGGCTTTCCCCCAGGGCCAGATCCCCACCAGAAGCACCCAGCAGAGACTCACAAAGACAGCGACGTCTCTGGGGGCGCTGATGACGGTCCCAGATGGAGAGACTTCTATGAAGATGTGCTGCACAGTGACGGCAGTCAGATGGACTCGTGCTGGCAACCTGATGACCACCTGGCCCTGATCCCCTTGTAAAGGCCAGCAGTTTCCTGGGGAAACATCCGGCTGCAAGCAGAACACGAGAGCAAGGAAGAGAGAGAGAGTGTTGGGGCCAACACAACGGCCCACGTAGCTTGAAGCGTAGGCGCCGTTGTGTCCGTGGGGTCTATTTTGGCTTGAAAATGAGGCGCGTGGGAGGAAATGGACAGAAGCAGGAGGCCTTCATCCCTGCCTGACTGAAAGGGGGCTCTCAGGATTATGGGGCAGAGGAGAAGAGCAATTATGAAACCATCCCAGTCAGGGCCTAGCAGAAACACCTCTCTGCCCAGTGGCTGTGCAGGGCACCCCCCCACCAGGGAGAAAGTCTTTCACCCAGCTGGGGCAGAGCACTGTGGGCGAGATGCAGCAGTTTGGCTCCGTTCAGCTCCATTCCCCTCCTGAGGGGAACCACTGATTGCTAGCAAGCCCAGCCCTGTGTTCGAGCTTTGCTTTCAGGAACCTGATCAACACTGTGGGCTTGAGCAGTGCCACTGGAGCGAGGGGAGAGCCCCTGAGGTCCGTCCCCAACTTCAGAGGGAGGCCCTTTCCTGAGGACTTCTGCTACGATACCTGCAAAATAGTGTCCGGAGGGTTGGCAGTGCGAAAGAGCCATAAAACCCTGCAGCCCCAATTCTCTTTGCAGATGTAGGTCTCGGAAGTTCTCTGCATGTCGATGGTGGCACCTGGAAGGGAGGGAGCGCAGGTGACTACTGGAAGAGGCCACATTCTAGGCGGACTCGGTGCTCAGACAGTCTTTCTGATGCTGCTGGCCAGCTCCACATCTCTCAGTGCTCTCCTCCTCCCCACGCTGCTGGGGGTGCCCAGCTGCACAGGGGAATGACGGCAGCCACGTGCCTGCTGGTGACTGCTTCTCTCACAGCGCCACGAGGAGAAGGTGTGAGCGTTCTGGGAGACAGCGGGCGCCCACGTGAATGACAGCAGACCAAAACTGAGGGCTTGCGGCATGGGCAGCAAAGGATGGCCCAGCCATTCCCTCTTCCAATGCAGTGCAGAGGAAGAGAGCCCTTCCAACAGCACAGGAACACGTGCGGGGGCAGCGGCGGAGGCCCCCGTGCGGAGGCCGAGGGCAGGACTGGGAGGGAGTCTGAGAGAGCCACTGTGCCACAGCCTTGCTCTTGGACCCCATGAAGCGTTGAAGCTCCCCCACTTTGGAGAGCAGCGCCTGCAGCACAGGCTGCTTTGGGGAGTGCTGCAGACAAGCGCAGGGCAAGGAGACTGGGCTGCTTGTGTCCATACCAGAGCTTTTCAGGGCCCAGTCAGACATCTCGACGTAGACTTCCGAAGCCATCTGCGATGCTGCCTGGTTCACTTCCTGGGAACGCCATAAATGAACACAGAAAAGGACCACATCAGCGGGCAGTTCAGCGTGGCTGCTAGCGCCGGCAGAGGCAAAGGGTCAGTGTCAGAAAGGCAAGGCAAGCCTTGTCCACAGAGCTGCAAGACTCTGCTGCTGACGGGAGCCACAAGGACTGAGGAAGAGAATCTGTGTCCGCGGCCACGGCCATGGCCATGAGGTGGGTTGACGAGGGTCCCCACCCTCCACGCTCTGCAGGTCAGCGGGGAGATGGGCTCGGGCCCTGCAAGCGACGGCTGGCCCCGTGAGCGTGCCTGGGTCTCATCACTGCCTCAGGAGCCCAGCCAGAGGAGCCAGAGTGCCAGCATGCCAAGGGAAGGCTGTTGGGAGTCCTCTGCTGCCTGAAGCAGCCTGCTTAAACTGGGCCTGGAGAAGGGCCTGTGCAGCACAGAAGCTCACCCAGCAAGCCCCTGGGGCAAAGGCTGGGTTGCTGCAGTCAGCAGTCCGACCCCACCAACAAGCCCAAGGAGTGCTTTCTTGGGGGTTCTGCCCAGCCAAGCTTCATTCCCCAAAACGCAGCATCACCTTTGCCCTGCTGACCTCCGCCCTCAGTTGATCCACCTCCTGCATCAGAAGCTGTATCATTTGCCTTTGCTCCTCCAAGAAAACGCGAAAGCTCCTGCATAAAAGCACGAAAGCAGATCTTGTCAGAGAGCGGCCCGTCCCCTCTGGGGAGCGTCTCAGCTCGGCAAGAAGGAGAGACACGTGTGCTTTCCCAGCTTTGAGAGTGCTTCCCTTCCACACCAGTTTGAGCAGAAGGCAAAGGCAGGTAGGAGGTATGGGAGCCCTGGCTGTTAGCAAAATGAGTGCAGGTAGCACGAGGTGGGCTGATGCTTCTGCACAGAACCAATTCCAGCTCAGGAAACGTCTCTCACCGCAGGGTCTTCAGGTCTTCTGCGGACACAAGTGCCAGCTCCTGAAAGGGAAAAACGCTCGGTTCGAGCATCCGCTACCAGAGCCGCCGGGGCTTCCCAGGAGAGGCTTTCCTAGGAAGACTCGGCACAAGCTGCTGCTTCTTTGGGTCACCCTGCGTGTGGCAGCAGGAGAGCCCGTGATTTATCCAGCCGCTCTCAGCAATGCTCTGTTGCAGGAGGTGCCTGTGCCACAGAAGTCACCGACCTCTAGCAGTGCCTTTGTTCGCATTGTCCACCCTGGCAGCGAGGTCCCGCAGTAAACACCAGCTGCAATTCACATCATCAAGAGAGAGTTATTTTACTGGGGTCGCTAGCGATGCCTGCAGTCGCGTTGTCTCCTCCCTGTTGCCTTAGGGGTGGGGCAGCAGGTGAGCTGAGGAGGTGGGGAACGTGGCGTGCGGAGAGAGGACGCGCCTCTGCCCGGAAGCCATCGGCCCAGGCTTGAGGGGACTGCGCAGCCGTGAGCCTCAGGTGTGCTCAGTGCCCCAGAGCTATTCCCCGCTTCCCCTCGCTGCTTCAGGGAGCCCCGAGACCAGGCTGCATGGGCTAGGAGAGGTACCTCCCCATGGGTGCCCCTGCACGGCTCCTCCCCTCTGGGAATCCCCAGTTCAGGCTTGGAAGTAGCTACGCCCTTCTCTCCCGGACTTGCAGACTAAGCAAGCCATGTGGCCCAGTGGCCAGCGCAGCAGCATGGCTGGGAGACTCCCAGTCTTACTGGCAGTCCAAAAGGCAGTCCCGGTCCAGGACGTACTCGGGAAGCACTTGGGCCATGGGAGTTTCCGCCCATACTGGCCCAAAAGGAAAGCTGGGCAGCTGAAAGCTGGCCTCCAGCACAGCCTGGCTGTCGCTCTCAGGTGTCTGCTCATGCAAACTCACCAAGAGCCATGGGGAGCAAGAAGAAGACGACTTGGAAGATCCTCTTCTTCTGCAGGGCCATCTTTTGCCTGAAAAAGAGGGAGTCCTGTGGCTGCCAATGATCCAAGCCTTGGGCAAAGCCCTCCACCGGTGGAGTTCCCTTTTCAGGCCGGAAAGCCACCCTTTTGGAAGCCTCCTGCTGCCAGAGAGCTGCCAGAGCAGCGCCCAGGAGGAGGACGATTTCTGTCCACACCGTTCAACACTGCCGGCAGATCTTCCCCAGAGGAAGGGCTCCAGAAGCACCATCCCAAAGGGAATGAAAATTATGCAGGGAAGTAAAGAGGCCGAGCAAACGAAGACTGCTTTTCAGCTGTCTTTCTGGTGGGGACCTTGCTCTCTCTTTGGCTGAGAAAGCAGGCCTGTTCTCACTTGCGAGCACACAGATCTCTCTTAGGGGTGTTTTTCCGCAGAGCTGGGAAGCGCAGGAGCCTTGTCTGCCTTTCCTCCCAGAGCCCTCCCAGACCTGTGCGGTCACTGGCCAGAGCTGGGGAAAAGCCTTCCCCTGCGGGGGCTTGGCTCTGCACCCAAGCGTCTGGCTACACGGCAGTTTGCCCTGCCGCAGCCAAAGTGTGGGGCTCTGGCAAATGCGTGGGACTGAGACTGCCGAGGGGCTTTGCTCTTGGCTCTCCCTGCGAATGGCCACAGCACGAGCAGCACCCCAGCTTGGGCGCCCGACTGGGAGCCCTGGGCTGCTGGCTGGGGAACACCCTCTGCTCTCCCCTTTGCTTGCACCAGCCCTCAGACATCCCCTTTCTCTCCCCGTCACCAGCAGAAACGTCATGTAATACGTACACGGCGGAGATGCACGTCCTCAGCAGACGTCTCTGCGGGGAGACAAGGGCGCCTGCTGGACGGCAAGTAAGGCTGAAGACTGTCCCTGCACAAGGAAAGCAGAGAAAAGTTAGGCCTGTCTCTTGAGGTCTCTTCTCTAGGATGCCCAGCCCCGCGTGTCTCAGCTGCCTGCGGGGAGGCGGGCACCGTGTCCTACACACGCCCTCCCTGGGGCAAAGAGCAGGGCAGCCTGCACTTCTCCTGCCACTTGTGACGTTTGGCCAGAGCTCCAGCGCAGCGCAGCTCTCCAAGTTCACCCCCGAGGAGGTCACAGCAAGCAGCAGTGCTGAGCTTACTTGCAATTTCTGTGCCCTTGTCGCGCCACTTGGCAGGCCCTTGAGTGGCTGAGCCGGGAGCTGACATCGAAGAGAGTATCCCCAGCTCCACCTGCATGCGGAGGTTCCTGTCGGAGGAAAAAGACAAATGCCCGTTGCCCACCGTCCCCACGCCGCGGGAGCCGAGGCGGGCAGGAGCAGCCTGAGCGGCGGCCCTTGCCAGAGGACGGGCCGTCCCAGCAGCAGCGAGAGAGGGCAGCTCCCCTCTCCTTTCCCCATCCTTTGCTTTACACGCCTGCAGTGGGAGCAAGCTGGCAGCAGCAGACCCCTGCCTCGGGAAGCCCACCCGGCAGCACAGCGTGATTCTCAGCCCGTCCCTCCCTGCTCCCTGGCCCCGGCCCCACCCTGCCCCGCGGCAGACACCTCCCAGTGGCCGTTTGGGGAGGGGGCACGGGCTGCTGTCCCCCCCCACAGCTCCCCCCACCTCTTCCCTGGGCACTCCCAGGTCTCCCGACCCCTCTCTGCCCCGCACAGCTGCTCCCATCAGCCAGGCAGGATCGCCCCTCCACGTTCCGAAGGGGCCAGTATCAGGCCCCAGGGGCTTGGCCTCCCCGTGCAGCAAAACCGCCCCGTGCAGCAGGGCTGGGCTCCGACCCTGCAGCACGAGGCTGCCACCTCCCCAAAGGCCCCTGCTGCACACTGCCTTTTGGCTGGGAGAGTGAGCCAGGCTTTCCGCCCAGACCCGTCCCCACAGAAGGGGGCCTTCACAAGCCACGGGGCTCTTCTTCAGAAAACTTCTGTCGGCTTCCCCAGGCTGCTCCGCACCCCACTGACCGTGCTAGGCCACGTCCGTGCTACCAGCCCAACCTGATGCCCCGCGGAGATGCCAGGCTTCGTACCTACTCGTCTGGCAGCGGCTGGGCCCTGCTTCCTCCCCTGCCGGCTGTTGGCCAGCCTCGTTCCCCAAGGAGCCTTGGGAGGGCCCTTGGCATCTTCTCTCGGGGGCCTTTCTCCTCGCCATCTCTGGGCAAAGGCAGGCTCCCCGCTCCGCTCTTCCCCCTCAGCCCCAGCAGTGTGGCCTGCCCCACAGCACGAGCGCGCCTGCCCAGGGCAAGAGCCACACGGCAGCTGTGGGCTCCCTCCCTGCGCGCCACAGGGCTGTGCGGGCGGCCAGCTCTGACCTCACACTGGTGACTCTGACATCACACTGGGGGAGGCATCCGGCCTCAGTCAGAACCTGAGAGCAATGAAGTGAGAGAGGGTGTTGGGACCATTAGGTGTCTGGTCATGTTTAGAGCCCCAGTGTCTGTGGGGCTGTGAAAGTGCTCCCAAGGGAAGGTTAGGGTCAGAAACAGCTTTTAGTCCTGGCACCTTTGGTGTGGCTGAAATTGCTGTATATTTTCAGTTTCCGAGCTGGGCTCTGGCTACAATGAGCGGGAGACAGAGAGTGTTTTGGACTTTTAGGAGGGCAGGCAAGCGCAGAGGCCCAGTGTTTGTGGGCCTGTGTCATGGTTTAACCCCAGTCAGCAACTAAAGTGCCACACAGCCGCTCACTCACTCCCCCTTCTCCAGTGTGATGAGGGAGAGAATCGGAAGGTTAAAAGGGGGAAAAAACTCGTGGGTTGTGATAAGAACATTTTAATAATTGAAATAAAGTAAAATAGAAGTAGTAGTATTAGTGGTAGTAATAATAATAATAGTAATAAGAACATAGTAATATACAAAGCAAGTGATGCACGATACAATTGCTCACGACCTGCCGACTGATGCCCAGCCTGTCCTCGAGCAGCGATCGCTGCCCCCCAGCCAACTCTCCTCAGTTTATATACTGATCATGACGCCATACGGTATGGAATAGCCCTTTGGCCAGTCGGGGTCACCTGTCCTGGCTGTGCTCCCTCCCAGCTTCTCACTGTCAGGGTAGGGGAAGCTGAAAAGTCCTTGACTGGTGTAAGCACTACTTAGCAAGAACTACAACAGCAGTGTGTTATCAACATTATTCTCATACTAAATCCAAAACACAGCACTATACCAGCTACTAGGAAGAAAATTAACTCTATCCCAGCTGAAACCAGGACATTTTGCTATTGTCCTGAGCATTGTTTTTATTATAGTTATGCGGCTAATTTTTCTAAAAAGAAGCATATTTTTCATGTGTGGTTTTCAAGAAACTATGCAGATTAACAAGTATATAAGAAGTATACAGGAAAAGCTAGGTCCCTGGGGCCATTGCCACTGCCTAATTCTCTTACTATTCCATTATTTACTACATATGCTTCTAGAGATACTAAATTTGATACGAGAGCAACCCTTACACAATTCCTACTTTTGGGGGGAAAAGATACACACATCTTCCCATTGTGACGCTAACAGGTAGAACTTTACCTCTGCCAGCTGGAAGAGTGCCAAATTCCTACAGTGCTTTACTGGCTCAGGACTTGACAACTGGGAAGTACTTGATGAGCTCTAGGTCTTAAATGAACAGAGAAAATAGCTCAGTGGCACACAGAAAAGACTGAAAGGAAGGGAGAAAAAAAAAAGCTGCTTATGGCTTGGATGGGCGTGCTCTTTGCTGGGTAAAAAACTGGCTGAATGGCCGGGCCCAAAGAGTTGTGGTGAATGGAGTTAAATGCAGCTGGTGGCTGGTCACAAGTGGTGTTCCCCAGGGCTCAGCATTGGGGCCAGTCCTGTTTAATGTCTTTATCAATGATCAGGATGAGGGGATCAAGTACACCCTCACTAAGTTTGCAGATGACGCCAACTTGGGTGGGAGTGTTGATCTCCGGAGGGCAGGAAGGCCCTACAGAGGGACCTGGCCCGGCTGGATTGATGGGCCGAGGCCAACTGTGTGAGGGTCAACAAGGCTCAGTGCCGGGTCCTGCGCTTGGGTCACAACAACCCCAGGCAACGCTACAGGCTGGGGGGGGAGTGGCTGGAGAGCTGCCCGGGGGAAAAGGAGGGGGTATTGGTGGACAGCTGGCTGAATATGAGGCAGCAGTGTGCCCAGGTGGCCAAGAAGCCAATAGCGTCCTGTCTTGTATCAGAAATAGTGTGGCCAGCACGACCAGGGAGGTGATCGTCCCCCTGTACTGGGCACTGGTGAGGCCACACCTGGAATCCTGTGTTCAGTGTTGGGCCCCTCACTACACGAAGGACACTGATAGAGCACAAATTGCTACTTAGCATGGAAGGTAAGTGTGGGCAGGGGCACAACCTGTGCAGGTACTTTAAGAAGAGATACCAGATCCATCCCAGACACCAAGGGAACTGCGTTTTATACTGTTCAACTTGTGTCAGTTATTTTTGTTGCAAATGACACCCCTGATTAATGTTAGACCTAGGTACAGTACCAATTACTTTGCCATTGACACACATACCTACCATGCAGTGTTTAGGTGCAGCCTCACTACAGGCTGTTTAACATCCTTGAAAAGTAAGACTAGCTAACATGCATTTCTAATTACTGATCATCAGTGAGCTACTGCTAAACCGCATGTTTTAGCGGTGTCCAGGAGCGTGTTTCCTGGCACCTACTCAAGTTCTTCTTTGATGGGTAAGCAAAAGCCAGCAGCCACAAGCCCTTACCAAGACTGTGTCTTGCAGCACAGAACACAATTCCTGCCTACTACCACATGGCTCTGGCACTTTCCTTCTTGGGCGCTGTAAAATGAACTGAAACAATTCAGTGCGCTGGTATTTGTCTTACTCTTTAAAGGACTCAGCAGTGAATTTCAAGAAACAGACGGTTATCAAGAGGAACTATACAAAGTATTACATTGCTTAACTGACAGTATAACTGACAGCTTAAGTATGCAAAGGCATCTTAGAAATGCTGGAAGATGGATGTTGAATTATTACCATAGAAGTATCACACTGGAATTAACCAATTTTAAGAAGCTTGTAAGCTCCTGCTGCAGGAGCTCCTGCAGACACCGCTCCCTCCCCGCGCTGCTGCTGATGCACCCGCGGTGACGGAGGATCGAGCGTGCCCCAGGCCCGGCTCGCTGCTGCCAGGACAGGCCGTGGGGGCCTGGGGCTGCGGGACAGGCCTCGGGGAGGTGCTGGGGCCGGGGCAGCTGCAGGGGCCGAGCGGGGCCGCGGCGGATGCGGGGGGCTCCGGGAGTCGGGCTGCCCGGTGCCTGTGCCCGGGGGGATCTGTCTCCATCTCCTTCCCCTCCCCAGCTCTCGGGTCGGTCCTGGGGCTGCCCCGGCCAGGCCCGGCTCCAGCTTGGAGCTCCCCCCGCCACCCGCAGGGTTCCAGCAGGCAGGAGACACCCCCACGCCCGCCCAAGGGCCTCACTCCCCTCACGGGCAGCCCCAGGCCTCACCTCAGCCAGGCCGCAGCTGGAGCTGCACCTCCCGAGACCAACACGGCTGCCAGGAAGGTGAGCGTGGGGCCATGACGGCTCCGGGCATGCCCTGGTAACCAACATGGCCGCCCGGCAGCCCCATGTCTCAGGACTACAGCTCCCGGCATGCCGTGCTAACCAACATGGCCACCTGGCGGACATGTGCCCCAGGACTACAGCTCCCGGCATGCCACGGGGCACAACTGCCCTGCTGTCTGACCCTGCGCGGCCACCGTCCCCCGCCCCGGCTGGGCCCTGCCCCACGAGCAGGCCCCATGGCCGCCTCCGCGGGGCTGCGCTGGCCCCAGAGCCCCGGTGGAGAGGGAGGAGGAGGGGGAGAGGGGGACAGAGCGGTGGAGAAGGGTGGGGCAGGGCGGTGGGGTGGCCGGAGAGGGACAGGAGCAGGACAGAGGGACAGGAGACGGACAGAGGGATGGTGGGAAAAAGGGGTAGCTGGGCAGGGAGTGGAGAAAGGAAAAATAGTGGTGAGGAGCAGAAACAGGGATAGAGAAGGAAGGAGACGGAGGGCAAGTGAAGAACATGGCGCAGGAAGAAAACTAGTGCTAAGCAGCAGGACAGAGGGACAGAGAGAGAAGAGGGGCAGGAAGGAGAACAGAGGGATGGACAGACACAGAAAGGGCAAGGGCACGGGACAAGGGGGCGGAGAGACAGAGAAATGGGACAGGGAACAGGACAGAAGGACAGAAGGCAAAGGGTGAGAGGGAGAAGAAAGGGGAGAGGCAGGGGCAGAGAGTAGGACACAGAGCAAGGGAACAGACACTCTCTGTTTCTGGAGCCTCCCAATGTTCAATGGAGTCTGTCTCCCTGGCCTGCTGAGTACAGCCAAAGTCCAGACAGAAAACTGCAAACATCCAGGGATTCTTCCCACCCCAAAGGTGCCAGGACCGAAAGCTCTCGCTGCTCTTCAAGTAGCCAGGCAACCGCATTCACAGCCCCACAAACACTGGGGCTGTCTCTTTCTAGAGCCTCCCAAAGTCCAATACAATCTGCCTGGGCCGCTGAGCCAGAGCCAGCTCAGCAATTGCGCTGTAATAAAGAGAATGCCTGCTTCTCGATGCTACATTGGTGTGAAGAGGTTGATTCCCCATTTTGGTGACAGTTTGGGCGACCCAGATGGGACTCTGCTTCTGAATGTTGACGGATCCGCGGGATCGCAGGACCCCCAGCCGGCACCGAGGGATTCTTGGGAAGAACCTCCGAAGCCGAGACCAAAGAGCTCTGAGCAGGACCCCTGGGAAGGTAAAGGCATCCCTTTTCTGATTAAAAGGGTGGTTGCCTGCCCGTCAGGCGCGGCGAAGGCCTCGCGGGGTTGGGCTGTAAAGGTACCTAAGGGAAGGATTGGACCCTATCGGGCCCAAGTCCCTAGGACACCTGTGTCTGGAAAGCTTTGGCCGAAGGGGTGGGTTGGAGTCCCACTGAAGGTAATCTAGGTGTTCGAGTCCCCGTCTGGGGAATGCCTCTGACTATTTTGTGCAAAGTTATTGTTTCTCTGTTTGGTGTTGCTGTATCTTTTGTGGCGGGTACTAAGCCCTCTGCGGAAGGGGGGATTCGGAAAAGATCTCCCCTAGGATGGATGGTGAAACATCGGAGGAAATTGGGAGGGGAGCCTCTCACTCAAAAACAGCTTCTAGAATATGGTAACAATTGGTGGCCAATGTATAGTCTCGAAGATCAGGAAAAATGGCCAAAGAACGGAACTCTAAGATATACTACTATAGTACAACTGATGGTACTTTGCAGGCGGGAGGGTAGATGGGATGAAGTACCATGCGTGCGTTTCTTTTTCACACTAAGAAACCACCCAGAATGGCAGAAGGAATGCGGAATAATCCCACAGGATCCTCTGATCTTGGCTCTAGAAAAGGAGGGGAGGGGCAGGAATTTAAAACGATGGTGTTCTGCTTGTCGTATGGGGAAGAGATGCTGGAAAGGCGGACGGGAGGCAGAAGGTGACCTAGAGTTCATGGCTGCTCCCCGGCAGAGGTTGGGAGAGAATCCTGACGCCGGTGAAGCTATTAGTCATGTGAGCAGGGTAAGAGAAAGCAGTCGTAGGCGAGCCGGTGACGCTGGTAGCGCGGGAGGAATTGGCTATGGCCCTGGCTATGGGCGACTTGGTGGAGCAGAAGGATTTAGTGCGATGGCAGGAAGAACGAGGGGACGACAAGGGGAAGCAGGAGAGGTTTTACAAGCTCCTCTCCGACAAGCGGTCGGAAATAACGGGCCAGTAAGCGTTAAAGTGCCATTGCCAAGAAGGGATTTGAGGTCCTGGAAGGAAACGGCGGGTATTGATAGGGAAGAGCCAGAAAGGGGGGGTAAAGTTTTGGAAACTATAACCAGGACCCAAGCCCCTGATTGGAATGACGTACAGGTAATATTAGAGACATTGTGAGACGGTACTGAGAAGAAGGTGGTATGAAACACTGCTGGGAAAGAGGTAGAAGGGGCACGGGCTAATGGGGACCTGCAGGGAATGACAGATCCAACTTTTCCTGCCGCAGACGCGGGGGGGGATCCTAAGCAGCCGGGACCCCAGGGGCTTTTGGGTACTATTTGGCATAAGGCACGCTATGCCAAAAGCGATCCATTGGTGCAAATGCTATGAGGTTAAGCAAGAACCAAACGAATCCCCGTCTGCCTTGGTGGAGCGGTTAAAAGTCACTGCCAGGAAATACACGAATGTAGACCCTGAAAAACCAGAAGAGGCCGTTCAGTTGGCTTCTGTCTTTATGAGAGCTGGAACCCTGCCTGGCAGCACAGGCCAGGCAGCCGCCCGGCACGGGAGTGTGGCAGGGTTCGGGGGGCCCAGAGGCATGGGCAAACTACCGCCCAGGAGAGCAGCAGCCGTGCTGCCCCAGGGGAGCCCACCGGCTCTCCCCGCCCTGCTGCACACTGGGGAGCCCCAGTGTGATGTCAGAGCCACCAGTGTGAGGTCAGAGCTTGCCGCCCACACAGCCCTGTGGCGCGCGGGGAAGGAGCCCACAGCTGCCGTGTGGCTCTTGCCCTGGGCAGGCGCGCTCGTGCTGTGGGGCTGCTGCCGGAGCTGTTTTTGCCTGGGCAGGCCACACTGCTGGGGCTGAGGGGGAAGAGCGGAGCGGGGAGCCTGCCTTTGCCCAGAGATGGCGAGGAGAAAGGCCCCCGAGAGAAGACGCCAAGGGCCCTCCCATGGCTCCCTGGGGAACGAGGCTGGCCAACAGCCGGCAGGGGAGGAAGCAGGGCCCAGCCGCTGCCAGACGAGTAGGTACGAAGCCTGGCATCTGCCCAGGGCATCAGGTTGGGCTGGTAGCACGGACGTGGCCTAGCACAGTCAGTGGGGTGCGGAGCAGCCTGGGGAAGCCGACAGAAGTTTTCTGAAGGAAGAGCCCCGTGGCTTGCGAAGGCCCCCTTCTGTGGGGACGGGTCTGGGCGGAAAGCCTGGCTCACTCTCCCAGCCAAAAGGCAGTGTGCAGCAGGGGCTTTTGGGGAGGCGGCAGCCTCGTGCTGCAGGGTCGGAGCCCAGCCCTGCTGCACGGGGCGGTTTTGCTGCACGGGGCGGTTTTGCTGCACGGGGAGGCCAAGCCCCTGGGGCCTGAGACTGGCCCCCTCGGAACGCGGAGGGGCGATCCTGCCTGGCTGATGGGAGCAGCTGTGTGGGGCAGAGAGGGGTCGGGAGACCTGGGAGTGCCCAGGGAAGAGGTGGGGGGAGCCGTGGGGGGGGACAGCAGCCTGTGCCCCCTCCCCAAAGGGCCACTGGGAGGTGTCTGCTGCGGGGCAGGGTGGGGCCGGGGCCAGGGAGCAGGGAGGGACGGGCTGAGAATCACGCTGTGCTGCCGGGTGGGCTTCCCGAGGCGGGGGTCTGCTGCTGCCAGCTTGCTCCCACTGCAGGCGTGTAAAGCAAAGGATGGGGAAAGGAGAGGGGAGCTGCCCTCTCTCGCTGCTGCTGGGACGGCCCGTCCTCCGGCAAGGGCCGCCGCTCAGGCTGCTCCTGCCCGCCTCGGCTCCCGCGGCGTGGGGACGGTGGGCAACGGGCATTTGTCTTTTTCCTCCGACAGGAACCTCCGCATGCAGGTGGAGCTGGGGATACTCTCTTCGATGTCAGCTCCCCGCTCAGCCACTCAAGGGCCTGCCAAGTGGTGTGACAAGGCCACAGAAATTGCAAGTAAGCTCAGCACTGCTGCTTGCTGTGACCTCCTCGGGGGTGAACTTGGAGAGCTGCGCTGCGCTGGAGCTCTGGCCAAACGTCACAAGTGGCAGGAGAAGTGCAGGCTGCCCTGCTCTTTGCCCCAGGGAGGGCGTGTGTAGGACACGGTGCCCGCCTCCCCGCAGGCAGCTGAGACACGCGGGGCTGGGCATCCTAGAGAAGAGACCTCAAGAGACAGGCCTAACTTTTCTCTGCTTTCCTTGCGCAGGGACAGTCTTCAGCCTTACTTGCCGTCTGGCAGGCGCCCTTGTCTCCCCGCGGAGACGTCTGCTGAGGACGTGCATCTCCGCCGTGTACGTATTACATGACGTTTCTGCTGTGGACAGGGGAGAGAACGGGGATGTCTGAGGGCTGGTGCAAGCAAAGGGGAGAGCAGAGGGTGTTCCCCAGCCAGCAGCCCAGGGCTCCCAGTCGGGCGCCCAAGCTGGGGTGCTGCTCATGCTGTGGCCATTCTTGGGGAGAGCCAAGAGCAAAGCCCCTCGGCAGTCTCAGTCCCACGCATTTGCCAGAGCCCCACACTTTGGCTGCGGCAGGGCAAACTGCCGCGTAGCCAGACGCTTGGGTGCAGAGCCAAGCCCCCGCGGGGGAAGGCTTTTCCCCAGCTCTGGCCAGTGACCGCGCAGGTCTGGGAGGGCTCTGGGAGGAAAGGCAGACAAGGCTCCTGCGCTTCCCAGCTCTGCAGAAAAACACCCCTAAGAGAGATCTGTGTGCTCGCAAGTGAGAACAGGCCTGCTTTCTCAACCAAAGAGAGAGCAAGGTCCCCACCAGAAAGACAGCTGAAAAGCAGTCTTCGTTTGCTCGGCCTCTTTACTTCCCTGCATAATTTTCATTCCCTTTGGGATGGTGCTTCTGGAGCCCTTCCTCTGGGGAAGATCTGCCGGCAGTGTTGAACGGTGTGGACAGAAATCGTCTTCCTCCTGGGCGCTGCTCTGGCAGCTCTCTGGCAGCAGGAGGCTTCCAAAAGGGTGGCTTTCCGGCCTGAAAAGGGAACTCCACCGGTGGAGGGCTTTGCCCAAGACTTGGATCATGGGCAGCCACAGGACTCCCTCTTTTTCAGGCAAAAGATGGCCCTGCAGAAGAAGAGGATCTTCCAAGTCGTCTTCTTCTTGCTCCCCATGGCTCTTGGTGAGTTTGCATGAGCAGACACCTGAGAGCGACAGCCAGGCTGTGCTGGAGGCCAGCTTTCAGCTGCCCAGCTTTCCTTTTGGGCCAGTATGGGCGGAAACTCCCATGGCCCAAGTGCTTCCCGAGTACGTCCTGGACCGGGACTGCCTTTTGGACTGCCAGTAAGACTGGGAGTCTCCCAGCCATGCTGCTGCGCTGGCCACTGGGCCACATGGCTTGCTTAGTCTGCAAGTCCGGGAGAGAAGGGCGTAGCTACTTCCAAGCCTGAACTGGGGATTCCCAGAGGGGAGGAGCCGTGCAGGGGCACCCATGGGGAGGTACCTCTCCTAGCCCATGCAGCCTGGTCTCGGGGCTCCCTGAAGCAGCGAGGGGAAGCGGGGAATAGCTCTGGGGCACTGAGCACACCTGAGGCTCACGGCTGCGCAGTCCCCTCAAGCCTGGGCCGATGGCTTCCGGGCAGAGGCGCGTCCTCTCTCCGCACGCCACGTTCCCCACCTCCTCAGCTCACCTGCTGCCCCACCCCTAAGGCAACAGGGAGGAGACAACGCGACTGCAGGCATCGCTAGCGACCCCAGTAAAATAACTCTCTCTTGATGATGTGAATTGCAGCTGGTGTTTACTGCGGGACCTCGCTGCCAGGGTGGACAATGCGAACAAAGGCACTGCTAGAGGTCGGTGACTTCTGTGGCACAGGCACCTCCTGCAACAGAGCATTGCTGAGAGCGGCTGGATAAATCACGGGCTCTCCTGCTGCCGAGTCTTCCTAGGAAAGCCTCTCCTGGGAAGCCCCAGTGGCTCTGGTAGCGGATGCTCGAACCGAGCGTTTTTCCCTTTCAGGAGCTGGCACTTGTGTCCGCAGAAGACCTGAAGACCCTGCGGTAAGAGACGTTTCCTGAGCTGGAATTGGTTCTGTGCAGAAGCATCAGCCCACCTCGTGCTACCTGCACTCATTTTGCTAACAGCCAGGGCTCCCATACCTCCTACCTGCCTTTGCCTTCTGCTCAAACTGGTGTGGAAGGGAAGCACTCTCAAAGCCGGGAAAGCACACGTATCTGTCCTTCTTGCCGAGCTGAGACGCTCCCCAGAGGGGACGGGCCGCTCTCTGACAAGATCTGCTTTCGTGCTTTTATGCAGGAGCTTTCGCGTTTTCTTGGAGGAGCAAAGGCAAATGATGCAGCTTCTGATGCAGGAGGTGGCTCAACTGAGGGCGGAGGTCAGCAGGGCAAAGGTGATGCTGCGTTTTGGGGAAGGAGGCTTGGCTGGGCAGAACCCCCAAGAAAGCACTCCTTGGGCTTGTTGGTGGGGTCGGACTGCTGACTGCAGCAACCCAGCCTTTGCCCCAGGGGCTTGCTGGGTGAGCTTCTGTGCTGCACAGGCCCTTCTCCAGGCCCAGTTTAAGCAGGCTGCTTCAGGCAGCAGAGGACTCCCAACAGCCTTCCCTTGGCACGCTGGCACTCTGGCTCCTCTGGCTGGGCTCCTGAGGCAGTGATGAGACCCAGGCACGCTCACGGGGCCAGCCGTCGCTTGCAGGGCCCGAGCCCATCTCCCCGCTGACCTGCAGAGCGTGGAGGGTGGGGACGAGGGTGTGGGGACCCTCGTCAACCCACCTCACGGCCATGGCCGTGGCCGCGGACACAGATTCTCTTCCTCAGTCCTTGTGGCTCCCGTCAGCAGCAGAGTCTTGCAGCTCTGTGGACAAGGCTTGCCTTGCC
The DNA here is from genome assembly GCF_965183815.1 of Platalea leucorodia. NCBI lineage: Eukaryota > Metazoa > Chordata > Aves > Pelecaniformes > Threskiornithidae > Platalea > Platalea leucorodia. The sequence goes on along the minus strand of NC_138841.1, from coordinate 7,860,793 downwards.
TTTCTGACACTGACCCTTTGCCTCTGCCGGTGCTAGCAGCCACGCTGAACTGCCCACTGATGTGGTCCTTTTCTGTGTTCATTTATGGCGTTCCCAGGAAGTGAACCAGGCAGCATCGCAGATGGCTTCGGAAGTCTACGTCGAGATGTCTGACTGGGCCCTGAAAAGCTCTGGTATGGACACAAGCAGCCCAGTCTCCTTGCCCTGCGCTTGTCTGCAGCACTCCCCAAAGCAGCCTGTGCTGCAGGCGCTGCTCTCCAAAGTGGGGGAGCTTCAACGCTTCATGGGGTCCAAGAGCAATGCTGTGGCACAGTGGCTCTCTCAGACTCCCTCCCAGTCCTGCCCTCGGCCTCCGCACGGGGGTCTGCGCACGGGGGCCTCCGCCGCTGCCCCCGCACGTGTTCCTGTGCTGTTGGAAGGGCTCTCTTCCTCTGCACTGCATTGGAAGAGGGAATGGCTGGGCCATCCTTTGCTGCCCATGCCGCAAGCCCTCAGTTTTGGTCTGCTGTCATTCACGTGGGCGCCCGCTGTCTCCCAGAACGCTCACACCTTCTCCTCGTGGCGCTGTGAGAGAAGCAGTCACCAGCAGGCACGTGGCTGCCGTCATTCCCCTGTGCAGCTGGGCACCCTCAGCAGCGTGGGGAGGAGGAGAGCACTGAGAGACGTGGAGCTGGCCGGCAGCATCAGAAAGACTGTCTGAGCACCGAGTCCGCCTAGAATGTGGCCTCTTCCAGTAGTCACCTGCGCTCCCTCCCTTCCAGGTGCCACCATCGACATGCAGAGAACTTCCGAGACCTACATCTGCAAAGAGAATTGGGGCTGCAGGGTTTTATGGCTCTTTCGCACTGCCAACCCTCCGGACACTATTTTGCAGGTATCGTAGCAGAAGTCCTCAGGGAAGGTTTCCTGCCTCCCTCTGAAGTTGGGGACGGACCTCAGGGGCTCTCCCCTCGCTCCAGTGGCACTGCTCAAGCCCACAGTGTTGATCAGGTTCCTGAAAGCAAAGCTCGAACACAGGGCTGGGCTTGCTAGCAATCAGTGGTTCCCCTCAGGAGGGGAATGGAGCTGAACGGAGCCAAACTGCTGCATCTCGCCCACAGTGCTCTGCCCCAGCTGGGTGAAAGACTTTCTCCCTGGTGGGGGGGTGCCCTGCAGAGCCACTGGGCAGAGAGGTGTTTCTGCTAGGCCCTGACTGGGACGGTTTCATAATTGCTCTTCTCCTCTGCCCCGTAATCCTGAGAGCCCCCTTTCAGTCAGGCAGGGATAAAGGCCTCCTGCTTCTGTCCATTTCCTCCCACGCGCCTTATTTTCAAGCCAAAATAGACCCCACGGACACAACGGCGCCTACGCTTCAAGCTACGTGGGCCGTTGTGTTGGCCCCAACACTCTCTCTCTCTTCCTTGCTCTCGTGTTCTGCTTGCAGCCGGATGTTTCCCCAGGAAACTGCTGGCCTTTACAAGGGGATCAGGGCCAGGTGGTCATCAGGTTGCCAGCACGAGTCCATCTGACTGCCGTCACTGTGCAGCACATCTTCATAGAAGTCTCTCCATCTGGGACCGTCATCAGCGCCCCCAGAGACGTCGCTGTCTTTGTGAGTCTCTGCTGGGTGCTTCTGGTGGGGATCTGGCCCTGGGGGAAAGCCATGGCAGGGTCTTGCTTGCTTTTGTGCATCCTCTGAGGTTTGCGTCCTGCTCTCTCCTGAGCACTGCAGTGCCCTAGCGGGACACTTCAAGGGCTCTAGGGGTTTCATCCCTCTTGAGACTTGTTCGGGACAAGCACCTCAGGGTTCCTGAGCAGAAGTCAAGGCCGAGACTGAGCTCCCGCATAGCGAGTGCTAGCCTACTGCTGGAGCCCCAGGAGAGGGTGGGGAGATAGCAGGGCTGATCCAGCACGTACGTTCCCTCTTTGTGGGGACGAGTCTGAGCTGCTCTCCTTGTGCTTTGCCCCTGAGGGAGTGGATGCGGACGGAGAAGAGGAAACTCTCCTTGGGACGTTCACGTACAACGTGGCAAAGGAGACCATTCAGACCTTCCCTCTGAAGGTACGGTCCACGCGCAGGAGCAAGGTGCCGGGGAGCAAACCAGCTTTGCCTGCAAGTCCATGGCAGGAAGAGCGTGAATGCTTTCTCCCTGGACCGAGGGACAGTGTCCTCTCCTCCCAGCACAGCGTGCCCCTTCTCTCCCCATGCTCTCACGCCTGCCAGGAGGAGAGCAGGCCAAGCAGACATCGGGAGCTTGGTGGGGTTGCGCAGCAGCCGCCCCCCCCCCCCCCCCCAGGAGCATCTCCCCGGCCTCTCTGCCAGCACAGAGCAAGCAGCAGAGGGAAGGGGCAGAGGGGAGGGAGACTGAGCCCCAGCAGGGCCGGCATGCAGAGGATGCCAGCTGCCTTCCCCCTTCCCGTGTCCCCAGCAGCCCCCATACCAGCAGCGAGCCTCAGATTGCCACAGCCGCTCCCACCCACTTTCAGGAGCTCGTTCCTGAGCAGGAGCAGGGCTGGCCGGGGGAGACACCTTCATTGCATTCTCGCTCCTAACACCCCTGCTTCCTTTTCCTGCTTTTCTTCCCAGAACGCGCCGCTTCCCAGAGCCTTTGCATGTGTCAAACTTCTGGTGAAGAGCAACTGGGGAAACGCAGCGTACACCTGCATTTATCGAGTGCAGGTTCACGGGAAGATGGCAAAACCAGAGGAAAAAGAGAAGGGCATACAGAAAAGAGCAGCAGAAGGGGAAGGAACAAAACAATAAAAAAGATGTGGCAATTCAGATTGGTGCAGAAGCTCTGTCTCCAAAGTGGGGTGCGCAAGAAGGCCCTTTGGGGGTGAAAAGGGGCTTTAGAGTGTAACTATCAAAGTTTAACTATTGTTCAAAAGGACTGAAGTAAGGAGTCTTGTAATCTCTCAGCGAAGGACAGTTCCTGATGAGAACAGCAACTTGTCTTAAAAACCAGCTGAAACCAACCCTGCAGTTTGGACAAGAGTCAAGGAGCAACGGAGTCTGCGCAAGAAGAAGGGGTTACCAGCGGTGACGAAGAAGAGTCATCAGCCTTCATCCCCACGACCCCCCCGCGACCACCACCAGGAGGCACTGCGCAAGCGCAGTTGGGAGGAGTTTATGGAAACGACCTCTTGGGGCTAATTTTAACACGAAGCGGGGACAGGTCATGCACATGTCTAGGCGTATTGGGAAACCTTACGTATATGTATGGGATGACCCCAGCCCCGTGCTGCCCAGCGCTGAATAAACATACCTACTTTACACCCTTAGGGGTTGCAGAGTCTGTTTCCGCACGTCAGTTTTGGCGAGCCAGGCAGGAGAGTCTCGGCTCGACTGCGGGATCGACTGCGGAGCGGACGCTCCTAGGCGCGCCCCGAGCACCTTCCTCGGAGGAGCCTCCGCTGCCAGCCACTCACTAAACTAGACGATCCACTAATGCTATCAGAAAGAAAGTTAGGGAAGCAGATATAAGGAATTTAGAAAAGTTGCTGGAGGAAGTGTGGCGAGTATATCGGAATGGGGAGGGAGAGGACAGAAGGAAACCGGGAAAGGAGATAGTGGCTGCGTTAGCCACATTCTCTGCATTGAATCAAACCTTGTTACCTATAAGTCAACAAAAGTGTTAATGTTGTGGGAGCAACTGGGCAGGTGGAAAAAGCTTTTTCTTGAAACCATTAACATTTGGAATTGGGAAGAGTGTGGGGATTCACAAATTTCTCTACCTGCCTGAGGCTCCTAGACTATTACTGGGAAGGGACCTATTAGAACAGCTAAATCCCGAAATAGAATTGAGAAATGGGGAAATGGAATTGGAAATACCAGACCAAAAAAAAAAATCACATTGACATTTTAAGTTTGGTTCTTACCGAACCCCAAATTAGAGAAGAAGAAATTATACGAGAAATAAAAGACCAGGTATATCCCGGAGTATGGGCCACCGATGTACGCGGAAGGGCGAAGAATGCTTCACCTGTTGAAGTTAAACTGAAAGAGGGTCGACAACCGGTAAGAATTTAACAGCGTCCCCTGAAGAAGGAGGGTAGGGAAGGAATCCAGCCAGTGACAGAAAAATGTTTACAATTAGGATTATTGAAAGAATGTGAATCTGATTTTAACACCCCTATATTGCCTGTCGGCAAACCTGACGGATCATACCTGGTGGTTCAGGATCCACGAGAATCCATATACCGTGTTGACAGTATTGACAGTATTATCGACGTGAGTCGATCCTAAGAACCACCGACGAGAGAGCGGGCATTGGCAAGCACAGCTGAAGTTTATTGCAGAGGACCAGAGAGCTGAACTCTACTGCAGGGGACCAGAGAGCTGCTTGTGGACAATTAATCGCCTCAGGAAAAGGAGTGAACCGCTGGGGACGGGAGAATGGGGGCGCAAATGTCCTCGGAAGAAAAAATCTATTTTGTGTAGATTTTTGCGAATCCTTGCAAAAAGGGGCATAAATTATGATGAAGGAAAGGTTCGGTTGTTGTTAACTTGGTTGCGAAAACACGGGCAACAAGCGAACGCAGTGACCGCGTTCCAGGTGGAGACTTGGGAGGAGGCAGGAAAAGCGTTATGGGAAGCGGCCACCAGGGGGGACAGTAATGCCACAAATGTTTTGACGACATGGCGTTTACTGAAAGACTCTTTAGAACAATTAGAGCCACACCGAAAGGCTGCAGCTTCTGCCACCGCTCCGGAGCCAACACCGCAGGGCACGCCACAAACACCGCCATCGGGTTCGTCCTCCGACATGCCCTTGCTCGCAGGTGCTCAAGCTGCACAACCGTCCACCACCACACACCCTCCCCCCCGCGCCGCTGCTACCCTCTGTGCCGTTTTCTCCTTCGCCTGCTCCTATGCCTTAAACACCTCTGCTAGACATTCCGATCCCTGCAATCAGCACCCCTCCACTCCCCCCATTATAACCTCTTACATGGTAGCATTAAGCAAACATCTCAACAAAACTGAGAAACGTGTGGTCGGGGCTCGAAGTAGAGCTTTAGATGGCCCTGTACATAACATCCAACCTGGAGATTATGTCTATAGAAGGTCTCTTGCAGAAAGAACCTTGGAGCCACGGTGGGAAGGACCTTTCCAGGTACTCCTTCACCGCAATCAAAATCAAAGAGCAGAGCAGCTGGACACATCACACCAGAGTGAAGAAAGCACCTAAATCTCCATGGAGATTTAGCACTAGTTACATCAAGTAGGGAAGTGCAAATATGTGAAATAGCAAGCAGACTCGGAAAAACGCCAGCAATACCCCCAAAGGCTGGCCAGCTCCTGTAGGTCAGGGATGGTATTGGATCTGTGCGAAGTGGGGATAGAAGGTATTGCCTTTCGGGTGGAAGGGCCAATGTGCTGTAGGGACTGTAGTTCCTAACGTTACTGTTGCACAAAACTTAACCAGTTTACGCATGCTTGGCTTATTACGAACCTCTATGAAACCTGTAACCCATGCAACCAAGAGAAAACTAAACCCTTTCATAACGTGGCCAATCAGGTTTCATAGTTTTGCGAGGTGGTTTCTTCCATGGTTAGGAGTTAGTGAATTAGAAAAGGCCTTAGTTAACATTCTAGCTACAATGGAAATTATTACTAATGGTACAGCTGATACGCTCATGGCTCTACAGAAAGCAATTTCTTCCTTAAAACAAGTAACACTTCAAAACAGGCTAGGGCTGGATTTGCTTTTTGCTAAAGAAGGGGATTTGTGTAGGGTTGTTGGTGAACGTTGTTGTACCTATGTTAACCAAGACCAGAGGCTTGAGAAAGATTTACCACAAATTTGGGAAAAAAACAAAATCTTGCATGAAGTGGCCCAAGATAACACATCTTGGGGATGTAGTGGCTTAATAGAAAAATTAATATCTCGGTTACCAAACTTGGCATGGTTAAAACAATTGTTTATTACGAAAATTAGAGCAGTAATTCTGTCTAGGTCTCTGTGTGTAATAAATCGGTGTGCTTGGTGTTATTGCCAGAGCACAGGGGATTCCTACAGCGAACGGAAGAAGACCGAAATTCGACGAGAATTAAATCTAACAAATATTTTGAGAAGATGCTAGATAAAGAAACATTATATTAAAATGAGATGTAGTAAAAGAATTTACTAACTGTATAGAAAAGGGGGGAACTGAAAAGCAGCTTTAGAGTGTAACTATCAAAGTTTAACTATTGTACAAAAGGACTGAAGTAAGGAGTCTTGTAATCTCTCAGCGAAGGACAGTTCCTGATGAGAACAGCAACTTGTCTTAAAAACCAGCTGAAACCAACCCTGCAGTTTGGACAAGAGTCAAGGAGCAACGGAGTCTGCGCAAGAAGAAGGGGTTACCAGCGGTGACGAAGAAGAGTCATCAGCCTTCATCCCCACGACCCCCCCCCGCGACCACCACCAGGAGGCACTGCGCAAGCCCAGTTGGCAGGAGTTTATGGAAACGACCGCATGGGGCTAATTTTAATACGAAGCGGGGACAGGTCATGCACATGTCTAGGCGTATTGGGAAACCTTATGTATATGTAACACTTGGTCGTATAAATCCAGGACAAGCAACCGCGTGGGCGCGCACGACTTTGGCGGGCTGACCCTCCCTCCCCCCCCCCGCCCCGTGCTGCCCAGCGCTGAATAAACATACCTACTTTACACCCTTAGGGGTTGCAGAGTCTGTTTCCGCACGTCAGTTTTGGCGAGCCAGGCAGGAGAGTCTCGGCTCGACTGCGGGATCGACTGCGGAGCGGATGCTCCTAGGCGCGCCCCGAGCACCTTCCTCGGAGGAGCCTCCGCTGCCAGCCGCTCACTAAACTAGACGATCCACTAATGCTATCAGAACGAAAGTTAGGGAAGCAGATATAAGGAATTTAGAAAAGTTGCTGGAGGAAGTGTGGCGAGTATATCGGAATGGGGAGGGAGAGGACAGAAGGAAACCGGGAAAGGAGATAGTGGCTGCGTTAGCCACATTCTCTGCATTGAATCAAACCTTGTTACCTATAAGTCAACAAAAGTGTTAATGTTGTGGGAGCAACTGGGCAGGTGGAAAAAGCTTTTTCTTGAAACCATTAACATTTGGAATTGGGAAGAGTGTGGGGATTCACAAATTTCTCTACCTGCCTGAGGCTCCTAGACTATTACTGGGAAGGGACCTATTAGAACAGCTAAATCCCGAAATAGAATTGAATTGAGAATTGAGAATTGAGAAATGGGGAAATGGAATTTGAAATACCAGACAAAAAAAAAAAAATCACATTGACATTTTAAGTTTGGTTCTTACCGAACCCCAAATTAGAGAAGAAGAAATTATACGAGAAATAAAAGACCAGGTATATCCCGGAGTATGGGCCACCGATGTACGCGGAAGGGCGAAGAATGCTTCACCTGTTGAAGTTAAACTGAAAGAGGGTCGACAACCGGTAAGAATTTAACAGCGTCCCCTGAAGAAGGAGGGTAGGGAAGGAATCCAGCCAGTGACAGAAAAATGTTTACAATTAGGATTATTGAAAGAATGTGAATCTGATTTTAACACCCCTATATTGCCTGTCGGCAAACCTGACGGATCATACCGGGTGGTTCAGGATCCACGAGAATCCATATACCGTGTTGACAGTATTGACACCCGAACTAACCCGGTTTACTGTTCTGGACCTGAAGGATGCCTTCATTGGCCTCCCTCTCCATGAAGCCAGCCAGAAAATATTTGCATTCGAATGGGAAAATCCTAAAAGTGGACGTAAGACTCAGCTCACTTGGACGGTGTGGCCACAAGGATTTCAGAACAGCCCTCCTATTTTTGGCAGGCAACTTGCAAAAGACTTGGAATCTTGGGAAGCCCCGTCTGAGGAAGGAAAACTGTTGCAATACGTGGATGATCTCCTGATTGCTGCTAAAAGAGAGGACAATTGTATGACGTGGACGGTGAGTCGAGTAAATTTCTTGGGGCTCCAAGGGTCCCGGGTAGCTAAGAAGAAGGCCCAAGCAATACAGCGCCAGGTGATTTATCTGGGCTATGAAGTCAGTGCTGGACAAAGGACTTTGGGAAGCAGGGGATTGCCCTAGGAATATTAGCACAAGATCTGGGCCCATATCGACCAGCAGTTGCCTGTTTTTCCAAACAATTGGATGCAACTGCAAAGGGTTGGCCTGGATGCTTGCGAGCGGTCGCGGCCGTAGTACTAAACACGCAGGAAGCCCGAAAAGTCACCCGGGGCCAGAAAATGACTGTATTGGTGTCCCATAGAATATCAGCAGTATTGGAAGCGAAGGGTGGACCCTGGCTTTCTCCACAAAGATTCTTGCGATATCAGGCTATACTGGTAGAACAAGATGATGTGGAGATGATAGTTCCTGACGTTGTCAACCCGGCCTCTTTCCTCAGTGGAAACACAGGCGAACCAGTGCACCATGACTGTCTGGAGCAACATATGCAAGCCGTCCGGACTTGAGAGACAGTCCTATGGAAAACGGGGAAAACTGGTTCACGGATGGAAGTAGCTATGTCTTAAGTGGCAAGAGACATGCGGGATATGCCATTACCACCAGTCAAGAAGGAAGAGAGTCGGGACCTCTACCCATGAATACCTCGGCACAGAAGGCAGAAATAATCGCTCTGACGCCGCTTTGGAATCGGCCCAAGGCAAAACGGTGACTATCTATACCGACTCGAAATACGCCTTCGGGGTCGTACACGTGCATGGAGCAATCTGGAAGGAGAGAGGACTACTGAAGTCTCAGGGCAAAAATATCAAGCATGCAGAGGAGAGCTTGAAACTGCTGGAGGCAGTCCAACTCCCTGAAAAAGTGGCGATTATGCATATTAAGGCCCACCAGAAGGTGAGCTCAGAATTGGAAAGAGGAAATGAGCTGGCGGACAGAGAGGCAAAAGAGGTAGCCAAAGCGAAGGCAAAAATAGAAGGGGCTTTGGTCCCGGCCGGGCGGATTTCTCTAGAAGGTAAGCCAGAATATACCATGGAAGATCAAAAGCTTATCACAGATCTAGAAGGGTCGCATAACAAAGAAGGGTGGGCTTCCACCCCACCAGGGAAACTAATCATTCCCTCTTGCCTAACATGGCATCTGGTAAGAGAAGAACATAGGAAAAGGCATTGGGGAACAGAGGCTCTATATAAACATTTAATTAGCGAAACTGTGGCTAGAAATCTCTATAGCACTGTGAGACAGGTGAGGCAAGAGTGCGATCTTTGCCTCCAGACTAATCCCCAAAATTCCCCCAGACCAGAAATGGGCCAAATTGGGAAAGGCAATGGGCCTGGGCAGCAATGGCAGATCGATTTTGCAGAACTCCCAAGAAAAGGGCGGGGGGGATCGATATTTATTGGTACTAACTGACACCTTTTCCGGTTGGCCAGAAGCATTCCCTACCAGGACAGCCAAGGCTCGGGAGGTATCTAGAATATTAATGCAAGAGATAAGACCACGTTTTGGGGTTCCAGCAGCCATATCCTCTGACAGAGGGCCACATTTTATCTCAAAGGTAGTACAACAAATTAGCCGCCATTTGGGTATAGATTGGCAGCTTCACACCCCATATCGCCCTCAGTCGAGTGGCCAAGTAGAAAAAAATGAACCACTTAATCAAACAGCAGATGGGGAAATTGGGACAGGAGACTAACTTGGCCTGGCCTCGGTCTCGCCCTTTGGCTCTCTTGCGCATACGAACTAGGCCAAGAGCAAAAGAAGGACTGAGCCCTTTTGAACTCTTAGATGGACGACCCTATGGAATACAGAAAGGGATGTCCACACAGGCTGGGGATGAAATTATAACCTCTTACATGGTAGCATTAAGCAAACATCTCAACAAAACTGAGAAACGTGTGGTCGGGGCTCGAAGTAGAGCTTTAGATGGCCCTGTACATAACATCCAACCTGGAGATTATGTCTATAGAAGGTCTCTTGCAGAAAGAACCTTGGAGCCACGGTGGGAAGGACCTTTCCAGGTACTCCTTCACCGCAATCAAAATCAAAGAGCAGAGCAGCTGGATACATCACACCAGAGTTAAGAAAGCACCTAAATCTCCATGGAGAGTCGCGCAAGTACAGCACGGAAAGCTTACCTTGTCACGACGCTGATTGTAAGCCTAACAGGGAGACTGGGGGCATGGGAGAGTCATAGCTTTTTGCAGCTACATGACAAAATTGCTGGTGCCGTCAATTGGTCTGAGCGCTGGATTTGCTCACACTTGCCCACAAACGCAAGACATGGCCACCCCGTGGTCGCTACAGTTTTTCCCAATTCTTCAGAGATAGCTAATGCCTTTAACAATATAGCCCTCCCTGAGTACACAGAGATACCAAAAAGGAATCCTACTCGGGAACGAGACGGAAGGAGTACCTTGTGTCCAGCGGTGCTACCTAGAAAACACCACCCAAAACACAGACAGACATTGTGGAATTTCGAGTTTTGTTGGGGCCTACTCCAATTGCACTAGTTTCATCAAGTAGGGAGGTGCAAATATGTGGAATAGCAAGCAGACTCGGAAAAACGCCAGCAATACCCCCAAAGGCTGGCCAGCTCCTGTAGGTCAGGGATGGTATTGGATCTGTGCGAAGTGGGGATAGAAGGTATTGCCTTTCGGGTGGAAGGGCCAATGTGCTGTAGGGACTGTAGTTCCTAGCGTTACTGTTGCACAAAACCAGTTTACGCACGCTTGGCTTATCACGAACCTCTATGAAACCTTGTAACCCATGCAACCAAGAGAAAACTAAACCCTTTCATAACGAGGCCAACCAGGTTTCATAGTTTTGCGAGGTGGTTTCTTCCATGGTTAGGAGTTAGTGAATTAGAAAAGGCCTTAGTTAACATTTCAGCTACAATGGAAATTATTACTAATGCTACAGCTGATGCGCTCACGGCTCTACAGAAAGCAATTTCTTCCTTAAAACAAGTAACACTTCAAAACAGGCTAGGGCTGGATTTGCTTTTTGCTAAAGAAGGGGTTTTGTGTACGGTTGTTGGTGAACGTTGTTGTACCTATGTTAACCAAGACAAGAGGCTTGAGAAAGATTTATCTCAAATTTGGGAAAAACACAAAATCTTGCATGAAGTGGCCCAAGATAACATATCTTGTGGCAATTCATCACGGACTCCGCGTATGAGGTTATGCGAAGACAAGCAAAGACAAGCGAAGAAGAGAAGCGAAGACAAGTGAAGAAGATGACGACGACAATGACACTTTATTTTTTCACAATCTATCGCTTTTATAATATGATCTGAACCGGCACTCTTAGTAATGCCTGTAAAGCAAGGTCTCTGCCTTGTGCTAATATCTCTGGTCGTAACCGTGCCTGTAACGTTGGGTGATTTAGCGGCGGATCCCCCATAAGTTGTGGGAGTCCTGCCCCTTGTAAAGAGTTGCCTTGTTGTCGCTGCATATTGATAATTGTGGCGTTTCGGCAGGCGGTACGCCAGGTGCTTTCAAAGATTGCCTTTTGCTTTGGGGTCAATATAAGATTAGTAAGCGTGCAGATATCAAATGGTACTATTGCATTTGTAAATATTCCCTGTAGCAGGGATTGTGTAAAAGGAGAACCCAGTCCATGCATGGCAACTGTTTGTCGTAGATCTTTTAGAACATTATAGCCAAAAGGTTCATGCTCATCGGGGACATTTGCGTTGCTGCGTATGACGGGACATGCTATCGCTGAACAAAAAGCTTTATCTCCCATTTGCAATGCCTGGTGTCTAATCTTTTGCCACCTCGTAGCAGCGGCTGACCCCCCCCATTCCTCGGGCGGCAATTGATTATGGGTTTGCGGCGTATCGGCATTAGAAGCAGTAGAGAAAGGCGGTAAGAGTGCTGACGCAGCAGGGGCCAGGGGCGGGTGGGGGAGTGGAGGGGTGCTGATTGCAGGGATCGGAAGGTCTAGCAGAGGTGTTGCAGCCATAGGAGCAGGTGAAGGAGAAAACGGCGCAGAGGGTAGCAGCGGCGCGGGGGGTGTGTGGGGTGTGTGGTGGTGGACGGTTGTGCAGCCTGAGCACCCGCGAGCAAGGGCATGTCGGAGGACGAACCCGATGGCGGTGTTTGTGGCGTGCCCTGCGGGGTTAGCTCCGGAGCGGTGGCAGAAGCTGCAGCCTTTCGGTGTGGCTCTAATTGTTCTAAAGAGTCTTTCAGTAAACGCCATGTCGTCAAAACATTTGTGGCATTACTGTCCCCCCTGGTGGCCGCTTCCCATAACGCTTTTCCTGCCTCCTCCCAAGTCTCCACCTGGAACGCGGTCACTGCGTTCGCTTGTTGCCCGTGTTTTCGCAACCAAGTTAACAACAACCGAACATTTCCTGCACCATAATTTATGCCCCTTTTTGCAAGGATTCGCAAAAATCTACACAAAATAGATTTTTTCTTCCGAGGACATTTGCGCCCCCATTCTCCCATCCCCAGCGGTTCACTCCTTTTCCTGAGGCGATTAATTGTCCACAAGCAGCTCTCTGGTCTGGTGAAGCATTCTTCACCCTTCCGCGTACATCGGTGACCCATACTCCGGGATATACCTGGTCTTTTATTTCTCGTATAATTTCTTCTTCTCTAATTTGGGGTTCGGTAAGAACCAAACTTAAAATGTCAATGTGATTTTTTTTTTGTCTGGTATTTCAAATTCCATTTCCCCATTCCTCAATTCTATTTCGGGATTTAGCTGTTCTAATAGGTCCCTTCCCAGTAATAGTCTAGGAGCCTCAGGCAGGTAGAGAAATTTGTGAATCCCCACACTCTTCCCAATTCCAAATGTTAATGGTCTCAAGAAAAAGCTTTTTCCACCTGCCCAGTTGCTCCCACAACATTAACACTTTTGTTGACTTATAGGTAACAAGGTTTGATTCAATGCAGAGAATGTGGCTAACGCAGCCACTATCTCCTTTCCCGGTTTCCTTCTGTCCTCTCCCTCCCCATTCCGATATACTCGCCACACTTCCTCCAGCAACTTTTCTAAATTCCTTATATCTGCTTCCCTAACTTTCGTTCTGATAGCATTAGTGGATCGTCCCAGAAACAGAGATGCCAGCTGCTGTGTGGCAGCTTCTGACTCCGGTTTCATAGTAGTTACTCTTCTCACAGCAGCCCGTAAGCCATCGAAAAACTTGGTGGGCGGTTCAGTCTGCCCCTGCTTGGTAGCATACAGAGCAGACCAGTTAACTGCCTTTGGGATCGCATGTTCTATTCCCAATTTGATCCAGGCTCGGTATCGTTGCAACAAACGGTACTGAGCTGGATCATTAGGGTCCCAGCGCGGGTCCCTGGAGGGCACAGGATCTTCGGCCGTGCCCTGTAAAACTCGTCCCTCAATCTATGGTTCTACATGAGCTCGGGCTGCCTTTAATACAAGCTGCTTCTCCGTTTCAGTCATAGCATCTAACATAAGATCCACATCTTTCCAATCCGGGTCCAAGCTCTTAGTAATCCACTCAAACCTTTTCGCAACCCCACTTGGGTCCTCTTAGCTGCATCCTTCCACTTATCCGCATCATCCCTCTGGAAAGGCACTTTTCTTCCGCCCTTCTGGGTGTCTCTTTCACCTTCAAACACCTCTGTCCAATACTACGTGCTGAACAACAGCGCTTCACCTTCCCTAACTCTTTCTGATTTTCCTTTTCCAAAGCCAACACCGTGGGATCTTGGGGAGCAAAATTAAAACCACAATCTTTCTGCCGCTCAGGGTGATTTCGGAGGGTGAAAAAACATATCCGCATACAGAGCTTTGTCCCATTTTCCCTCCCACCTTAAAAATAACAGGAGTTGCAGCAAGGCATTATACTTCAGAGTCCCATTCACAGGCCACTCTTCTTCGTCATCTAATTTATACAATGGCCATCACTGATTACAATACTTAATTAGAGTTTTCTTATTCATATTTCCTCCAGGAGGACGCCCTCATGTCCTTCCAGCGATATAAACTACAACCTAATGGCGATTTCTTTGGTATCTCTTTACTTTGCTGGGACCCTCCCATTTTATTGGTCCCAGTTCTCTCCTGTATTCCCGCAGTATCTTAACACTTAGTTCCACGGTCCACACTTTACCACTCAGAGGGTTACAGAATTACTCTTTTACATCCTTACAACCTTTTTATTTCGCTTCGTCCGTCTCCGGCCGTTTCCCTCGCGGGACAACGAAACCGAGGAGCAGGACTCCGCACTCACTTCACAGCGATGCTGTGTCTCAAACACACGTACACACAGATTTTCAACATACACTACATACAATATACAATACCCGGGTAAATGAAACAGGTAGTTATGGCTCCAGTTGATATCCCTTCAGCAGCTGCAAAGATTTAAATAATTCTTGGGAGAGGTCCGCTTACCCTTCTCCTGCTTCTTACACAGTCATGAGCCGGTCCGTCCTGGCTCCCGCCACCGGGATGCAGTGGTGACCTCAGATTTGCTCGATCTACCCCCAAGATCGCTAGCGGCCGCTCTATGGCTCAGCGAATCTCTTTGGCCGCTCTATCGGCCAGGGTACCCTCCTCCCCTACGGGGACTAGGCTGTACGCCAGACGTCTCTGTGCGGTTTACCAGCAGCCCCGGCCAAGCGTACGACTGACTGGCTCTTCTTGTAAAACATATCATTTAATCCGCGGCTTCAGGAGGTTGCTGTCTGCTCCCACGGTGAGCGGCTGGCAGCAGACGCTCCTCCGAGGAAGGTGCTGGGGGCGCGCCTAGGAGCATCCGCTCCGCAGTCGATCCCGCAGTCGAGCCGAGACTCTCCTGCCTGGCTCGCCAAAACTGACGTGCGGAAACAGACTCTGCAACCCCTAAGGGTGTAAAGTAGGTATGTTTATTCAGCGCTGGGCAGCACGGGGCGGGGGGGGGGGGGAGGGAGGGTCAGCCCGCCAAAGTCGTGCGCGCCCACGCGGTAGCTTGTCCTGGATTTATACGACCAAGTGTTACATATACATAAGGTTTCCCAATACGCCTAGACATGTGCATGACCTGTCCCCGCTTCGTATTAAAATTAGCCCCATGCGGTCGTTTCCATAAACTCCTGCCAACTGGGCTTGCGCAGTGCCTCCTGGTGGTGGTCGCGGGGGGGGGTCGTGGGGATGAAGGCTGATGACTCTTCTTCGTCACCGCTGGTAACCCCTTCTTCTTGCGCAGACTCCGTTGCTCCTTGACTCTTGTCCAAACTGCAGGGTTGGTTTCAGCTGGTTTTTAAGACAAGTTGCTGTTCTCATCAGGAACTGTCCTTCGCTGAGAGATTACAAGACTCCTTACTTCAGTCCTTTTGTACAATAGTTAAACTTTGATAGTTACACTCTAAAGCTGCTTTTCAGTTCCCCCCTTTTCTATACAGTTAGTAAATTCTTTTACTACATCTCATTTTAATATAATGTTTCTTTATCTAGCATCTTCTCAAAATATTTGTTAGATTTAATTCTCGTCGAATTTCGGTCTTCTTCTTCCGTTCGCTGTAGGAATCCCCTGTGCTCTGGCAATAACACCAAGCACACCGATTTATTACACACAGAGACCTAGACAGAATTACTGCTCTAATTTTCGTAATAAACCATTGTTTTAACCATGCCAAGTTTGGTAACCGAGATATTAATTTTTCTATTAAGCCACTACATCCCCAAGATGTGTTATCTTGGGCCACTTCATGCAAGATTTTGTTTTTTTCCCAAAATTGTGGTAAATCTTTCTCAAGCCTCTGGTCTTGGTTAACATAGGTACAACAACGTTCACCAACAACCCTACACAAATCCCCTTCTTTAGCAAAAAGCAAATCCAGCCCTAGCCTGTTTTGAAGTGTTACTTGTTTTAAGGAAGAAATTGCTTTCTGTAGAGCCGTGAGCGCATCAGCTGTAGCATTAGTAATAATTTCCATTGTATCTGGAATGTTAACTAAGGCCTTTTCTAATTCACTAACTCCTAACCATGGAAGAAACCACCTCGCAAAACTATGAAACCTGGTTGGCCTCGTTATGAAAGGGTTTAGTTTTCTCTTGGTTGCATGGGTTACAGGTTTCATAGAGGTTCGTAATAAGCCAAGCATGCGTAAACTGGTTAAGTTTTGTGCAACAGTAACGTTAGGAACTACAGTCCCTACAGCACATTGGCCCTTCCACCCGAAAGGCAATACCTTCTATCCCCACTTCGCACAGATCCAATACCATCCCTGACCTACAGGAGCTGGCCAGCCTTTGGGGGTATTGCTGGCGTTTTTCCGAGTCTGCTTGCTATTTCACATATTTGCACTTCCCTACTTGATGTAACTAGTGCTAAATCTCCATGGAGATTTAGGTGCTTTCTTCACTCTGGTGTGATGTGTCCAGCTGCTCTGCTCTTTGATTTTGATTGCGGTGAAGGAGTACCTGGAAAGGTCCTTCCCACCGTGGCTCCAAGGTTCTTTCTGCAAGAGACCTTCTATAGACATAATCTCCAGGTTGGATGTTATGTACAGGGCCATCTAAAGCTCTACTTCGAGCCCCGACCACACGTTTCTCAGTTTTGTTGAGATGTTTGCTTAATGCTACCATGTAAGAGGTTATAATGGGGGGAGTGGAGGGGTGCTGATTGCAGGGATCGGAATGTCTAGCAGAGGTGTTTAAGGCATAGGAGCAGGCGAAGGAGAAAACGGCGCAGAGGGTAGCAGCGGCGCGGGGGGGGTGTGGGTTGGTGGACGGTTGTGCAGCTTGAGCACCTGCGAGCAAGGGCATGTCGGAGGACGAACCCGATGGCGGTGTTTGTGGCGTGCCCTGCGGTGTTGGCTCTGGAGCGGTGGCAGAAGCTGCAGCCTTTCGGTGTGGCTCTAATTGTTCTAAAGAGTCTTTCAGTAAACGCCATGTCGTCAAAACATTTGTGGCATTACTGTCCCCCCGGTGGCCGCTTCCCATAACGCTTTTCCTGCCTCCTCCCAAGTCTCCACCTGGAACGCGGTCACTGCGTTCGCGTGTTGCCCGTGTTTTCGCAACCAAGTTAACAACAACCGAACATTTCCTTCATCATAATTTATGCCCCTTTTTGCAAGGATTCGCAAAAATCTACACAAAATAGATTTTTTCTTCCGAGGACATTTGCGCCCCCATTCTCCCATCCCCAGCGGTTCACTCCTTTTCCTGAGGCGATTAATTGTCCACAAGCAGCTCTCTGGTCCCCTGCAGTAGAGTTCAGCTCTCTGGTCCTCTGCAATAAACTTCAGCTGTGCTTGCCAATGCCCGCTCTCTCGTCGGTGGTTCTTAGGATCGACTCACGTCGATAATACTGTCAACACGGTATATGGATTCTCGTGGATCCTGAACCACCCGGTATGATCCGTCAGGTTTGCCGACAGGCAATATAGGGTTGTTAAAATCAGATTCACATTCTTTCAATAATCCTAATTGTAAACATTTTTCTGTCACTGGCTGGATTCCTTCCCTACCCTCCTTCTTCAGGGGACGCTGTTAAATTCTTACCGGTTGTCGACCCTCTTTCAGTTTAACTTCAACAGGTGAAGCATTCTTCGCCCTTCCGCGTACATCGGTGGCCCATACTCCGGGATATACCTGGTCTTTTATTTCTCGTATAAATTCTTCTTCTCTAATTTGGGGTTCGGTAAGAACCAAACTTAAAATGTCAATGTGATTTTTTTTTTTTTTGTCTGGTATTTCAAATTCCATTTCCCCATTTCTCAATTCTCAATTCTCAATTCAATTCTATTTCGGGATTTAGCTGTTCTAATAGGTCCCTTCCCAGTAATAGTCTAGGAGCCTCAGGCAGGTAGAGAAATTTGTGAATCCCCACACTCTTCCCAATTCCAAATGTTAATGGTCTCAAGAAAAAGCTTTTTCCACCTGCCCAGTTGCTCCCACAACATTAACACTTTTGTTGACTTATAGGTAACAAGGTTTGATTCAATGCAGAGAATGTGGCTAACGCAGCCACTATCTCCTTTCCCGGTTTCCTTCTGTCCTCTCCCTCCCCATTCCGATATACTCGCCACACTTCCTCCAGCAACTTTTCTAAATTCCTTATATCTGCTTCCCTAACTTTCGTTCTGATAGCATTAGTGGATCGTCTAGTTTAGTGAGCGGCTGGCAGCGGAGGCTCCTCCGAGAAAGGTGCTCGGGGCGCGCCTAGGAGCGTCCGCTCCGCAGTCGATCCCGCAGTCGAGCCGAGACTCTCCTGCCTGGCTTGCCAAAACTGACGTGCGGAAACAGACTCTGCAACCCCTAAGGGTGTAAAGTAGGTATGTTTATTCAGCGCTGGGCAGCACGGGGCTGGGGTCATCCCATACATAGACATAAGGTTTCCCAATACGCCTAGACATGTGCATGACCTGTCCCCGCTTCGTGTTAAAATTAGCCCCAAGAGGTCGTTTCCATAAACTCCTCCCAACTGCGCTTGCGCAGTGCCTCCTGGTGGTGGTCGCGGGGGGGTCGTGGGGATTAAGGCTGATGACTCTTCTTCGTCACCGCTGGTAACCCCTTCTTCTTGCGCAGACTCCGTTGCTCCTTGACTCTTGTCCAAACTGCAGGGTTGGTTTCAGCTGGTTTTTAAGACAAGTTGCTGTTCTCATCAGGAACTGTCCTTCGCTGAGAGATTACAAGACTCCTTACTTCAGTCCTTTTGAACAATAGTTAAACTTTGATAGTTACACTCTAAAGCCCCTTTTCACCCCCAAAGGGCCTTCTTGCGCACCCCACTTTGGAGACAGAGCTTCTGCACCAATCTGAATTGCCACATCTTTTTTATTGTTTTGTTCCTTCCCCTTCTGCTGCTCTTTTCTGTATGCCCTTCTCTCTTTCCTCTGGTTTTGCCATCTTCCCGTGAACCTGCACTCGATAAATGCAGGTGTACGCTGCGTTTCCCCAGTTGCTCTTCACCAGAAGTTTGACATGTGCAAAGGCTCTGGGAAGCGGCGCGTTCTGGGAAGAAAAGAGGGAAAAGGAAGCGGGGGTGTTAGGAGCGAGAATGCAATGAAGGTGTCTCCCCCGGCCAGCCCTGCTCCTGCTCAGGAACGAGCTCCTGAAAGTGGGTGGGAGCGGCAATCTGAGGCTCGCTGCTGGTACCGCGGCTGCTGGGGACACGGGAAGGGGGAAGGCAGCTGCCATCCTCTGCATGCTGGCCCTGCTGGGGCTCAGTCTCCCTCCCCTCTGCCCCTTCCCTCTGCTGCTTGCTCTGTGCTGGCAGAGAGGCCGGGGAGGTGCTCCTGTGCGGGGGGCGGCTGCTGTGCAAGCCCACCAAGCTCCCGATGTCTGCTTGGCCTGCTCTCCTCCTGGCAGGCGTGAGAGCACAGGAGAGAAGGGGCACGCTGTGCTGGGAGGAGAGGACACTGCTCAGCCTGCCAGCAGGCCACAGGACGGAGCGACAGTGCTGGCCAATTACTTTCACCACCGGGCTTCCCTGTTTCTTCACGACACAAAGAGGTTGCTTGGGTGGAGCGGCCGCATGTGCGGCTGGCTCTGCTGAAGGCAGTGGGTGCAGCCAGGGATATCTTGGGACTCGTGTTCCCACGGGCCTAACCCTGCCCTTGCTATCCTTCTGCTACCACCACTGTGTGCTACTCAGCCCTCCCAACCACGCCAGGTCTCTCCCGGCGGTGGTCCGGGCCCCTCGGCTCAGGGAGAAAGCATTCACGCTCTTCCTGCCATGGACTTGCAGGCAAAGCTGGTTTGCTCCCCGGCACCTTGCCCCTGCGCGTGGACCATACCTTCAGAGGGAAGGTCTGAATGGTCTCCTTTGCCACGTTGTACGTGAACGTCCCAAGGAGAGTTTCCTCTTCTCCGTCCGCATCCACTCCCTCAGGGGCAAAGCACAAGGAGAGCAGCTCAGACTCGTCCCCACAAAGAGGGAACGTACGTGCTGGATCAGCCCTGCTATCTCCCCACCCTCTCCTGGGGCTCCAGCAGTAGGCTAGCACTCGCTATGCGGGAGCTCAGTCTCGGCCTTGACTTCTGCTCAGGAACCCTGAGGTGCTTGTCCCGAACAAGTCTCAAGAGGGATGAAACCCCTAGAGCCCTTGAAGTGTCCCGCTAGGGCACTGCAGTGCTCAGGAGAGAGCAGGACGCAAACCTCAGAGGATGCACAAAAGCAAGCAAGACCCTGCCATGGCTTTCCCCCAGGGCCAGATCCCCACCAGAAGCACCCAGCAGAGACTCACAAAGACAGCGACGTCTCTGGGGGCGCTGATGACGGTCCCAGATGGAGAGACTTCTTTGGAGATGTGCTCCACAGTGACGGCAGTCAGATGGACTCGTGCTGGCAACTTGATGACCACCTGGCCCTGATCCCCTTGTAAAGGCCAGCAGTTTCCTGGGGTAACATCTGGCTGCAAGCAGAACACGAGAGCAAGGAAGAGAGAGAGAGTGTTGGGGCCAACACAACGGCCCACGTAGCTTGAAGCGTAGGCGCCGTTGTGTCCGTGGGGTCTATTTTGGCTTGAAAATGAGGCGCGTGGGAGGAAATGGACAGAAGCAGGAGGCCTTCATCCCTGCCTGACTGAAAGGGGGCTCTCAGGATTATGGGGCAGAGGAGAAGAGCAATTATGAAACCGTCCCAGTCAGGGCCTAGCAGAAACACCTCTCTGCCCAGTGGCTCTGCAGGCCAGCCCCCACCTCCCGCCCGCCAGGCCCAAAAAGGCGCTGTTAGGGATGGGCGTGGAAACGGGGTCACCAGAGAGAAAGTTTTCACCCAGCTGGGGCAGAGCACTGTGGGCGAGATGCAGCAGTTTGGCTCCGTTCAGCTCCATTCCCCTCCTGAGGGGAACCATTGATTGCTAGCAAGCCCAGCCCTGTGTTCGAGCTTTGCTTTCAGGAACCTGATCAACACTGTGGGCTTGAGCAGTGCCACTGGAGCGAGGGGAGAGCCCCTGAGGTCGGTCCCCAACTTCAGAGGGAGGCCCTTTCCTGAGGACTTCTGCTACGATACCTGCAAAATAGTGTCCGGAGGGTTGGCAGTGCGAAAGAGCCATAAAACCCTGCAGCCCCAATTCTCTTTGCAGATGTAGGTCTCGGAAGTTCTCTGCATGTCGATGGTGGCACCTGGAAGGGAGGGAGCGCAGGTGACTACTGGAAGAGGCCACATTCTAGGAGGACTCGGTGCTCAGACAGTCTTTCTGATGCTGCCGGCCAGCTCCACGTCTCTCAGTGCTCTCCTCCTCCCCACGCTGCTGGGGGTGCCCAGCTGCACAGGGGAATGACGGCAGCCACGTGCCTGCTGGTGACTGCTTCTCTCACAGCGCCACGAGGAGAAGGTGTGAGCGTTCTGGGAGACAGCGGGCGCCCACGTGAATGACAGCAGACCAAAACTGAGGGCTTGCGGCATGGGCAGCAAAGGATGGCCCAGCCATTCCCTCTTCCAATGCAGTGCAGAGGAAGGGAGCCCTTCCAACAGCACAGGAACACGTGCGGGGGCAGCGGCGGAGGCCCCCGTGCGGAGGCCCCCGTGCGGAGGCCAAGGGCAGGACTGGGAGGGAGTCTGAGAGAGCCACTGTGCCACAGCCTTGCTCTTGGACCCCATGAAGCGTTGAAGCTCCCCCACTTTGGAGAGCAGCTCCTGGAGCACGGGCTTCTTTGGGGAGTGCTGCAGACAAGCGCAGGGCAAGGAGACTGGGCTGCTTGTGTCCATACCAGAGCTTTTCAAGGCCCAGTCAGACATCTCGACGTAGACTTCCGAAGCCATCTGCGATGCTGCCTGGTTCACTTCCTGGGAACGCCATAAATGAACACAGAAAAGGACCACATCAGCGGGCAGTTCAGCGTGGCTGCTAGCGCCGGCAGAGGCAAAGGGTCAGTGTCAGAAAGGCAAGGCAAGCCTTGTCCACAGAGCTGCAAGACTCTGCTGCTGACGGGAGCCACAAGGACTGAGGAAGAGAATCTGTGTCCGCGGCCACGGCCATGGCCATGAGGTGGGTTGACGAGGGTCCCCACACCCTCGTCCCCACCCTCCACGCTCTGCAGGTCAGCGGGGAGATGGGCTCGGGCCCTGCAAGCGACGGCTGGCCCCGTGAGCGTGCCTGGGTCTCATCACTGCCTCAGGAGCCCAGCCAGAGGAGCCAGAGTGCCGGCGTGCCAAGGGAAGGCTGTTGGGAGTCCTCTGCTGCCTGAAGCAGCCTGCTTAAACTGGGCCTGGAGAAGGGCCTGTGCAGCACAGAAGCTCACCCAGCAAGCCCCTGGGGTAAAGGCTGGGTTGCTGCAGTCAGCAGTCCGACCCACCAACAAGCCCAAGGAGTGCTTTCTTGGGGGTTCTGCCCAGCCAAGCCTCCTTCCCCAAAACGCAGCATCACCTTTGCCCTGCTGACCTCCGCCCTCAGTTGAGCCACCTCCTGCATCAGAAGCTGCATCATTTGCCTTTGCTCCTCCAAGAAAACGCGAAAGCTCCTGCATAAAAGCACGAAAGCAGATCTTGTCAGAGAGCGGCCCGTCCCCTCTGGGGAGCGTCTCAGCTCGGCAAGAAGGAGAGACACGTGTGCTTTCCCAGCTTTGAGAGTGCTTCCCTTCCACACCAGTTTGAGCAGAAGGCAAAGGCAGGTAGGAGGTATGGGAGCCCTGGCTGTTAGCAAAATGAGTGCAGGTAGCACGAGGTCGGCTGATGCTTCTGCACAGAACCAATTCCAGCTCAGGAAACGTCTCTTACCGCAGGGTCTTCAGGTCTTCTGCGGACACAAGTGCCAGCTCCTGAAAGGGAAAAACGCTCGGTTCGAGCATCCGCTACCAGAGCCGCCGGGGCTTCCCAGGAGAGGCTTTCCTAGGAAGACTCGGCACAAGCTGCTGCTTCTTTGGGTCACCCTGTGTGTGGCAGCAGGAGAGCCCGTGATTTATCCAGCCGCTCTCAGCAATGCTCTGTTGCAGGAGGTGCCTGTGCCACAGAAGTCACCGACCTCTAGCAGTGCCTTTGTTCGCATTGTCCACCCTGGCAGCGAGGTCCCGCAGTAAACACCAGCTGCAATTCACATCATCAAGAGAGAGTTATTTTACTGGGGTCGCTAGCGATGCCTGCAGTCGCGTTGTCTCCTCCCTGTTGCCTTAGGGGTGGGGCAGCAGGTGAGCTGAGGAGGTGGGGAACGTGGCGTGCGGAGAGAGGACGCGCCTCTGCCCGGAAGCCATCGGCCCAGGCTTGAGGGGACTGCGCAGCCGTGAGCCTCAGGTGTGCTCAGTGCCCCAGAGCTATTCCCCGCTTCCCCTCGCTGCTTCAGGGAGCCCCGAGACCAGGCTGCATGGGCTAGGAGAGGTACCTCCCCATGGGTGCTCCTGCACGGCCCCTCCCCTCTGGGAATCCCCAGTTCAGGCTTGGAAGTAGCTACGCCCTTCTCTCCCGGACTTGCAGACGAAGCAAGCCATGTGGCCCAGTGGCCAGAGCAGCAGCATGGCTGGGAGACTCCCAGTCTTACTGGCAGTCCAAAAGGCAGTCCCGGTCCAGGACGTACTCGGGAAGTGCTTGGGCCATGGGAGTTTCCGCCCATACTGGCCCAAAAGGAAAGCTGGGCAGCTGAAAGCTGGCCTCCAGCACAGCCTGGCTGTCGCTCTCAGGTGTCTGCTCATGCAAACTCACCAAGAGCCACGGGGAGCAAGAAGAAGACGACTTGGAAGATCCTCTTCTTCTGCAGGGCCATCTTTTGCCTGAAAAAGAGGGAGTCCTGTGGCTGCCAATGATCCAAGCCTTGGGCAAAGCCCTCCGCCGGTGGAGTTCCCTTTTCAGGCTGGAAAGCCACCCTTTTGGAAGCCTCCTGCTGCCAGAGAGCTGCCAGAGCAGCGCCCAGGAGGAAGACGATTTCTGTCCACACCGTTCAACACTGCCGGCAGATCTTCCCCAGAGGAAGGGCTCCAGAAGCACCATCCCAAAGGGAATGAAAATTATGCAGGGAAGTAAAGAGGCCGAGCAAACGAAGACTGCTTTTCAGCTGTCTTTCTGGTGGGGACCTTGCTCTCTCTTTGGTTGAGAAAGCAGGCCTGTTCTCACTTGCGAGCACACAGATCTCTCTTAGGGGTGTTTTTCTGCAGAGCTGGGAAGTGCAGGAGCCTTGTCTGCCTTTCCTCCCAGAGCCCTCCCAGACCTGTGCGGTCACTGGCCAGAGCTGGGGAAAAGCCTTCCCCTGCGGGGGCTTGGCTCTGCACCCAAGCGTCTGGCTACGCGGCAGTTTGCCCTGCCGCAGCCAAAGTGTGGGGCTCTGGCAAATGCGTGGGACTGAGACTGCCGAGGGGCTTTGCTCTTGGCTCTCCCTGCGAATGGCCACAGCACGAGCAGCACCCCAGCTTGGGCGCCCGACTGGGAGCCCTGGGCTGCTGGCTGGGGAACACCCTCTGCTCTCCCCTTTGCTTGCACCGGCCCTCAGACATCCCCTTTCTCTCCCCGTCACCAGCAGAAACGTCATGTAATACGTACACGGCAGAGATGCACGTCCTCAGCAGACGTCTCTGCGGGGAGACAAGGGCGCCTGCCGGACGGCAAGTAAGGCTGAAGACTGTCCCTGCGCAAGGAAAGCAGAGAAAAGTTAGGCCTGTCTCTTGAGGTCTCTTCTCTAGGATGCCCAGCCCCGCGTGTCTCAGCTGCCTGCGGGGAGGCGGGCACCGTGTCCTACACACGCCCTCCCTGGGGCAAAGAGCAGGGCAGCCTGCACTTCTCCTGCCACTTGTGACGTTTGGCCAGAGCTCCAGTGCAGCACAGCTCTCCAAGTTCACCCCCGAGGAGGTCACAGCAAGCAGCAGTGCTGAGCTTACTTGCAATTTCTGTGCCCTTGTCGCGCCACTTGGCAGGCCCTTGAGTGGCTGAGCCGGGAGCTGACATCGAAGAGAGTATCCCCAGCTCCACCTGCATGCGGAGGTTCCTGTCGGAGGAAAAAGACAAATGCCCGTTGCCCACCGTCCCCACGCCGCGGGAGCCGAGGCGGGCAGGAGCAGCCTGAGCGGTGGCCCTTGCCAGAGGACGGGCCGTCCCAGCAGCAGCGAGAGAGGGCAGCTCCCCTCTCCTTTCCCCATCCTTTGCTTTACACGCCTGCAGTGGGAGCAAGCTGGCAGCAGCAGACCCCTGCCTCGGGAAGCCCACCCGGCAGCACAGCGTGATTCTCAGCCCGTCCCTCCCTGCTCCCTGGCCCCGGCCCCACCCTGCCCCGCGGCAGACACCTCCCAGTGGCCGTTTGGGGAGGGGGCACGGGCTGCTGTCCCCCCCCACAGCTCCCCCCACCTCTTCCCTGGGCACTCCCAGGTCTCCCGACCCCTCTCTGCCCCGCACAGCTGCTCCCATCAGCCAGGCAGGATCGCCCCTCCACGTTCCGAAGGGGCCAGTATCAGGCCCCAGGGGCTTGGCCTCCCCGTGCAGCAAAACCGCCCCGTGCAGCAGGGCTGGGCTCCGACCCTGCAGCACGAGGCTGCCACCTCCCCAAAGGCCCCTGCTGCACACTGCCTTTTGGCTGGGAGAGTGAGCCAGGCTTTCCGCCCAGACCCGTCCCCACAGAAGGGGGCCTTCGCAAGCCACGGGGCTCTTCCTTCAGAAAACTTCTGTCGGCTTCCCCAGGCTGCTCCGCACCCCACTGACCGTGCTAGGCCACGTCCGTGCTACCAGCCCAACCTGATGCCCCGCGGAGATGCCAGGCTTCGTACCTACTCGTCTGGCAGCGGCTGGGCCCTGCTTCCTCCCCTGCCGGCTGTTGGCCAGCCTCGTTCCCCAAGGAGCCTTGGGAGGGCCCTTGGCATCTTCTCTCGGGGGCCTTTCTCCTCGCCATCTCTGGGCAAAGGCAGGCTCCCCGCTCCGCTCTTCCCCCTCAGCCCCAGCAGTGTGGCCTGCCCCACAGCACGAGCGCGCCTGCCCAG
Source organism: Platalea leucorodia (assembly GCF_965183815.1). Taxonomy (NCBI): domain Eukaryota; kingdom Metazoa; phylum Chordata; class Aves; order Pelecaniformes; family Threskiornithidae; genus Platalea; species Platalea leucorodia. Next base: position 7,835,066 of record NC_138841.1, on the reverse strand, counting down.
GGCAAGAGCCACACGGCAGCTGGGGGCTCCTTCCCTGCGCGCCACAGGGCTGTGCGGGCGGCCAGCTCTGACCTCACACTGGTGACTCTGACATCACACTGGGGGAGGCATCCGGCCTCAGTCAGAACCTGAGAGCAATGAAGTGAGAGAGGGTGTTGGGACCATTAGGTGTCTGGTCATGTTTAGAGCCCCAGTGTCTGTGGGGCTGTGAAAGTGCTCCCAAGGGAAGGTTAGGGTCAGAAACAGCTTTTAGTCCTGGCACCTTTGGTGTGGCTGAAATTGCTGTATATTTTCAGTTTCCGAGCTGGGCTCTGGCTACAATGAGCGGGAGACAGAGAGTGTTTTGGACTTTTAGGAGGGCAGGCAAGCGCAGAGGCCCAGTGTTTGTGGGCCTGTGTCATGGTTTAACCCCAGTCAGCAACTAAAGTGCCACACAGCCGCTCACTCACTCCCCCTTCTCCAGTGTGATGAGGGAGAGAATCGGAAGGTTAAAAGGGGGAAAAAACTCGTGGGTTGTGATAAGAACATTTTAATAATTGAAATAAAGTAAAATAGAAGTAGTAGTATTAGTGGTAGTAATAATAATAATAGTAATAAGAACATAGTAATATACAAAGCAAGTGATGCACGATACAATTGCTCACGACCTGCCGACTGATGCCCAGCCTGTCCTCGAGCAGCGATCGCTGCCCCCCAGCCAACTCTCCTCAGTTTATATAATGATCATGACGCCATACGGTATGGAATAGCCCTTTGGCCAGTCGGGGTCACCTGTCCTGGCTGTGCTCCCTCCCAGCTTCTCACTGTCAGGGTAGGGGAAGCTGAAAAGTCCTTGACTGGTGTAAGCACTACTTAGCAAGAACTACAACAGCAGTGTGTTATCAACATTATTCTCATACTAAATCCAAAACACAGCACTATACCAGCTACTAGGAAGAAAATTAACTCTATCCCAGCTGAAACCAGGACATTTTGCTATTGTCCTGAGCATTGTTTTTATTATAGTTATACGGCTAATTTTTCTAAAAAGAAGCATATTTTTCATGTGTGGTTTTCAAGAAACTATGCAGATTAACAAGTATATAAGAAGTATACAGGAAAAGCTAGGTCCCTGGGGCCATTGCCACTGCCTAATTCTCTTACTATTCCATTATTTACTACATATGCTTCTAGAGATACTAAATTTGATACGAGAGCAACCCTTACACAATTCCTACTTTTGGGGGGAAAAGATACACACATCTTCCCATTGTGACGCTAACAGGTAGAACTTTACCTCTGCCAGCTGGAAGAGTGCCAAATTCCTACAGTGCTTTACTGGCTCAGGACTTGACAACTGGGAAGTACTTGATGAGCTCTAGGTCTTAAATGAACAGAGAAAATAGCTCAGTGGCACACAGAAAAGACTGAAAGGAAGGGAGGAAAAAAAAAAGCTGCTTATGGCTTGGATGGGCGTGCTCTTTGCTGGGTAAAAAACTGGCTGAATGGCCGGGCCCAAAGAGTTGTGGTGAATGGAGTTAAATGCAGCTGGTGGCTGGTCACAAGTGGTGTTCCCCAGGGCTCAGCATTGGGGCCAGTCCTGTTTAATGTCTTTATCAATGATCAGGATGAGGGGATCAAGTACACCCTCAGTAAGTTTGCAGATGACGCCAACTTGGGTGGGAGTGTTGATCTCCGGAGGGCAGGAAGGCCCTACAGAGGGACCTGGCCCGGCTGGATTGATGGGCCGAGGCCAACTGTGTGAGGGTCAACAAGGCTCAGTGCCGGGTCCTGCGCTTGGGTCACAACAACCCCAGGCAACGCTACAGGCTGGGGGGGAGTGGCTGGAGAGCTGCCCGGGGGAAAAGGAGGGGGTATTGGTGGACAGCTGGCTGAATATGAGGCAGCAGTGTGCCCAGGTGGCCAAGAAGCCAATAGCGTCCTGTCTTGTATCAGAAATAGTGTGGCCAGCACGACCAGGGAGGTGATCGTCCCCCTGTACTGGGCACTGGTGAGGCCACACCTGGAATCCTGTGTTCAGTGTTGGGCCCCTCACTACACGAAGGACACTGATAGAGCACAAATTGCTACTTAGCATGGAAGGTAAGTGTGGGCAGGGGCACAACCTGTGCAGGTACTTTAAGAAGAGATACCAGATCCATCCCAGACACCAAGGGTGTTATACTGTTCAACTTGTGTCAGTTATTTTTGTTGCAAATGACACCCCTGATTAATGTTAGACCTAGGTACAGTACCAATTACTTTGCCATTGACACACATACCTACCATGCAGTGTTTAGGTGCAGCCTCACTACAGGCTGTTTAACATCCTTGAAAAGTAAGACTAGCTAACATGCATTTCTAATTACTGATCATCAGTGAGCTACTGCTAAACCGCATGTTTTAGCGGTGTCCAGGAGCGTGTTTCCTGGCACCTACTCAAGTTCTTCTTTGATGGGTAAGCAAAAGCCAGCAGCCACAAGCCCTTACCAAGACTGTGTCTTGCAGCACAGAACACAATTCCTGCCTACTACCACATGGCTCTGGCACTTTCCTTCTTGGGCGCTGTAAAATGAACTGAAACAATTCAGTGCGCTGGTATTTGTCTTACTCTTTAAAGGACTCAGCAGTGAATTTCAAGAAACAGACGGTTATCAAGAGGAACTATACAAAGTATTACATTGCTTAACTGACAGTATAACTGACAGCTTAAGTATGCAAAGGCATCTTAGAAATGCTGGAAGATGGATGTTGAATTATTACCATAGAAGTATCACACTGGAATTAACCAATTTTAAGAAGCTTGTAAGCTCCTGCTGCAGGAGCTCCTGCAGACACCGCTCCCTCCCTGCGCTGCTGCTGATGCACCCGCGGTGACGGAGGATCGAGCGTGCCCCAGGCCCGGCTCGCTGCTGCCAGGACAGGCCGTGGGGGCCTGGGGCTGCGGGACAGGCCTCAGGGGAGGTGCTGGGGCCGGGGCAGCTGCAGGGGCCGAGCGGGGCCGGGGCAGATGCGGGGGGCTCCGGGAGTCGGGCTGCCCGGTGCCTGTGCCCGGGGGGATCTGTCTCCATCTCCTTCCCCTCCCCAGCTCTCGGGTCGGTCCTGGGGCTGCCCCGGCCAGGCCCGGCTCCAGCTTGGAGCTCCCCCCGCCACCCGCGGGGTTCCAGCAGGCAGGAGACACCCCCACGCCCGCCCAAGGGCCTCACTCCCCTCACGGGCAGCCCCAGGCCTCACCTCAGCCAGGCCGCAGCTGGAGCTGCACCTCCCGAGACCAACACGGCTGCCAGGAAGGTGAGCGTGGGGCCATGACGGCTCCGGGCATGCCCTGGTAACCAACATGGCCGCCCGGCAGCCCCATGTCTCAGGACTACAGCTCCCGGCATGCCGTGCTAACCAACATGGCCACCTGGCGGACATGTGCCCCAGGACTACAGCTCCCGGCATGCCACGGGGCGCAACTGCCCTGCTGTCTGACCCTGCGCGGCCACCGTCCCCCGCCCCGGCTGGGCCCTGCCCCACGAGCAGGCCCCATGGCCGCCTCCGCGGGGCTGCGCTGGCCCCAGAGCCCCGGTGGAGAGGGAGGAGGAGGGGGAGAGGGGGACAGAGCGGTGGAGAAGGGTGGGGCAGGGCGGTGGGGTGGCCGGAGAGGGACAGGAGCAGGACAGAGGGACAGGAGACGGACAGAGGGATGGTGGGAAAAAGGGGTAGCTGGGCAGGGAGTGGAGAAAGGAAAAATAGTGGTGAGGAGCAGAAACAGGGATAGAGAAGGAAGGAGACGGAGGGCAAGTGAAGAACATGGCGCAGGAAGAAAACTAGTGCTAAGCAGCAGGACAGAGGGACAGAGAGAGAAGAGGGGCAGGAAGGAGAACAGAGGGATGGACAGACACAGAAAGGGCAAGGGCACGGGACAAGGGGGCGGAGAGACAGAGAAATGGGACAGGGAACAGGACAGAAGGCAAAGGGTGAGAGGGAGAAGAAAGGGGAGAGGCAGGGGCAGAGAGTGGGACACAGAGCAAGGGAACAGACACTCTCTGTTTCTGGAGCCTCCCAATGTTCAATGGAGTCTGTCTCCCTGGCCTGCTGAGTACAGCCAAAGTCCAGACAGAAAACTGCAAACATCCAGGGATTCTTCCCACCCCAAAGGTGCCGGGACCAAAAGCTCTCGCTGCTCTTCAAGTAGCCAGGCAACCGCATTCACAGCCCCACAAACACTGGGGCTGTCTCTTTCTAGAGCCTCCCAAAGTCCAATACAATCTGCCTGGGCCGCTGAGCCAGAGCCAGCTCAGCAATTGCGCTGTAATAAAGAGAATGCCTGCTTCTCGATGCTACATTGGTGTGAAGAGGTTGATTCCCCATTTTGGTGACAGTTTGGGCGACCCAGATGGGACTCTGCTTCTGAATGTTGACGGATCCGCGGGATCGCAGGACCCCCAGCCGGCACCGAGGGATTCTTGGGAAGAACCTCCGAAGCCGAGACCAAAGAGCTCTGAGCAGGACCCCTGGGAAGGTAAAGGCATCCCTTTTCTGATTAAAAGGGTGGTTGCCTGCCCGTCAGGCGCGGCGAAGGCCTCGCGGGGTTGGGCTGTAAAGGTACCTAAGGGAAGGATTGGACCCTATCGGGCCCAAGTCCCTAGGACACCTGTGTCTGGAAAGCTTTGGCCGAAGGGGTGGGTTGGAGTCCCACTGAAGGTAATCTAGGTGTTCGAGTCCCCGTCTGGGGAATGCCTCTGACTATTTTGTGCAAAGTTATTGTTTCTCTGTTTGGTGTTGCTGTATCTTTTGTGGCGGGTACTAAGCCCTCTGCGGAAGGGGGGATTCGGAAAAGATCTCCCCTAGGATGGATGGTGAAACATCGGAGGAAATTGGGAGGGGAGCCTCTCACTCAAAAACAGCTTCTAGAATATGGTAACAATTGGTGGCCAATGTATAGTCTCGAAGATCAGGAAAAATGGCCAAAGAACGGAACTCTAAGATATACTACTATAGTACAACTGATGGTACTTTGCAGGCGGGAGGGTAGATGGGATGAAGTACCATGCGTGCGTTTCTTTTTCACACTAAGAAACCACCCAGAATGGCAGAAGGAATGCGGAATAATCCCACAGGATCCTCTGATCTTGGCTCTAGAAAAGGAGGGGAGGGGCAGGAATTTAAAACGATGGTGTTCTGCTTGTCGTATGGGGAAGAGATGCTGGAAAGGCGGACGGGAGGCAGAAGGTGACCTAGAGTTCATGGCTGCTCCCCGGCAGAGGTTGGGAGAGAATCCTGACGCCGGTGAAGCTATTAGTCATGTGAGCAGGGTAAGAGAAAGCAGTCGTAGGCGAGCCGGTGACGCTGGTAGCGCGGGAGGAATTGGCTATGGCCCTGGCTATGGGCGACTTGGTGGAGCAGAAGGATTTAGTGCGATGGCAGGAAGAACGAGGGGACGACAAGGGGAAGCAGGAGAGGTTTTACAAGCTCCTCTCCGACAAGCGGTCGGAAATAACGGGCCAGTAAGCGTTAAAGTGCCATTGCCAAGAAGGGATTTGAGGTCCTGGAAGGAAACGGCGGGTATTGATAGGGAAGAGCCAGAAAGGGGGGGTAAAGTTTTGGAAACTATAACCAGGACCCAAGCCCCTGATTGGAATGACGTACAGGTAATATTAGAGACATTGTGAGACGGTACTGAGAAGAAGGTGGTATGAAACACTGCTGGGAAAGAGGTAGAAGGGGCACGGGCTAATGGGGACCTGCAGGGAATGACAGATCCAACTTTTCCTGCCGCAGACGCGGGGGGGGATCCTAAGCAGCCGGGACCCCAGGGGCTTTTGGGTACTATTTGGCATAAGGCACGCTATGCCAAAAGCGATCCATTGGTGCAAATGCTATGAGGTTAAGCAAGAACCAAACGAATCCCCGTCTGCCTTGGTGGAGCGGTTAAAAGTCACTGCCAGGAAATACACGAATGTAGACCCTGAAAAACCAGAAGAGGCCGTTCAGTTGGCTTCTGTCTTTATGAGAGCTGGAACCCTGCCTGGCAGCACAGGCCAGGCAGCCGCCCGGCACGGGAGTGTGGCAGGGTTCGGGGGGCCCAGAGGCATGGGCAAACTACCGCCCAGGAGAGCAGCAGCCGTGCTGCCCCAGGGGAGCCCACCGGCTCTCCCCGCCCTGCTGCACACTGGGGAGCCCCAGTGTGATGTCAGAGCCACCAGTGTGAGGTCAGAGCTTGCCGCCCACACAGCCCTGTGGCGCGCGGGGAAGGAGCCCACAGCTGCCGTGTGGCTCTTGCCCTGGGCAGGCGCGCTCGTGCTGTGGGGCTGCTGCCGGAGCTGTTTTTGCCTGGGCAGGCCACACTGCTGGGGCTGAGGGGGAAGAGCGGAGCGGGGAGCCTGCCTTTGCCCAGAGATGGCGAGGAGAAAGGCCCCCGAGAGAAGACGCCAAGGGCCCTCCCATGGCTCCCTGGGGAACGAGGCTGGCCAACAGCCGGCAGGGGAGGAAGCAGGGCCCAGCCGCTGCCAGACGAGTAGGTACGAAGCCTGGCATCTGCCCAGGGCATCAGGTTGGGCTGGTAGCACGGACGTGGCCTAGCACAGTCAGTGGGGTGCGGAGCAGCCTGGGGAAGCCGACAGAAGTTTTCTGAAGGAAGAGCCCCGTGGCTTGCGAAGGCCCCCTTCTGTGGGGACGGGTCTGGGCGGAAAGCCTGGCTCACTCTCCCAGCCAAAAGGCAGTGTGCAGCAGGGGCTTTTGGGGAGGCGGCAGCCTCGTGCTGCAGGGTCGGAGCCCAGCCCTGCTGCACGGGGCGGTTTTGCTGCACGGGGCGGTTTTGCTGCACGGGGAGGCCAAGCCCCTGGGGCCTGAGACTGGCCCCCTCGGAACGCGGAGGGGCGATCCTGCCTGGCTGATGGGAGCAGCTGTGTGGGGCAGAGAGGGGTCGGGAGACCTGGGAGTGCCCAGGGAAGAGGTGGGGGGAGCCGTGGGGGGGGACAGCAGCCTGTGCCCCCTCCCCAAAGGGCCACTGGGAGGTGTCTGCTGCGGGGCAGGGTGGGGCCGGGGCCAGGGAGCAGGGAGGGACGGGCTGAGAATCGCGCTGTGCTGCCGGGTGGGCTTCCCGAGGCGGGGGTCTGCTGCTGCCAGCTTGCTCCCACTGCAGGCGTGTAAAGCAAAGGATGGGGAAAGGAGAGGGGAGCTGCCCTCTCTCGCTGCTGCTGGGACGGCCCGTCCTCCGGCAAGGGCCGCCGCTCAGGCTGCTCCTGCCCGCCTCGGCTCCCGCGGCGTGGGGACGGTGGGCAACGGGCATTTGTCTTTTTCCTCCGACAGGAACCTCCGCATGCAGGTGGAGCTGGGGATACTCTCTTCGATGTCAGCTCCCCGCTCAGCCACTCAAGGGCCTGCCAAGTGGTGTGACAAGGCCACAGAAATTGCAAGTAAGCTCAGCACTGCTGCTTGCTGTGACCTCCTCGGGGGTGAACTTGGAGAGCTGCGCTGCGCTGGAGCTCTGGCCAAACGTCACAAGTGGCAGGAGAAGTGCAGGCTGCCCTGCTCTTTGCCCCAGGGAGGGCGTGTGTAGGACACGGTGCCCGCCTCCCCGCAGGCAGCTGAGACACGCGGGGCTGGGCATCCTAGAGAAGAGACCTCAAGAGACAGGCCTAACTTTTCTCTGCTTTCCTTGCGCAGGGACAGTCTTCAGCCTTACTTGCCGTCTGGCAGGCGCCCTTGTCTCCCCGCGGAGACGTCTGCTGAGGACGTGCATCTCCGCCGTGTACGTATTACATGACGTTTCTGCTGTGGACAGGGGAGAGAACGGGGATGTCTGAGGGCTGGTGCAAGCAAAGGGGAGAGCAGAGGGTGTTCCCCAGCCAGCAGCCCAGGGCTCCCAGTCGGGCGCCCAAGCTGGGGTGCTGCTCATGCTGTGGCCATTCTTGGGGAGAGCCAAGAGCAAAGCCCCTCGGCAGTCTCAGTCCCACGCATTTGCCAGAGCCCCACACTTTGGCTGCGGCAGGGCAAACTGCCGCGTAGCCAGACGCTTGGGTGCAGAGCCAAGCCCCCGCGGGGGAAGGCTTTTCCCCAGCTCTGGCCAGTGACCGCGCAGGTCTGGGAGGGCTCTGGGAGGAAAGGCAGACAAGGCTCCTGCGCTTCCCAGCTCTGCAGAAAAACACCCCTAAGAGAGATCTGTGTGCTCGCAAGTGAGAACAGGCCTGCTTTCTCAACCAAAGAGAGAGCAAGGTCCCCACCAGAAAGACAGCTGAAAAGCAGTCTTCGTTTGCTCGGCCTCTTTACTTCCCTGCATAATTTTCATTCCCTTTGGGATGGTGCTTCTGGAGCCCTTCCTCTGGGGAAGATCTGCCGGCAGTGTTGAACGGTGTGGACAGAAATCGTCTTCCTCCTGGGCGCTGCTCTGGCAGCTCTCTGGCAGCAGGAGGCTTCCAAAAGGGTGGCTTTCCGGCCTGAAAAGGGAACTCCACCGGTGGAGGGCTTTGCCCAAGACTTGGATCATGGGCAGCCACAGGACTCCCTCTTTTTCAGGCAAAAGATGGCCCTGCAGAAGAAGAGGATCTTCCAAGTCGTCTTCTTCTTGCTCCCCATGGCTCTTGGTGAGTTTGCATGAGCAGACACCTGAGAGCGACAGCCAGGCTGTGCTGGAGGCCAGCTTTCAGCTGCCCAGCTTTCCTTTTGGGCCAGTATGGGCGGAAACTCCCATGGCCCAAGTGCTTCCCGAGTACGTCCTGGACCGGGACTGCCTTTTGGACTGCCAGTAAGACTGGGAGTCTCCCAGCCATGCTGCTGCGCTGGCCACTGGGCCACATGGCTTGCTTAGTCTGCAAGTCCGGGAGAGAAGGGCGTAGCTACTTCCAAGCCTGAACTGGGGATTCCCAGAGGGGAGGAGCCGTGCAGGGGCACCCATGGGGAGGTACCTCTCCTAGCCCATGCAGCCTGGTCTCGGGGCTCCCTGAAGCAGCGAGGGGAAGCGGGGAATAGCTCTGGGGCACTGAGCACACCTGAGGCTCACGGCTGCGCAGTCCCCTCAAGCCTGGGCCGATGGCTTCCGGGCAGAGGCGCGTCCTCTCTCCGCACGCCACGTTCCCCACCTCCTCAGCTCACCTGCTGCCCCACCCCTAAGGCAACAGGGAGGAGACAACGCGACTGCAGGCATCGCTAGCGACCCCAGTAAAATAACTCTCTCTTGATGATGTGAATTGCAGCTGGTGTTTACTGCGGGACCTCGCTGCCAGGGTGGACAATGCGAACAAAGGCACTGCTAGAGGTCGGCGACTTCTGTGGCACAGGCACCTCCTGCAACAGAGCATTGCTGAGAGCGGCTGGATAAATCACGGGCTCTCCTGCTGCCGAGTCTTCCTAGGAAAGCCTCTCCTGGGAAGCCCCAGTGGCTCTGGTAGCGGATGCTCGAACCGAGCGTTTTTCCCTTTCAGGAGCTGGCACTTGTGTCCGCAGAAGACCTGAAGACCCTGCGGTAAGAGACGTTTCCTGAGCTGGAATTGGTTCTGTGCAGAAGCATCAGCCCACCTCGTGCTACCTGCACTCATTTTGCTAACAGCCAGGGCTCCCATACCTCCTACCTGCCTTTGCCTTCTGCTCAAACTGGTGTGGAAGGGAAGCACTCTCAAAGCCGGGAAAGCACACGTATCTGTCCTTCTTGCCGAGCTGAGACGCTCCCCAGAGGGGACGGGCCGCTCTCTGACAAGATCTGCTTTCGTGCTTTTATGCAGGAGCTTTCGCGTTTTCTTGGAGGAGCAAAGGCAAATGATGCAGCTTCTGATGCAGGAGGTGGCTCAACTGAGGGCGGAGGTCAGCAGGGCAAAGGTGATGCTGCGTTTTGGGGAAGGAGGCTTGGCTGGGCAGAACCCCCAAGAAAGCACTCCTTGGGCTTGTTGGTGGGGTCGGACTGCTGACTGCAGCAACCCAGCCTTTGCCCCAGGGGCTTGCTGGGTGAGCTTCTGTGCTGCACAGGCCCTTCTCCAGGCCCAGTTTAAGCAGGCTGCTTCAGGCAGCAGAGGACTCCCAACAGCCTTCCCTTGGCACGCTGGCACTCTGGCTCCTCTGGCTGGGCTCCTGAGGCAGTGATGAGACCCAGGCACGCTCACGGGGCCAGCCGTCGCTTGCAGGGCCCGAGCCCATCTCCCCGCTGACCTGCAGAGCGTGGAGGGTGGGGACGAGGGTGTGGGGACCCTCGTCAACCCACCTCACGGCCATGGCCGTGGCCGCGGACACAGATTCTCTTCCTCAGTCCTTGTGGCTCCCGTCAGCAGCAGAGTCTTGCAGCTCTGTGGACAAGGCTTGCCTTGCCTTTCTGACACTGACCCTTTGCCTCTGCCGGTGCTAGCAGCCACGCTGAACTGCCCACTGATGTGGTCCTTTTCTGTGTTCATTTATGGCGTTCCCAGGAAGTGAACCAGGCAGCATCGCAGATGGCTTCGGAAGTCTACGTCGAGATGTCTGACTGGGCCCTGAAAAGCTCTGGTATGGACACAAGCAGCCCAGTCTCCTTGCCCTGCGCTTGTCTGCAGCACTCCCCAAAGCAGCCTGTGCTGCAGGCGCTGCTCTCCAAAGTGGGGGAGCTTCAACGCTTCATGGGGTCCAAGAGCAATGCTGTGGCACAGTGGCTCTCTCAGACTCCCTCCCAGTCCTGCCCTCGGCCTCCGCACGGGGGTCTGCGCACGGGGGCCTCCGCCGCTGCCCCCGCACGTGTTCCTGTGCTGTTGGAAGGGCTCTCTTCCTCTGCACTGCATTGGAAGAGGGAATGGCTGGGCCATCCTTTGCTGCCCATGCCGCAAGCCCTCAGTTTTGGTCTGCTGTCATTCACGTGGGCGCCCGCTGTCTCCCAGAACGCTCACACCTTCTCCTCGTGGCGCTGTGAGAGAAGCAGTCACCAGCAGGCACGTGGCTGCCGTCATTCCCCTGTGCAGCTGGGCACCCTCAGCAGCGTGGGGAGGAGGAGAGCACTGAGAGACGTGGAGCTGGCCGGCAGCATCAGAAAGACTGTCTGAGCACCGAGTCCGCCTAGAATGTGGCCTCTTCCAGTAGTCACCTGCGCTCCCTCCCTTCCAGGTGCCACCATCGACATGCAGAGAACTTCCGAGACCTACATCTGCAAAGAGAATTGGGGCTGCAGGGTTTTATGGCTCTTTCGCACTGCCAACCCTCCGGACACTATTTTGCAGGTATCGTAGCAGAAGTCCTCAGGGAAGGTTTCCTGCCTCCCTCTGAAGTTGGGGACGGACCTCAGGGGCTCTCCCCTCGCTCCAGTGGCACTGCTCAAGCCCACAGTGTTGATCAGGTTCCTGAAAGCAAAGCTCGAACACAGGGCTGGGCTTGCTAGCAATCAGTGGTTCCCCTCAGGAGGGGAATGGAGCTGAACGGAGCCAAACTGCTGCATCTCGCCCACAGTGCTCTGCCCCAGCTGGGTGAAAGACTTTCTCCCTGGTGGGGGGGTGCCCTGCAGAGCCACTGGGCAGAGAGGTGTTTCTGCTAGGCCCTGACTGGGACGGTTTCATAATTGCTCTTCTCCTCTGCCCCGTAATCCTGAGAGCCCCCTTTCAGTCAGGCAGGGATAAAGGCCTCCTGCTTCTGTCCATTTCCTCCCACGCGCCTTATTTTCAAGCCAAAATAGACCCCACGGACACAACGGCGCCTACGCTTCAAGCTACGTGGGCCGTTGTGTTGGCCCCAACACTCTCTCTCTCTTCCTTGCTCTCGTGTTCTGCTTGCAGCCGGATGTTTCCCCAGGAAACTGCTGGCCTTTACAAGGGGATCAGGGCCAGGTGGTCATCAGGTTGCCAGCACGAGTCCATCTGACTGCCGTCACTGTGCAGCACATCTTCATAGAAGTCTCTCCATCTGGGACCGTCATCAGCGCCCCCAGAGACGTCGCTGTCTTTGTGAGTCTCTGCTGGGTGCTTCTGGTGGGGATCTGGCCCTGGGGGAAAGCCATGGCAGGGTCTTGCTTGCTTTTGTGCATCCTCTGAGGTTTGCGTCCTGCTCTCTCCTGAGCACTGCAGTGCCCTAGCGGGACACTTCAAGGGCTCTAGGGGTTTCATCCCTCTTGAGACTTGTTCGGGACAAGCACCTCAGGGTTCCTGAGCAGAAGTCAAGGCCGAGACTGAGCTCCCGCATAGCGAGTGCTAGCCTACTGCTGGAGCCCCAGGAGAGGGTGGGGAGATAGCAGGGCTGATCCAGCACGTACGTTCCCTCTTTGTGGGGACGAGTCTGAGCTGCTCTCCTTGTGCTTTGCCCCTGAGGGAGTGGATGCGGACGGAGAAGAGGAAACTCTCCTTGGGACGTTCACGTACAACGTGGCAAAGGAGACCATTCAGACCTTCCCTCTGAAGGTACGGTCCACGCGCAGGAGCAAGGTGCCGGGGAGCAAACCAGCTTTGCCTGCAAGTCCATGGCAGGAAGAGCGTGAATGCTTTCTCCCTGGACCGAGGGACAGTGTCCTCTCCTCCCAGCACAGCGTGCCCCTTCTCTCCCCATGCTCTCACGCCTGCCAGGAGGAGAGCAGGCCAAGCAGACATCGGGAGCTTGGTGGGGTTGCGCAGCAGCCGCCCCCCCCCCCCCCCCCAGGAGCATCTCCCCGGCCTCTCTGCCAGCACAGAGCAAGCAGCAGAGGGAAGGGGCAGAGGGGAGGGAGACTGAGCCCCAGCAGGGCCGGCATGCAGAGGATGCCAGCTGCCTTCCCCCTTCCCGTGTCCCCAGCAGCCCCCATACCAGCAGCGAGCCTCAGATTGCCACAGCCGCTCCCACCCACTTTCAGGAGCTCGTTCCTGAGCAGGAGCAGGGCTGGCCGGGGGAGACACCTTCATTGCATTCTCGCTCCTAACACCCCTGCTTCCTTTTCCTGCTTTTCTTCCCAGAACGCGCCGCTTCCCAGAGCCTTTGCACGTGTCAAACTTCTGGTGAAGAGCAACTGGGGAAACGCAGCGTACACCTGCATTTATCGAGTGCAGGTTCACGGGAAGATGGCAAAACCAGAGGAAAAAGAGAAGGGCATACAGAAAAGAGCAGCAGAAGGGGAAGGAACAAAACAATAAAAAAGATGTGGCAATTCAGATTGGTGCAGAAGCTCTGTCTCCAAAGTGGGGTGCGCAAGAAGGCCCTTTGGGGGTGAAAAGGGGCTTTAGAGTGTAACTATCAAAGTTTAACTATTGTTCAAAAGGACTGAAGTAAGGAGTCTTGTAATCTCTCAGCGAAGGACAGTTCCTGATGAGAACAGCAACTTGTCTTAAAAACCAGCTGAAACCAACCCTGCAGTTTGGACAAGAGTCAAGGAGCAACGGAGTCTGCGCAAGAAGAAGGGGTTACCAGCGGTGACGAAGAAGAGTCATCAGCCTTCATCCCCACGACCCCCCCGCGACCACCACCAGGAGGCACTGCGCAAGCGCAGTTGGGAGGAGTTTATGGAAACGACCTCTTGGGGCTAATTTTAACACGAAGCGGGGACAGGTCATGCACATGTCTAGGCGTATTGGGAAACCTTACGAATATGTATGGGATGACCCCAGCCCCGTGCTGCCCAGCGCTGAATAAACATACCTACTTTACACCCTTAGGGGTTGCAGAGTCTGTTTCCGCACGTCAGTTTTGGCGAGCCAGGCAGGAGAGTCTCGGCTCGACTGCGGGATCGACTGCGGAGCGGACGCTCCTAGGCGCGCCCCGAGCACCTTCCTCGGAGGAGCGTCTGCTGCCAGCCGCTCACCGTGGGAGCAGACAGCAACCTCCTGAAGCCTCCTGAAGCATTTAATAATGATATGTTTTACAAGAAGAGCCAGTCAGTCGTACGCTTGGCCGGGGCTGCTGGTAAACCGCACAGAGACGTCTGGCGTACAGCCTAGTCCCCGTAGGGGAGGAGGGTACCCTGGCCGATAGAGCGGCCAAAGAGATTCGCTGAGCCATAGAGCGGCCGCTAGCGATCTTGGGGGTAGATCGAGCAAATCTGAGGTCACCACTGCATCCCGGTGGCGGGAGCCAGGACGGACCGGCTCATGACTGTGTAAGAAGCAGGAGAAGGGTAAGCGGACCTCTCCCAAGAATTATTTAAATCTTTGCAGCTGCTGAAGGGATATCAACTGGAGCCATAACTACCTGTTTCATTTACCCGGGTATTGTATATTGTATGTAGTGTATGTTGAAAATCTGTGTGTACGTGTGTTTGAGACACAGCATCGCTGTGAAGTGAGTGCGGAGTCCTGCTCCTCGGTTTCGTTGTCCCGCGAGGGAAACGGCCGGAGACGGACGAAGCGAAATAAAAAGGTTGTAAGGATGTAAAAGAGTAATTCTGTAACCCTCTGAGTGGTAAAGTGTGGACCGTGGAACTAAGTGTTAAGATACTGCGGGAATACAGGAGAGAACTGGGACCAATAAAATGGGAGGGTCCCAGCAAAGTAAAGAGATACCAAAGAAATCGCCATTAGGTTGTAGTTTATATCGCTGGAAGGACATGAGGGCGTCCTCCTGGAGGAAATATGAATAAGAAAACTCTAATTAAGTATTGTAATCAGTGATGGCCATTGTATAAATTAGATGACGAAGAAGAGTGGCCTGTGAATGGGACTCTGAAGTATAATGCCTTGCTGCAACTCCTGTTATTTTTAAGGTGGGAGGGAAAATGGGACAAAGCTCTGTATGCGGATATGTTTTTTCACCCTCCGAAATCACCCTGAGCGGCAGAAAGATTGTGGTTTTAATTTTGCTCCCCAAGATCCCACGGTGTTGGCTTTGGAAAAGGAAAATCAGAAAGAGTTAGGGAAGGTGAAGCGCTGTTGTTCAGCACGTAGTATTGGACAGAGGTGTTTGAAGGTGAAAGAGACACCCAGAAGGGCGGAAGAAAAGTGCCTTTCCAGAGGGATGATGCGGATAAGTGGAAGGATGCAGCTAAGAGGACCCAAGTGGGGTTGCGAAAAGGTTTGAGTGGATTACTAAGAGCTTGGACCCGGATTGGAAAGATGTGGATCTTATGTTAGATGCTATGACTGAAACGGAGAAGCAGCTTGTATTAAAGGCAGCCCGAGCTCATGTAGAACCATAGATTGAGGGACGAGTTTTACAGGGCACGGCCGAAGATCCTGTGCCCTCCAGGGACCCGCGCTGGGACCCTAATGATCCAGCTCAGTACCGTTTGTTGCAACGATACCGAGCCTGGATCAAATTGGGAATAGAACATGCGATCCCAAAGGCAGTTAACTGGTCTGCTCTGTATGCTACCAAGCAGGGGCAGACTGAACCGCCCACCAAGTTTTTCGATGGCTTACGGGCTGCTGTGAGAAGAGTAACTACTATGAAACCGGAGTCAGAAGCTGCCACACAGCAGCTGGCATCTCTGTTTCTGGGACGATCCACTAATGCTATCAGAACGAAAGTTAGGGAAGCAGATATAAGGAATTTAGAAAAGTTGCTGGAGGAAGTGTGGCGAGTATATCGGAATGGGGAGGGAGAGGACAGAAGGAAACCGGGAAAGGAGATAGTGGCTGCGTTAGCCACATTCTCTGCATTGAATCAAACCTTGTTACCTATAAGTCAACAAAAGTGTTAATGTTGTGGGAGCAACTGGGCAGGTGGAAAAAGCTTTTTCTTGAGACCATTAACATTTGGAATTGGGAAGAGTGTGGGGATTCACAAATTTCTCTACCTGCCTGAGGCTCCTAGACTATTACTGGGAAGGGACCTATTAGAACAGCTAAATCCCGAAATAGAATTGAGGAATGGGGAAATGGAATTTGAAATACCAGACAAAAAAAAAATCACATTGACATTTTAAGTTTGGTTCTTACCGAACCCCAAATTAGAGAAGAAGAAATTATACGAGAAATAAAAGACCAGGTATATCCCGGAGTATGGGTCACCGATGTACGCGGAAGGGTGAAGAATGCTTCACCAGACCAGAGAGCTGCTTGTGGACAATTAATCGCCTCAGGAAAAGGAGTGAACCGCTGGGGATGGGAGAATGGGGGCGCAAATGTCCTCGGAAGAAAAAATCTATTTTGTGTAGATTTTTGCGAATCCTTGCAAAAAGGGGCATAAATTATGGTGCAGGAAATGTTCGGTTGTTGTTAACTTGGTTGCGAAAACACGGGCAACAAGCGAACGCAGTGACCGCGTTCCAGGTGGAGACTTGGGAGGAGGCAGGAAAAGCGTTATGGGAAGCGGCCACCAGGGGGGACAGTAATGCCACAAATGTTTTGACGACATGGCGTTTACTGAAAGACTCTTTAGAACAATTAGAGCCACACCGAAAGGCTGCAGCTTCTGCCACCGCTCCGGAGCTAACCCCGCAGGGCACGCCACAAACACCGCCATCGGGTTCGTCCTCCGACATGCCCTTGCTCGCGGGTGCTCAGGCTGCACAACCGTCCACCACCACACACCCCACACACCCCCCGCGCCGCTGCTACCCTCTGCGCCGTTTTCTCCTTCACCTGCTCCTATGGCTGCAACACCTCTGCTAGACCTTCCGATCCCTGCAATCAGCACCCCTCCACTCCCCCACCCGCCCCTGGCCCCTGCTGCGTCAGCACTCTTACCGCCTTTCTCTACTGCTTCTAATGCCGATACGCCGCAAACCCATAATCAATTGCCGCCCGAGGAATGGGGGGGGTCAGCCGCTGCTACGAGGTGGCAAAAGATTAGACACCAGGCATTGCAAATGGGAGATAAAGCTTTTTGTTCAGCGATAGCATGTCCCGTCATACGCAGCAACGCAAATGTCCCCGATGAGCATGAACCTTTTGGCTATAATGTTCTAAAAGATCTACGACAAACAGTTGCCATGCATGGACTGGGTTCTCCTTTTACACAATCCCTGCTACAGGGAATATTTACAAATGCAATAGTACCATTTGATATCTGCACGCTTACTAATCTTATATTGACCCCAAAGCAAAAGGCAATCTTTGAAAGCACCTGGCGTACCGCCTGCCGAAACGCCACAATTATCAATATGCAGCGACAATAAGGCAACTCTTTACAAGGGGCAGGACTCCCACAACTTATGGGGGATCCGCCGCTAAATCACCCAACGTTACAGGCACGGTTACGACCAGAGATATTAGCACAAGGCAGAGACCTTGCTTTACAGGCATTACTAAGAGTGCCGGTTCAGATCATATTATAAAAGCGATAGATTGTGAAAAAATAAAGTGTCATTGTCGTCGTCATCTTCTTCACTTGTCTTCGCTTCTCTTCTTCGCTTGTCTTTGCTTGTCTTCGCATAACCTCATACGCGGAGTCCGTGATGAATTGCCACAAGATATGTTATCTTGGGCCACTTCATGCAAGATTTTGTGTTTTTCCCAAATTTGAGATAAATCTTTCTCAAGCCTCTTGTCTTGGTTAACATAGGTACAACAACGTTCACCAACAACCGTACACAAAACCCCTTCTTTAGCAAAAAGCAAATCCAGCCCTAGCCTGTTTTGAAGTGTTACTTGTTTTAAGGAAGAAATTGCTTTCTGTAGAGCCGTGAGCGCATCAGCTGTACCATTAGTAATAATTTCCATTGTAGCTGGAATGTTAACTAAGGCCTTTTCTAATTCACTAACTCCTAACCATGGAAGAAACCACCTCGCAAAACTATGAAACCTGGTTGGCCTCGTTATGAAAGGGTTTAGTTTTCTCTTGGTTGCATGGGTTACAAGGTTTCATAGAGGTTCGTGATAAGCCAAGCGTGCGTAAACTGGTTTTGTGCAACAGTAACGCTAGGAACTACAGTCCCTACAGCACATTGGCCCTTCCACCCGAAAGGCAATACCTTCTATCCCCACTTCGCACAGATCCAATACCATCCCTGACCTACAGGAGCTGGCCAGCCTTTGGGGGTATTGCTGGCGTTTTTCCGAGTCTGCTTGCTATTCCACATATTTGCACCTCCCTACTTGATGAAACTAGTGCAATTGGAGTAGGCCCCAACAAAACTCGAAATTCCACAATGTCTGTCTGTGCTATTCCCTCCTGTATTTTGGGTGGTGTTTTCTAGGTAGCACCGCTGGACACAAGGTACTCCTTCCGTCTCGTTCCCGAGTAGGATTCCTTTTTGGTATCTCTGTGTACTCAGGGAGGGCTATATTGTTAAAGGCATTAGCTATCTCTGAAGAATTGGGAAAAACTGTAGCGACCACGGGGTGGCCATGTCTTGCGTTTGTGGGCAAGTGTGAGCAAATCCAGCGCTCAGACCAATTGACGGCACCAGCAATTTTGTCATGTAGCTGCAAAAAGCTATGACTCTCCCATGCCCCCAGTCTCCCTGTTAGGCTTACAATCAGCGTCGTGACAAGGTAAGCTTTCCGTGCTGTACTTGCGCGACTCTCCATGGAGATTTAGGTGCTTTCTTAACTCTGGTGTGATGTATCCAGCTGCTCTGCTCTTTGATTTTGATTGCGGTGAAGGAGTACCTGGAAAGGTCCTTCCCACCGTGGCTCCAAGGTTCTTTCTGCAAGAGACCTTCTATAGACATAATCTCCAGGTTGGATGTTATGTACAGGGCCATCTAAAGCTCTACTTCGAGCCCCGACCACACGTTTCTCAGTTTTGTTGAGATGTTTGCTTAATGCTACCATGTAAGAGGTTATAATTTCATCCCCAGCCTGTGTGGACATCCCTTTCTGTATTCCATAGGGTCGTCCATCTAAGAGTTCAAAAGGGCTCAGTCCTTCTTTTGCTCTTGGCCTAGTTCGTATGCGCAAGAGAGCCAAAGGGCGAGACCGAGGCCAGGCCAAGTTAGTCTCCTGTCCCAATTTCCCCATCTGCTGTTTGATTAAGTGGTTCATTTTTTTCTACTTGGCCACTCGACTGAGGGCGATATGGGGTGTGAAGCTGCCAATCTATACCCAAATGGCGGCTAATTTGTTGTACTACCTTTGAGATAAAATGTGGCCCTCTGTCAGAGGATATGGCTGCTGGAACCCCAAAACGTGGTCTTATCTCTTGCATTAATATTCTAGATACCTCCCGAGCCTTGGCTGTCCTGGTAGGGAATGCTTCTGGCCAACCGGAAAAGGTGTCAGTTAGTACCAATAAATATCGATCCCCCCCGCCCTTTTCTTGGGAGTTCTGCAAAATCGATCTGCCATTGCTGCCCAGGCCCATTGCCTTTCCCAATTTGGCCCATTTCTGGTCTGGGGGAATTTTGGGGATTAGTCTGGAGGCAAAGATCGCACTCTTGCCTCACCTGTCTCACAGTGCTATAGAGATTTCTAGCCACAGTTTCGCTAATTAAATGTTTATATAGAGCCTCTGTTCCCCAATGCCTTTTCCTATGTTCTTCTCTTACCAGATGCCATGTTAGGCAAGAGGGAATGATTAGTTTCCCTGGTGGGGTGGAAGCCCACCCTTCTTTGTTATGCGACCCTTCTAGATCTGTGATAAGCTTTTGATCTTCCATGGTATATTCTGGCTTACCTTCTAGAGAAATCCGCCCGGCCGGGACCAAAGCCCCTTCTATTTTTGCCTTCGCTTTGGCTACCTCTTTTGCCTCTCTGTCCGCCAGCTCATTTCCTCTTTCCAATTCTGAGCTCACCTTCTGGTGGGCCTTAATATGCATAATCGCCACTTTTTCAGGGAGTTGGACTGCCTCCAGCAGTTTCAAGCTCTCCTCTGCATGCTTGATATTTTTGCCCTGAGACTTCAGTAGTCCTCTCTCCTTCCAGATTGCTCCATGCACGTGTACGACCCCGAAGGCGTATTTCGAGTCGGTATAGATAGTCACCGTTTTGCCTTGGGCCGATTCCAAAGCGGCGTCAGAGCGATTATTTCTGCCTTCTGTGCCGAGGTATTCATGGGTAGAGGTCCCGACTCTCTTCCTTCTTGACTGGTGGTAATGGCATATCCCGCATGTCTCTTGCCACTTAAGACATAGCTACTTCCATCCGTGAACCAGTTTTCCCCGTTTTCCATAGGACTGTCTCTCAAGTCCGGACGGCTTGCATATGTTGCTCCAGACAGTCATGGTGCACTGGTTCGCCTGTGTTTCCACTGAGGAAAGAGGCCGGGTTGACAACGTCAGGAACTATCATCTCCACATCATCTTGTTCTACCAGTATAGCCTGATATCGCAAGAATCTTTGTGGAGAAAGCCAGGGTCCACCCTTCGCTTCCAATACTGCTGATATTCTATGGGACACCAATACAGTCATTTTCTGGCCCCGGGTGACTTTTCGGGCTTCCTGCGTGTTTAGTACTACGGCCGCGACCGCTCGCAAGCATCCAGGCCAACCCTTTGCAGTTGCATCCAATTGTTTGGAAAAACAGGCAACTGCTGGTCGATATGGGCCCAGATCTTGTGCTAATATTCCTAGGGCAATCCCCTGCTTCCCAAAGTCCTTTGTCCAGCACTGACTTCATAGCCCAGATAAATCACCTGGCGCTGTATTGCTTGGGCCTTCTTCTTAGCTACCCGGGACCCTTGGAGCCCCAAGAAATTTACTCGACTCACCGTCCACGTCATACAATTGTCCTCTCTTTTAGCAGCAATCAGGAGATCATCCACGTATTGCAACAGTTTTCCTTCCTCAGACGGGGCTTCCCAAGATTCCAAGTCTTTTGCAAGTTGCCTGCCAAAAATAGGAGGGCTGTTCTGAAATCCTTGTGGCCACACCGTCCAAGTGAGCTGAGTCTTACGTCCACTTTTAGGATTTTCCCATTCGAATGCAAATATTTTCTGGCTGGCTTCATGGAGAGGGAGGCCAATGAAGGCATCCTTCAGGTCCAGAACAGTAAACCGGGTTAGTTCGGGTGTCAATACTGTCAACACGGTATATGGATTCTCGTGGATCCTGAACCACCCGGTATGATCCGTCAGGTTTGCCGACAGGCAATATAGGGGTGTTAAAATCAGATTCACATTCTTTCAATAATCCTAATTGTAAACATTTTTCTGTCACTGGCTGGATTCCTTCCCTACCCTCCTTCTTCAGGGGACGCTGTTAAATTCTTACCGGTTGTCGACCCTCTTTCAGTTTAACTTCAACAGGTGAAGCATTCTTCGCCCTTCCGCGTACATCGGTGGCCCATACTCCGGGATATACCTGGTCTTTTATTTCTCGTATAATTTCTTCTTCTCTAATTTGGGGTTCGGTAAGAACCAAACTTAAAATGTCAATGTGATTTTTTTTTTTTTGTCTGGTATTTCAAATTCCATTTCCCCATTTCTCAATTCTCAATTCTCAATTCAATTCTATTTCGGGATTTAGCTGTTCTAATAGGTCCCTTCCCAGTAATAGTCTAGGAGCCTCAGGCAGGTAGAGAAATTTGTGAATCCCCACACTCTTCCCAATTCCAAATGTTAATGGTTTCAAGAAAAAGCTTTTTCCACCTGCCTGGTTGCTCCCACAACATTAACACTTTTGTTGACTTATAGGTAACAAGGTTTGATTCAATGCAGAGAACGTGGCTAACGCAGCCACTATCTCCTTTCCCGGTTTCCTTCTGTCCTCTCCCTCCCCATTCCGATATACTCGCCACACTTCCTCCAGCAACTTTTCTAAATTCCTTATATCTGCTTCCCTAACTTTCGTTCTGATAGCATTAGTGGATCGTCTAGTTTAGTGAGCGGCTGGCAGCGGAGGCTCCTCCGAGGAAGGTGCTCGGGGCGCGCCTAGGAGCATCCGCTCCGCAGTCGATCCCGCAGTCGAGCCGAGACTCTCCTGCCTGGCTCGCCAAAACTGACGTGCGGAAACAGACTCTGCAACCCCTAAGGGTGTAAAGTAGGTATGTTTATTCAGCGCTGGGCAGCACGGGGCGGGGGGGGGGGGAGGGAGGGTCATCCCGCCAAAGTCGTGCGCGCCCATGCGGTTGCTTGTCCTGGATTTATACGACCAAGTGTTACATATACATAAGGTTTCCCAATACGCCTAGACATGTGCATGACCTGTCCCCGCTTCGTATTAAAATTAGCCCCATGCGGTCGTTTCCATAAACTCCTGCCAACTGGGCTTGCGCAGTGCCTCCTGGTGGTGGTCGCGGGGGGGGGTCGTGGGGATGAAGGCTGATGACTCTTCTTCGTCACCGCTGGTAACCCCTTCTTCTTGCGCAGACTCCGTTGCTCCTTGACTCTTGTCCAAACTGCAGGGTTGGTTTCAGCTGGTTTTTAAGACAAGTTGCTGTTCTCATCAGGAACTGTCCTTCGCTGAGAGATTACAAGACTCCTTACTTCAGTCCTTTTGTACAATAGTTAAACTTTGATAGTTACACTCTAAAGCTGCTTTTCAGTTCCCCCCTTTTCTATACAGTTAGTAAATTCTTTTACTACATCTCATTTTAATATAATGTTTCTTTATCTAGCATCTTCTCAAAATATTTGTTAGATTTAATTCTCGTCGAATTTCGGTCTTCTTCCGTTCGCTGTAGGAATCCCCTGTGCTCTGGCAATAACACCAAGCACACCGATTTATTACACACAGAGACCTAGACAGAATTACTGCTCTAATTTTCGTAATAAACAATTGTTTTAACCATGCCAAGTTTGGTAACCGAGATATTAATTTTTCTATTAAGCCACTACATCCCCAAGATGTGTTATCTTGGGCCACTTCATGCAAGATTTTGTTTTTTTCCCAAATTTGTGGTAAATCTTTCTCAAGCCTCTGGTCTTGGTTAACATAGGTACAACAACGTTCACCAACAACCCTACACAAATCCCCTTCTTTAGCAAAAAGCAAATCCAGCCCTAGCCTGTTTTGAAGTGTTACTTGTTTTAAGGAAGAAATTGCTTTCTGTAGAGCCATGAGCGTATCAGCTGTACCATTAGTAATAATTTCCATTGTAGCTGGAATGTTAACTAAGGCCTTTTCTAATTCACTAACTCCTAACCATGGAAGAAACCACCTCGCAAAACTATGAAACCTGATTGGCCACGTTATGAAAGGGTTTAGTTTTCTCTTGGTTGCATGGGTTACAGGTTTCATAGAGGTTCGTAATAAGCCAAGCATGCGTAAACTGGTTAAGTTTTGTGCAACAGTAACGCTAGGAACTACAGTCCCTACAGCACATTGGCCCTTCCACCCGAAAGGCAATACCTTCTATCCCCACTTCGCACAGATCCAATACCATCCCTGACCTACAGGAGCTGGCCAGCCTTTGGGGGTATTGCTGGCGTTTTTCCGAGTCTGCTTGCTATTTCACATATTTGCACTTCCCTACTTGATGTAACTAGTGCTAAATCTCCATGGAGATTTAGGTGCTTTCTTCACTCTGGTGTGATGTGTCCAGCTGCTCTGCTCTTTGATTTTGATTGCGGTGAAGGAGTACCTGGAAAGGTCCTTCCCACCGTGGCTCCAAGGTTCTTTCTGCAAGAGACCTTCTATAGACATAATCTCCAGGTTGGATGTTATGTACAGGGCCATCTAAAGCTCTACTTCGAGCCCCGACCACACGTTTCTCAGTTTTGTTGAGATGTTTGCTTAATGCTACCATGTAAGAGGTTATAATGGGGGGAGTGGAGGGGTGCTGATTGCAGGGATCGGAATGTCTAGCAGAGGTGTTTAAGGCATAGGAGCAGGCGAAGGAGAAAACGGCACAGAGGGTAGCAGCGGCGTGGGGGGGGGGTGTGTGGTGGTGTACGGTTGTGCAGCTTGAGCACCCGCGAGCAAGGGCATGTCGGAGGACGAACCCGATGGCGGTGTTTGTGGCGTGCCCTGCGATGTTGGCTCCGGAGCGGTGGCAGAAGCTGCAGCCTTTCGGTGTGGCTCTAATTGTTCTAAAGAGTCTTTCAGTAAACGCCATGTCGTCAAAACATTTGTGGCATTACTGTCCCCCCTGGTGGCCGCTTCCCATAACGCTTTTCCTGCCTCCTCCCAAGTCTCCACCTGGAACGCGGTCACTGCGTTCGCTTGTTGCCCATGTTTTCGCAACCAAGTTAACAACAACCGAACATTTCCTGCACCATAATTTATGCCCCTTTTTGCAAGGATTCGCAAAAATCTACACAAAATAGATTTTTTCTTCCGAGGACATTTGCGCCCCCATTCTCCCGTCCCCAGCGGTTCACTCCTTTTCCTGAGGCGATTAATTGTCCACAAGCAGCTCTCTGGTCCCCTGCAGTAGAGTTCAGCTCTCTGGTCCTCTGCAATAAACTTCAGCTGTGCTTGCCAATGCCCGCTCTCTCGTCGGTGGTTCTTAGGATCGACTCACGTCGATAATGTCAATACTGTCAACACGGTATATGGATTCTCGTGGATCCTGAACCACCCGGTATGATCCGTCAGGTTTGCCGACAGGCAATATAGGGGTGTTAAAATCAGATTCACATTCTTTCAATAATCCTAATTGTAAACATTTTTCTGTCACTGGCTGGATTCCTTCCCTACCCTCCTTCTTCAGGGGACGCTGTTAAATTCTTACCGGTTGTCGACCCTCTTTCAGTTTAACTTCAACAGGTGAAGCATTCTTCGCCCTTCCGCGTACATCGGTGGCCCATACTCCGGGATATACCTGGTCTTTTATTTCTCGTATAAATTCTTCTTCTCTAATTTGGGGTTCGGTAAGAAACAAACTTAAAATGTCAATGTGATTTTTTTTTTTTTTTGTCTGGTATTTCAAATTCCATTTCCCCATTTCTCAATTCTCAATTCAATTCTATTTCGGGATTTAGCTGTTCTAATAGGTCCCTTCCCAGTAATAGTCTAGGAGCCTCAGGCAGGTAGAGAAATTTGTGAATCCCCACACTCTTCCCGATTCCAAATGTTAATGGTTTCAAGAAAAAGCTTTTTCCACCTGCCCGGTTGCTCCCACAACATTAACACTTTTGTTGACTTATAGGTAACAAGGTTTGATTCAATGCAGAGAACGTGGCTAACGCAGCCACTATCTCCTTTCCCGGTTTCCTTCTGTCCTCTCCCTCCCCATTCCGATATACTCGCCACACTTCCTCCAGCAACTTTTCTAAATTCCTTATATCTGCTTCCCTAACTTTCGTTCTGATAGCATTAGTGGATCGTCTAGTTTAGTGAGCGGCTGGCAGCGGAGGCTCCTCCGAGGAAGGTGCTCGGGGCGTGCCTAGGAGCATCCGCTCCACAGTCGATCCCGCAGTCGAGCCGAGACTCTCCTGCCTGGCTCGCCAAAACTGACGTGCGGAAACAGACTCTGCAACCCCTAAGGGTGTAAAGTAGGTATGTTTATTCAGCGCTGGGCAGCACGGGGCTGGGGTCATCCCATACATATACATAAGGTTTCCCAATACGCCTAGACATGTGCATGACCTGTCCCCGCTTCGTGTTAAAATTAGCCCCAAGAGGTCGTTTCCATAAACTCCTCCCAACTGCGCTTGCGCAGTGCCTCCTGGTGGTGGTCGCGGGGGGGTCGTGGGGATGAAGGCTGATGACTCTTCTTCGTCACCGCTGGTAACCCCTTCTTCTTGCGCAGACTCCGTTGCTCCTTGACTCTTGTCCAAACTGCAGGGTTGGTTTCAGCTGGTTTTTAAGACAAGTTGCTGTTCTCATCAGGAACTGTCCTTCGCTGAGAGATTACAAGACTCCTTACTTCAGTCCTTTTGAACAATAGTTAAACTTTGATAGTTACACTCTAAAGCCCCTTTTCACCCCCAAAGGGCCTTCTTGCGCACCCCACTTTGGAGACAGAGCTTCTGCACCAATCTGAATTGCCACATCTTTTTTATTGTTTTGTTCCTTCCCCTTCTGCTGCTCTTTTCTGTATGCCCTTCTCTTTTTCCTCTGGTTTTGCCATCTTCCCGTGAACCTGCACTCGATAAATGCAGGTGTACGCTGCGTTTCCCCAGTTGCTCTTCACCAGAAGTTTGACACGTGCAAAGGCTCTGGGAAGCGGCGCGTTCTGGGAAGAAAAGAGGGAAAAGGAAGCAGGGGTGTTAGGAGCGAGAATGCAATGAAGGTGTCTCCCCCGGCCAGCCCTGCTCCTGCTCAGGAACGAGCTCCTGAAAGTGGGTGGGAGCGGCAATCTGAGGCTCGCTGCTGGTACCGCGGCTGCTGGGGACACGGGAAGGGGGAAGGCAGCTGCCATCCTCTGCATGCTGGCCCTGCTGGGGCTCAGTCTCCCTCCCCTCTGCCCCTTCCCTCTGCTGCTTGCTCTGTGCTGGCAGAGAGGCCGGGGAGGTGCTCCTGTGCGGGGGGCGGCTGCTGTGCAAGCCCACCAAGCTCCCGATGTCTGCTTGGCCTGCTCTCCTCCTGGCAGGCGTGAGAGCACGGGAGAGAAGGGGCACGCTGTGCTGGGAGGAGAGGACACTGCTCAGCCTGCCAGCAGGCCACAGGACGGAGCGACAGTGCTGGCCAATGCCTTTCACCACCGGGCTTCCCTGTTTCTTCACAACACAAAGAGGTTGCTTGGGTGGAGCGGCCGCATGTGCGGCTGGCTCTGCTGAAGGCAGTGGGTGCAGCCAGGGATATCTTGGGACTCGTGCTCCCACGGGCCTAACCCTGCCCTTGCTATC
The DNA here is from genome assembly GCF_965183815.1 of Platalea leucorodia. NCBI lineage: Eukaryota > Metazoa > Chordata > Aves > Pelecaniformes > Threskiornithidae > Platalea > Platalea leucorodia. The sequence continues at coordinate 7,808,707 of NC_138841.1, read as the reverse complement.
CTTCTGCTACCACCACTGCGTGCTACTCAGCCCTCCCAACCACGCCAGGTCTCTCCCGGCGGTGGTCCGGGCCCCTCGGCTCAGGGAGAAAGCATTCACGCTCTTCCTGCCATGGACTTGCAGGCAAAGCTGGTTTGCTCCCCGGCACCTTGCCCCTGCGCGTGGACCATACCTTCAGAGGGAAGGTCTGAATGGTCTCCTTTGCCACGTTGTACGTGAACGTCCCAAGGAGAGTTTCCTCTTCTCCGTCCGCATCCACTCCCTCAGGGGCAAAGCACAAGGAGAGCAGCTCAGACTCGTCCCCACAAAGAGGGAACGTACGTGCTGGATCAGCCCTGCTATCTCCCCACCCTCTCCTGGGGCTCCAGCAGTAGGCTAGCACTCGCTATGCGGGAGCTCAGTCTCGGCCTTGACTTCTGCTCAGGAACCCTGAGGTGCTTGTCCCGAACAAGTCTCAAGAGGGATGAAACCCCTAGAGCCCTTGAAGTGTCCCGCTAGGGCACTGCAGTGCTCAGGAGAGAGCAGGACGCAAACCTCAGAGGATGCACAAAAGCAAGCAAGACCCTGCCATGGCTTTCCCCCAGGGCCAGATCCCCACCAGAAGCACCCAGCAGAGACTCACAAAGACAGCGACGTCTCTGGGGGCGCTGATGACTGTCCCAGATGGAGAGACTTCTTTGGAGATGTGCTCCACAGTGACGGCAGTCAGATGGACTCGTGCTGGCAACTTGATGACCACCTGGCCCTGATCCCCTTGTAAAGGCCAGCAGTTTCCTGGGGAAACATCCGGCTGCAAGCAGAACACGAGAGCAAGGAAGAGAGAGAGAGTGTTGGGGCCAACACAACGGCCCGCGTAGCTTGAAGCGTAGGCGCCGTTGTGTCCGTGGGGTCTATTTTGGCTTGAAAATGAGGCGCGTGGGAGGAAATGGACAGAAGCAGGAGGCCTTCATCCCTGCCTGACTGAAAGGGGGCTCTCAGGATTATGGGGCAGAGGAGAAGAGCAATTATGAAACCGTCCCAGTCAGGGCCTAGCAGAAACACCTCTCTGCCCAGTGGCTCTGCAGGCCAGCCCCCACCTCCCGCCCGCCAGGCCCAAAAAGGCGCTGTTAGGGATGGGCGTGGAAACGGGGTCACCAGAGAGAAAGTTTTCACCCAGCTGGGGCAGAGCACTGTGGGCGAGATGCAGCAGTTTGGCTCCGTTCAGCTCCATTCCCCTCCTGAGGGGAACCATTGATTGCTAGCAAGCCCAGCCCTGTGTTCGAGCTTTGCTTTCAGGAACCTGATCAACACTGTGGGCTTGAGCAGTGCCACTGGAGCGAGGGGAGAGCCCCTGAGGTCGGTCCCCAACTTCAGAGGGAGGCAGGAAACCTTCCCTGAGGACTTCTGCTACGATACCTGCAAAATAGTGTCCGGAGGGTTGGCAGTGCGAAAGAGCCATAAAACCCTGCAGCCCCAATTCTCTTTGCAGATGTAGGTCTCGGAAGTTCTCTGCATGTCGATGGTGGCACCTGGAAGGGAGGGAGCGCAGGTGACTACTGGAAGAGGCCACATTCTAGGCGGACTCGGTGCTCAGACAGTCTTTCTGATGCTGCCGGCCAGCTCCACGTCTCTCAGTGCTCTCCTCCTCCCCACGCTGCTGGGGGTGCCCAGCTGCACAGGGGAATGACGGCAGCCACGTGCCTGCTGGTGACTGCTTCTCTCACAGCGCCACGAGGAGAAGGTGTGAGCGTTCTGGGAGACAGCGGGCGCCCACGTGAATGACAGCAGACCAAAACTGAGGGCTTGCGGCATGGGCAGCAAAGGATGGCCCAGCCATTCCCTCTTCCAATGCAGTGCAGAGGAAGAGAGCCCTTCCAACAGCACAGGAACACGTGCGGGGGCAGCGGCGGAGGCCCCCGTGCGGAGGCCGAGGGCAGGACTGGGAGGGAGTCTGAGAGAGCCACTGTGCCACAGCATTGCTCTTGGACCCCATGAAGCTTTGAAGCTCCCCCACTTTGGAGAGCAGCGCCTGCAGCACAGGCTGCTTTGGGGAGTGCTGCAGACAAGCGCAGGGCAAGGAGACTGGGCTGCTTGTGTCCATACCAGAGCTTTTCAGGGCCCAGTCAGACATCTCGACGTAGACTTCCGAAGCCATCTGCGATGCTGCCTGGTTCACTTCCTGGGAACGCCATAAATGAACACAGAAAAGGACCACATCAGCGGGCAGTTCAGCGTGGCTGCTAGCGCCGGCAGAGGCAAAGGGTCAGTGTCAGAAAGGCAAGGCAAGCCTTGTCCACAGAGCTGCAAGACTCTGCTGCTGACGGGAGCCACAAGGACTGAGGAAGAGAATCTGTGTCCACGGCCACGGCCATGGCCATGAGGTGGGTTGACGAGGGTCCCCACACCCTCGTCCCCACCCTCCACGCTCTGCAGGTCAGCGGGGAGATGGGCTCGGGCCCTGCAAGCAACGGCTGGCCCCGTGAGCGTGCCTGGGTCTCATCACTGCCTCAGGAGCCCAGCCAGAGGAGCCAGAGTGCCAGCGTGCCAAGGGAAGGCTGTTGGGAGTCCTCTGCTGCCTGAAGCAGCCTGCTTAAACTGGGCCTGGAGAAGGGCCTGTGCAGCACAGAAGCTCACCCAGCAAGCCCCTGGGGCAAAGGCTGGGTTGCTGCAGTCAGCAGTCCGACCCACCAACAAGCCCAAGGAGTGCTTTCTTGGGGGTTCTGCCCAGCCAAGCTTCATTCCCCAAAACGCAGCATCACCTTTGCCCTGCTGACCTCCGCCCTCAGTTGAGCCACCTCCTGCATCAGAAGCTGCATCATTTGCCTTTGCTCCTCCAAGAAAACGCGAAAGCTCCTGCATAAAAGCACGAAAGCAGATCTTGTCAGAGAGCGGCCCGTCCCCTCTGGGGAGCGTCTCAGCTCGGCAAGAAGGAGAGACACGTGTGCTTTCCCAGCTTTGAGAGTGCTTCCCTTCCACACCAGTTTGAGCAGAAGGCAAAGGCAGGTAGGAGGTATGGGAGCCCTGGCTGTTAGCAAAATGAGTGCAGGTAGCACGAGGTGGGCTGATGCTTCTGCACAGAACCAATTCCAGCTCAGGAAACGTCTCTTACCGCAGGGTCTTCAGGTCTTCTGCGGACACAAGTGCCAGCTCCTGAAAGGGAAAAACGCTCGGTTCGAGCATCCGCTACCAGAGCCGCCGGGGCTTCCCAGGAGAGGCTTTCCTAGGAAGACTCGGCACAAGCTGCTGCTTCTTTGGGTCACCCTGTGTGTGGCAGCAGGAGAGCCCGTGATTTATCCAGCCGCTCTCAGCAATGCTCTGTTGCAGGAGGTGCCTGTGCCACAGAAGTCACCGACCTCTAGCAGTGCCTTTGTTCGCATTGTCCACCCTGGCAGCGAGGTCCCGCAGTAAACACCAGCTGCAATTCACATCATCAAGAGAGAGTTATTTTACTGGGGTCGCTAGCGATGCCTGCAGTCGCGTTGTCTCCTCCCTGTTGCCTTAGGGGTGGGGCAGCAGGTGAGCTGAGGAGGTGGGGAACGTGGCGTGCGGAGAGAGGACGCGCCTCTGCCCGGAAGCCATCGGCCCAGGCTTGAGGGGACTGCGCAGCCGTGAGCCTCAGGTGTGCTCAGTGCCCCAGAGCTATTCCCCGCTTCCCCTCGCTGCTTCAGGGAGCCCCGAGACCAGGCTGCATGGGCTAGGAGAGGTACCTCCCCATGGGTGCCCCGGCACGGCCCCTCCCCTCTGGGAATCCCCAGTTCAGGCTTGGAAGTAGCTACGCCCTTCTCTCCCGGACTTGCAGACTAAGCAAGCCATGTGGCCCAGTGGCCAGAGCAGCAGCATGGCTGGGAGACTCCCAGTCTTACTGGCAGTCCAAAAGGCAGTCCCGGTCCAGGACGTACTCGGGAAGCGCTTGGGCCATGGGAGTTTCTGCCCATACTGGCCCAAAAGGAAAGCTGGGCAGCTGAAAGCTGGCATCCAGCACAGCCTGGCTGTCGCTCTCAGGTGTCTGCTCATGCAAACTCACCAAGAGCCACGGGGAGCAAGAAGAAGATGACTTGGAAGATCCTCTTCTTCTGCAGGGCCATCTTTTGCCTGAAAAAGAGGGAGTCCTGTGGCTGCCAATGATCCAAGCCTTGGGCAAAGCCCTCTGCCGGTGGAGTTCCCTTCTCAGGCCGGAAAGCCACCCTTTTGGAAGCCTCCTGCTGCCAGAGAGCTGCCAGAGCCCAGGAGGAAGACGATTTCTGTCCACACCGTTCAACACTGCCGGCAGATCTTCCCCAGAGGAAGGGCTCCAGAAGCACCATCCCAAAGGGAATGAAAATTATGCACGGAAGTAAAGAGGCCGAGCAAACGAAGACTGCTTTTCAGCTGTCTTTCTGGTGGGGACCTTGCTCTCTCTTTGGTTGAGAAAGCAGGCCTGTTCTCACTTGTGAGCACACAGATCTCTCTTAGGGGTGTTTTTCTGCAGAGCTGGGAAGCGCAGGAGCCTTGTCTGCCTTTCCTCCCAGAGCCCTCCCAGACCTGTGCGGTCACTGGCCAGAGCTGGGGAAAAGCCTTCCCCCGCGGGGGCTTGGCTTCCCCAGCTTGGGCGCCCGACTGGGAGCCCTGGGCTGCTGGCTGGGGAACACCCTCTGCTCTCCCCTTTGCTTGCACCGGCCCTCAGACATCCCCTTTCTCTCCCCGTCACCAGCAGAAACGTCATGTAATACGTACACGGCGGAGATGCACGTCCTCAGCAGACGTCTCCGCGGGGAGACAAGGGCGCCTGCCGTACGGCAAGTACGGCTGAAGACTGTCCCTGCGCAAGGAAAGCAGAGAAAAGTTAGGCCTGTCTCTTGAGGTCTCTTCTCTAGGATGCCCAGCCCCGCGTGTCTCAGCTGCCTGCGGGGAGGCGGGCACCGTGTCCTACACACGCATTCCTTGGGGCAAAGAGCAGGGCAGCCTGCACTTCTCCTGCCACTTGTGACGTTTGGCCAGAGCTCCAGCGCAGCGCAGCTCTCCAAGTTCACCCCCGAGGAGGTCACAGCAAGCAGCAGTGCTGAGCTTACTTGCAATTTCTGTGGCCTTGTCGCGCCACTTGGCAGGCCCTTGAGTGGCTGAGCCGGGAGCTGACATCGAAGAGAGTATCCCCAGCTCCACCTGCATGCGGAGGTTCCTGTCGGAGGAAAAAGACAAATGCCCGTTGCCCACCGTCCCCACGCCGCGGGAGCCGAGGCGGGCAGGAGCAGCCTGAGCGGCGGCCCTTGCCAGAGGACGGGCCGTCCCAGCAGCAGCGAGAGAGGGCAGCTCCCCTCTCCTTTCCCCATCCTTTGCTTTACACGCCTGCAGTGGGAGCAAGCTGGCAGCAGCAGACCCCCGCCTCGGGAAGCCCACCCGGCAGCACAGCGCGATTCTCAGCCCGTCCCTCCCTGCTCCCTGGCCCCGGCCCCACCCTGCCCCGCGGCAGACACCTCCCAGTGGCCGTTCGGGGAGGGGGCACGGGCTGCTGTCCCCCCCCACAGCTCCCCCCACCTCTTCCCTGGGCACTCCCAGGTCTCCCGACCCCTCTCTGCCCCACACAGCTGCTCCCATCAGCCAGGCAGGATCGCCCCTCCGCGTTCCGAGGGGGCCAGTCTCAGGCCCCAGGGGCTTGGCCTCCCCGTGCAGCAAAACCGCCCCGTGCAGCAGGGCTGGGCTCCGACCCTGCAGCACGAGACTGCCGCCTCCCCAAAGGCCCCTGCTGCACACTGCCTTTTGGCTGGGAGAGTGAGCCAGGCTTTCCGCCAAGACCCGTCCCCACAGAAGGGGGCCTTCGCAAGCCACGGGGCTCTTCCTTCAGAAAACTTCTGTCGGCTTCCCCAGGCTGCTCCGCACCCCACTGACCGTGCTAGGCCACGTCCGTGCTACCAGCCCAACCTGATGCCCCGCGGAGATGCCAGGCTTCGTACCTACTCGTCTGGCAGCGGCTGGGCCCTGCTTCCTCCCCTGCCGGCTGTTGGCCAGCCTCGTTCCCCAAGGAGCCTTGGGAGGGCCCTTGGCGTCTTCTCTCGGGGGCCTTTCTCCTCGCCATCTCTGGGCAAAGGCAGGCTCCCCGCTCCGCTCTTCCCCCTCAGCCCCAGCAGTGTGGCCTGCCCAGGCAAAAACAGCTCCGGCAGCAGCCCCACGCTGCCCCACAGCAGGAGCGCGCCTGCCCAGGGCAAGAGCCACACGGCAGCTGGGGGCTCCTTCCCCGCACGCCACAGGGCTGTGCGGGCGGCCAGCTCTGACCTCACACTGGTGGCTCTGACATCACACTGGGGCTCCCCAGCGTGCAGCAGGGCGGGGAGAGCCGGTGGGCTCCCCTGGGGCAGCACGGCTGCCGCTCTCCTGAGCGACGTTTTGCCCATGCCTCTGGGCCCCCCGAACCCTGCCACACTCCCGTGCCGGGCGGCTGCCTGGCCTGTGCTGCCAGGCAGGGTTCCAGCTCTCCTGGGCATCCCCGGGAAACCAGAAAGCCTGCTGGAACGGGGGCTTTGCTCTCAGCCCATGGGGCAGCTGCTTCTGCCAGCGTTTCTCCTTTCGGAACTGTTTTGTATGCCAAGAAGAAAAACCCAGTAAGAGGCAAGACGGGCTTGTACAAAAGGAGCTGAGTTTCCCCTTCCCCTGCTTCTTCCCGGTAACCCCTTCCTGTGCCTCCCCTTTCTCTATCGGTTCCTCCAGGAGCCCCTGTTAAAGCAGCAATCCATCTCCCCTCTCTTAGGTGTTCCCTTCGAACCTGTCGTGCCTCTTTTTCCTTCTCTCTACTATGAAAAATCATCCACGCTACCTCTAACATCTTTCCTAATTCCCTTGAGTCTGCCCCTTCGAAGTTTTGGAGTTTCTTTCTTATAGCTGGGGCCGATTGTCTCATAAAGACAGAAGCCAACTGAACGGCCTCTTCTGGTTTTTCGGGGTCTACATTCGTGTATTTCCTGGCAGTGACTTTTAACCGCTCCACCAAGGCAGACAGGGATTCGTTTGGTTCTTGCTTAACCTCATAGCATTTGCACCAATGGATCGCTTTTGGCATAGCGTGCCTTATGCCAAATAGTACCCAAAAGCCCCTGGGGTCCCGGCTGCTTAGGATCCCCCCCCGCGTCTGCGGCAGGAAAAGTTGGATCTGTCATTCCCTGCAGGTCCCCATTAGCCCGTGCTCCTTCTACCTCTTTCCCAGCAGTGTTTCATACCACCTTCTTCTCAGTACCGTCTCACAATGTCTCTAATATTACCTGTACGTCATTCCAATCAGGGGCGTGGGTCCTGGTTATAGTTTCCAAAACTTTACCCCCCCTTTCTGGCTCTTCCCTATCAATACCCGCCGTTTCCTTCCAGGACCTCAAATCCCTTCTTGGCAATGGCACTTTAACGCTTACTGGCCCGTTATTTCCGACCGCTTGTCGGAGAGGAGCTTGTAAAACCTCTCCTGCTTCCCCTTGTCGTCCCCTCGTTCTTCCTGCCATCGCACTAAATCCTTCTGCTCCACCAAGTCGCCCATAGCCAGGGCCATAGCCAATTCCTCCCGCGCTACCAGCGTCACCGGCTCGCCTACGACCGCTTTCTCTTACCCTGCTCACATGACTAATAGCTTCACCGGCGTCAGGATTCTCTCCCAACCTCTGCCGGGGAGCAGCCATGAACTCTAGGTCACCTTCTGCCTCCTGTCCGCCTTTCCAGCATCTCTTCCCCATACTACAAGCAGAACACCATCATTTTAAATTCCTGCCCCTCCCCTCCTTTTCTAGAGCCAAGATCAGAGGATCCTGTGGGATTATTCCGCATTCCTTCTGCCATTCTGGGAGGTTTCTTAGTGTGAAAAAGAAATGCACGCATGGTACTTCATCCCATTTACCCTCCCGCCTGCAAAGTACCATCAGTTGTACTATAGTAGTATATCTTACGAGTTCCGTTCTTTGGCCATTTTTCCTGATCTTCGAGACTATACATTGGCCACCAATTGTTACCATATTCTAGAAGCTGTTTTTGAGTGAGAGGCTCCCCTCCCAATTTCCTCCTATGTTTCACCATTCGTCCTAGGGGAGATCTTTTCCGAATCCCCCCTTCCGCAGAGGGCTTAGTACCCGCCACAAAAGATACAGCAACACCAAACAGAGAAACAATAACTTTGCACAAAATAGTCAGAGGCATTCCCCAGACGGGGACTTGAACCCCTAGATTACCTCCAGTGGGACTCCAACCCACCCCTTCGGCCAAAGCTTTCCAGACACAGGTGTCCTAGGGACTTGGGCCCGATAGGGTCCAATCCTTCCCTTAGGTACCTTTACAGCCCAACCCCGCGAGGCCTTCACCGCGCCTGACGGGCAGGCAACCACCCTTTTAATCAGAAAAGGGATGCCTTTACCTTCCCAGGGGTCCTGCTCAGAGCTCTTTGGTCTCGGCTTCGGAGGTTCTTCCCAAGAATCCCTCGGTGCCGGCTGGGGGTCCTGCGATCCCGCGGATCCGTCAACATTCAGAAGCAGAGTCCCATCTGGGTCGCCCAAACTGTCACCAAAATGGGGAATCAACCTCTTCACACCAATGTAGCATCGAGAAGCAGGCATTCTCTTTATTACAGCGCAATTGCTGAGCTGGCTCTGGCTCAGCGGCCCAGGCAGATTGTATTGGACTTTGGGAGGCTCTAGAAAGAGACAGCCCCAGTGTTTGTGGGGCTGTGAATGCGGTTGCCTGGCTACTTGAAGAGCAGCGAGAGCTTTTGGTCCTGGCACCTTTGGGGTGGGAGGAATCCCCGGATGTTTGCAGTTTTCTGTCTGGACTTTGGCTGTACTCAGCAGGCCAGGGAGACAGACTCCATTGAACATTGGGAGGCTCCAGAAACAGAGAGTGTCTGTTCCCTTGCTCTGTGTCCCACTCTCTGCCCCTGCCTCTCCCCTTTCTTCTCCCTCTCACCCTTTGCCTTCTGTCCTTCTGTCCTGTTCCCTGTCCCATTTCTCTGTCTCTCCGCCCCCCTGTCCCGTGCCCTTGCCCTTTCTGTGTCTGTCCATCCCTCTGTTCTCCTTCCTGCCCCTCTTCTCTCTCTGTCCCTCTGTCCTGCTGCTTAGCACTAGTTTTCTTCCTGCGCCATGTTCTTCACTTGCCCTCCGTCTCCTTCCTTCTCTATCCCTGTTTCTGCTCCTCACCACTATTTTTCCTTTCTCCACTCCCTGCCCAGCTACCCCTTTTTCCCACCATCCCTCTGTCTGTCTCCTGTCCCTCTGTCCTGCTCCTGTCCCTCTCCGGCCACCCCACCGCCCTGCCCCACCCTTCTCCGCCGTTCTGTCCCCCTCTCCCCCTCCTCCTCCCTCTCCACCGGGGCTCTGGGGCCAGCGCAGCCCCGCGGAGGCGGCCATGGGGCCTGCTCGTGGGGCAGGGCCCAGCCGGGGCGGGGGACGGTGGCCGCGCAGGGTCAGACAGCAGGGCAGTTGCGCCCCGTGGCATGCCGGGAGCTGTAGTCCTGGGGCACATGTCCGCCAGGTGGCCATGTTGGTTAGCACGGCATGCCGGGAGCTGTAGTCCTGAGACATGGGGCTGCCGGGCGGCCATGTTGGTTACCAGGGCATGCCCGGAGCCGTCATGGCCCCACGCTCACCTTCCTGGCAGCCGTGTTGGTCTCGGGAGGTGCAGCTCCAGCTGCGGCCTGGCTGAGGTGAGGCCTGGGGCTGCCCGTGAGGGGAGTGAGGCCCTTGGGCGGGCGTGGGGGTGTCTCCTGCCTGCTGGAACCCCGCGGGTGGCGGGGGGAGCTCCAAGCTGGAGCCGGGCCTGGCCGGGGCAGCCCCAGGACCGACCCGAGAGCTGGGGAGGGGAAGGAGATGGAGACAGATCCCCCCGGGCACAGGCACCGGGCAGCCCGACTCCCGGAGCCCCCCGCATCCGCCGCGGCCCCGCTCGGCCCCTGCAGCTGCCCCGGCCCCAGCACCTCCCCTGAGGCCTGTCCCGCAGCCCCAGGCCCCCACGGCCTGTCCTGGCAGCAGCGAGCCGGGCCTGGGGCACGCTCGATCCTCCGTCACCGCGGGTGCATCAGCGGCAGCGCGGGGAGGGAGCGGTGTCTGCAGGAGCTCCTGCAGCAGGAGCTTACAAGCTTCTTAAAATTGGTTAATTCCAGTGTGATACTTCTATGGTAATAATTCAACATCCATCTTCCAGCATTTCTAAGATGCCTTTGCATACTTAAGCTGTCAGTTATACTGTCAGTTAAGCAATGTAATACTTTGTATAGTTCCTCTTGATAACCGTCTGTTTCTTGAAATTCACTGCTGAGTCCTTTAAAGAGTAAGACAAATACCAGCGCACTGAATTGTTTCAGTTCATTTTACAGCGCCCAAGAAGGAAAGTGCCAGAGCCATGTGGTAGTAGGCAGGAATTGTGTTCTGTGCTGCAAGATACAGTCTTGGTAAGGGCTTGTGGCTGCTGGCTTTTGCTTACCCATCAAAGAAGAACTTGAGTAGGTGCCAGGAAACACGCTCCTGGACACCGCTAAAACATGCGGTTTAGCAGTAGCTCACTGATGATCAGTAATTAGAAATGCATGTTAGCTAGTCTTACTTTTCAAGGATGTTAAACAGCCTGTAGTGAGGCTGCACCTAAACACTGCGTGGTAGGTATGTGTGTCAATGGCAAAGTAATTGGTACTGTACCTAGGTCTAACATTAATCAGGGGTGTCATTTGCAACAAAAATAACTGACACAAGTTGAACAGTATAAAACGCAGTTCCCTTGGTGTCTGGGATGGATCTGGTATCTCTTCTTAAAGTACCTGCACAGGTTGTGCCCCTGCCCACACTTACCTTCCATGCCAAGTAGCAATTTGTGCTCTATCAGTGTCCTTCGTGTAGTGAGGGGCCCAACACTGAACACAGGATTCCAGGTGTGGCCTCACCAGTGCCCAGTACAGGGGGACGATCACCTCCCTGGTCGTGCTGGCCACACTATTTCTGGTACAAGACAGGACGCTATTGGCTTCTTGGCCACCTGGGCACACTGCTGCCTCATATTCAGCCAGCTGTCCACCAATACCCCCTCCTTTTCCCCCGGGCAGCTCTCCAGCCACTCCCCCCCCAGCCTGTAGCGTTGCCTGGGGTTGTTGTGACCCAAGCGCAGGACCCGGCACTGAGCCTTGTTGACCCTCACACAGTTGGCCTCGGCCCATCAATCCAGCCGGGCCAGGTCCCTCTGTAGGGCCTTCCTGCCCTCCGGAGATCAACACTCCCACCCAAGTTGGCGTCATCTGCAAACTTAGTGAGGGTGTACTTGATCCCCTCATCCTGATCATTGATAAAGACATTAAACAGGACTGGCCCCAATGCTGAGCCCTGGGGAACACCACTTGTGACCAGCCACCAGCTGCATTTAACTCCATTCACCACAACTCTTTGGGCCCGGCCATTCAGCCAGTTTTTTACCCAGCAAAGAGCACGCCCATCCAAGCCATAAGCAGCTTTTTTTTTTCTCCCTTCCTTTCAGTCTTTTCTGTGTGCCACTGAGCTATTTTCTCTGTTCATTTAAGACCTAGAGCTCATCAAGTACTTCCCAGTTGTCAAGTCCTGAGCCAGTAAAGCACTGTAGGAATTTGGCACTCTTCCAGCTGGCAGAGGTAAAGTTCTACCTGTTAGCGTCACAGTGGGAAGATGTGTGTATCTTTTCCCCCCAAAAGTAGGAATTGTGTAAGGGTTGCTCTCGTATCAAATTTAGTATCTCTAGAAGCATATGTAGTAAATAATGGAATAGTAAGAGAATTAGGCAGTGGCAATGGCCCCAGGGACCTAGCTTTTCCTGTATACTTCTTATATACTTGTTAATCTGCATAGTTTCTTGAAAACCACACATGAAAAATATGCTTCTTTTTAGAAAAATTAGCCGCATAACTATAATAAAAACAATGCTCAGGACAATAGCAAAATGTCCTGGTTTCAGCTGGGATAGAGTTAATTTTCTTCCTAGTAGCTGGTATAGTGCTGTGTTTTGGATTTAGTATGAGAATAATGTTGATAACACACTGCTGTTGTAGTTCTTGCTAAGTAGTGCTTACACCAGTCAAGGACTTTTCAGCTTCCCCTACCCTGACAGTGAGAAGCTGGGAGGGAGCACAGCCAGGACAGGTGACCCCGACTGGCCAAAGGGCTATTCCATACCGTATGGCGTCATGATCAGTATATAAACTGAGGAGAGTTGGCTGGGGGGCAGCGATCGCTGCTCGAGGACAGGCTGGGCATCAGTCGGCAGGTCGTGAGCAATTGTATCGTGCATCACTTGCTTTGTATATTACTATGTTCTTATTACTATTATTATTATTACTACCACTAATACTACTACTTCTATTTTACTTTATTTCAATTATTAAAATGTTCTTATCACAACCCACGAGTTTTTTCCCCCTTTTAACCTTCCGATTCTCTCCCTCATCACACTGGAGAGGGGGGAGTGAGTGAGCGGCTGTGTGGCACTTTAGTTGCTGACTGGGGTTAAACCATGACACAGGCCCACAAACACTGGGCCTCTGCGCTTGCCTGCCCTCCTAAAAGTCCAAAACACTCTCTGTCTCCCGCTCATTGTAGCCAGAGCCCAGCTCGGAAATTGAAAATATACAGCAATTTCAGCCACACCAAAGGTGCCAGGGCTAAAAGCTGTTTCTGACCCTAACCTTCCCTTGGGAGCACTTTCACAGCCCCACAGACACTGGGGCTCTAAACATGACCAGACACCTAATGGTCCCAACACCCTCTCTCACTTCATTGCTCTCAGGTTCTGACTGAGGCCGGATGCCTCCCCCAGTGTGATGTCAGAGTCACCAGTGTGAGGTCAGAGCTGGCTGCCCGCACAGCCCTGTGGCGCGCAGGGAAGGAGCCCCCAGCTGCCGTGTGGCTCTTGCCCTGGGCAGGCGCGCTCCTGCTGTGGGGCAGCGTGGGGCTGCTGCCGGAGCTGTTTTTGCCTGGGCAGGCCACACTGCTGGGGCTGAGGGGGAAGAGCGGAGCGGGGAGCCTGCCTTTGCCCAGAGATGGCGAGGAGAAAGGCCCCCGAGAGAAGATGCCAAGGGCCCTCCCAAGGCTCCTTGGGGAACGAGGCTGGCCAACAGCCGGCAGGGGAGGAAGCAGGGCCCAGCCGCTGCCAGACGAGTAGGTACGAAGCCTGGCATCTCCGCGGGGCATCAGGTTGGGCTGGTAGCACGGACGTGGCCTAGCACGGTCAGTGGGGTGCGGAGCAGCCTGGGGAAGCCGACAGAAGTTTTCTGAAGGAAGAGCCCCGTGGCTTGCGAAGGCCCCCTTCTGTGGGGACGGGTCTTGGCGGAAAGCCTGGCTCACTCTCCCAGCCAAAAGGCAGTGTGCAGCAGGGGCCTTTGGGGAGGCGGCAGCCTCGTGCTGCAGGGTCGGAGCCCAGCCCTGCTGCACGGGGCGGTTTTGCTGCATGGGGAGGCCAAGCCCCTGGGGCCTGAGACTGGCCCCCTCGGGACGTGGAGGGGCGATCCTGCCTAGCTGATGGGAGCAGCTGTGTGGGGCAGAGAGGGGTCGGGAGACCTGGGAGTGCCCAGGGAAGAGGTGGGGGGAGCCGTGGGGGGGGACAGCAGCCCGTGCCCCCTCCCCGAACGGCCACTGGGAGGTGTCTGCCGCGGGGCAGGGTGGGGCCGGGGCCAGGGAGCAGGGAGGGACGGGCTGAGAATCGCGCTGTGCTGCCGGGTGGGCTTCCCGAGGCGGGGGTCTGCTGCTGCCAGCTTGCTCCCACTGCAGGCGTGTAAAGCAAAGGATGGGGAAAGAAGAGGGGGGGGGGCTGCCCTCTCTCGCTGCTGCTGGGACGGCCCGTCCTCTGGCAAGGGCCGCCGCTCAGGCTGCTCCTGCCCGCCTCGGCTCCCGCGGCGTGGGGACGGTGGGCAACGGGCATTTGTCTTTTTCCTCCGACAGGAACCTCCGCATGCAGGTGGAGCTGGGGATACTCTCTTCGATGTCAGCTCCCGGCTCAGCCACTCAAGGGCCTGCCAAGTGGCGCGACAAGGCCACAGAAATTGCAAGTAAGCTCAGCACTGCTGCTTGCTGTGACCTCCTCGGGGGTGAACTTGGAGAGCTGCGCTGCGCTGGAGCTCTGGCCAAACGTCACAAGTGGCAGGAGAAGTGCAGGCTGCCCTGCTCTTTGCCCCAAGGAATGCGTGTGTAGGACACGGTGCCCGCCTCCCCGCAGGCAGCTGAGACACGCGGGGCTGGGCATCCTAGAGAAGAGACCTCAAGAGACAGGCCTAACTTTTCTCTGCTTTCCTTGCGCAGGGACAGTCTTCAGCCTTACTTGCCGTCCAGCAGGCGCCCTTGTCTCCCCGCGGAGACGTCTGCTGAGGACGTGCATCTCCGCCGTGTACGTATTACATGACGTTTCTGCTGGTGACGGGGAGAGAAAGGGGATGTCTGAGGGCCGGTGCAAGCAAAGGGGAGAGCAGAGGGTGTTCCCCAGCCAGCAGCCCAGGGCTCCCAGTCGGGCGCCCAAGCTGGGGTGCTGCTCGTGCTGTGGCCATTCGCAGGGAGAGCCAAGAGCAAAGCCCCTCGGCAGTCTCAGTCCCACGCATTTGCCAGAGCCCCACACTTTGGCTGTGGTAGGGCAAACTGCCGCGTAGCCAGACGCTTGGGTGCAGAGCCAAGCCCCCGCGGGGGAAGGCTTTTCCCCAGCTCTGGCCAGTGACCGCGCAGGTCTGGGAGGGCTCTGGGAGGAAAGGCAGACAAGGCTCCTGCGCTTCCCAGCTCTGCAGAAAAACACCCCTAAGAGAGATCTGTGTGCTCGCAAGTGAGAACAGGCCTGCTTTCTCAGCCAAAGAGAGAGCAAGGTCCCCACCAGAAAGACGGCTGAAAAGCAGTCTTCGTTTGCTCGGCCTCTTTATTTCCCTGCATAATTTTCATTCCCTTTGGGATGGTGCTTCTGGAGCCCTTCCTCTGGGGAAGATCTGCCGGCAGTGTTGAACGGTGTGGACAGAAATCGTCTTCCTCCTGGGCGCTGCTCTGGCAGCTCTCTGGCAGCAGGAGGCTTCCAAAAGGGTGGCTTTCCAGCCTGAAAAGGGAACTCCACCGGCGGAGGGCTTTGCCCAAGGCTTGGATCATTGGCAGCCACAGGACTCCCTCTTTTTCAGGCAAAAGATGGCCCTGCAGAAGAAGAGGATCTTCCAAGTCGTCTTCTTCTTGCTCCCCGTGGCTCTTGGTGAGTTTGCATGAGCAGACACCTGAGAGCGACAGCCAGGCTGTGCTGGATGCCAGCTTTCAGCTGCCCAGCTTTCCTTTTGGGCCAGTATGGGCAGAAACTCCAATGGCCCAAGCGCTTCCCGAGTACGTCCTGGACCGGGACTGCCTTTTGGACTGCCAGTAAGACTGGGAGTCTCCCAGCCATGCTGCTGCTCTGGCCACTGGGCCACATGGCTTGCTTAGTCTGCAAGTCCGAGAGAGAAGGGCGTAGCTACTTCCAAGCCTGAACTGGGGATTCCCAGAGGGGAGGGGCCGTGCAGGAGCACCCATGGGGAGGTACCTCTCCTAGCCCATGCAGCCTGGTCTCGGGGCTCCCTGAAGCAGCGAGGGGAAGCGGGGAATAGCTCTGAGGCACTGAGCACACCTGAGGCTCACGGCTGCGCAGTCCCCTCAAGCCTGGGCCGATGGCTTCCAGGCAGAGGCGCGTCCTCTCTCCGCACGCCACGTTCCCCACCTCCTCAGCTCACCTGCTGCCCCACCCCTAAGGCAACAGGGAGGAGACAACGCGACTGCAGGCATCGCTAGCGACCCCAGTAAAATAACTCTCTCTTGATGATGTGAATTGCAGCTGGTGTTTACTGCGGGACCTCGCTGCCAGGGTGGACAATGCGAACAAAGGCACTGCTAGAGGTCGGTGACTTCTGTGGCACAGGCACCTCCTGCAACAGAGCATTGCTGAGAGCGGCTGGATAAATCACGGGCTCTCCTGCTGCCACACGCAGGGTGACCCAAAGAAGCAGCAGCTTGTGCCGAGTCTTCCTAGGAAAGCCTCTCCTGGGAAGCCCCGGTGGCTCTGGTAGCGGATGCTCGAACCGAGCGTTTTTCCCTTTCAGGAGCTGGCACTTGTGTCCGCAGAAGACCTGAAGACCCTGCGGTAAGAGACGTTTCCTGAGCTGGAATTGGTTCTGTGCAGAAGCATCAGCCCACCTCGTGCTACCTGCACTCATTTTGCTAACAGCCAGGGCTCCCATACCTCCTACCTGCCTTTGCCTTCTGCTCAAACTGGTGTGGAAGGGAAGCACTCTCAAAGCTGGGAAAGCACACGTGTCTCTCCTTGCCGAGCTGAGACGCTCCCCAGAGGGGACGGGCCGCTCTCTGACAAGATCTGCTTTCGTGCTTTTATGCAGGAGCTTTCGCGTTTTCTTGGAGGAGCAAAGGCAAATGATGCAGCTTCTGATTCAGGAGGTGGCTCAACTGAGGGCGGAGGTCAGCAGGGCAAAGGTGATGCTGCGTTTTGGGGAATGAAGCTTGGCTGGGCAAAACCCCTAAGAAAGCACTCCTTGGGCTTGTTGGTGGGTCGGACTGCTGACTGCAGCAACCCAGCCTTTGCCCCAGGGGCTTGCTGGGTGAGCTTCTGTGCTGCACAGGCCCTTCTCCAGGCCCAGTTTAAGCAGGCTGCTTCAGGCAGCAGAGGACTCCCGACAGCCTTCCCTTGGCACGCCGGCACTCTGGCTCCTCTGGCTGGGCTCCTGAGGCAGTGATGAGACCCAGGCACGCTCACGGGGCCAGCTGTCGCTTGCAGGGCCCGAGCCCATCTCCCCGCTGACCTGCAGAGCGTGGAGGGTGGGGACGAGGGTGTGGGGACCCTTGTCAACCCACCTCAGGGCCATGGCCGTGGCCGTGGACACAGATTCTCTTCCTCAGTCCTTGTGGCTCCCGTCAGCAGCAGAGTCTTGCAGCTCTGTGGACAAGGCTTGCCTTGCCTTTCTGACACTGACCCTTTGCCTCTGCCGGCGCTAGCAGCCACGCTGAACTGCCCGCTGATGTGGTCCTTTTCTGTGTTCATTTATGGCGTTCCCAGGAAGTGAACCAGGCAGCATCGCAGATGGCTTCGGAAGTCTACGTCGAGATGTCTGACTGGGCCCTGAAAAGCTCTGGTATGGACACAAGCAGCCCAGTCTCCTTGCCCTGCGCTTGTCTGCAGCACTCCCCAAAGAAGCCCGTGCTCCAGGAGCTGCTCTCCAAAGTGGGGGAGCTTCAATGCTTCATGGGGTCCAAGAGCAAGGCTGTGGCACAGTGGCTCTCTCAGACTCCCTCCCAGTCCTGCCCTCGGCCTCCGCACGGGGGCCTCCGCACGGGGGCCTCCGCCGCTGCCCCCGCACGTGTTCCTGTGCTGTTGGAAGGGCTCTCTTCCTCTGCACTGCATTGGAAGAGGGAATGGCTGGGCCATCCTTTGCTGCCCATGCCGCAAGCCCTCAGTTTTGGTCTGCTGTCATTCACGTGGGCGCCCGCTGTCTCCCAGAACGCTCACACCTTCTCCTCGTGGCGCTGTGAGAGAAGCAGTCACCAGCAGGCACGTGGCTGCCGTCATTCCCCTGTGCAGCTGGGCACCCCCAGCAGCGTGGGGAGGAGGAGAGCACTGAGAGACGTGGAGCTGGCCGGCAGCATCAGAAAGGCTGTCTGAGCACCGAGTCCGCCTAGAATGTGGCCTCTTCCAGTAGTCACCTGCGCTCCCTCCCTTCCAGGTGCCACCATCGACGTGCAGAGAACTTCCGAGACCTACATCTGCAAAGAGAATTGGGGCTGCAGGGTTTTATGGCTCTTTCGCACTGCCAACCCTCCGGACACTATTTTGCAGGTATCGTAGCAGAAGTCCTCAGGGAAGGTTTCCTGCCTCCCTCTGAAGTTGGGGACCGACCTCAGGGGCTCTCCCCTCGCTCCAGTGGCACTGCTCAAGCCCACAGTGTTGATCAGGTTCCTGAAAGCAAAGCTCAAACACAGGGCTGGGCTTGCTAGCAATCAGTGGTTCCCCTCAGGAGGGGAATGGAGCTGAACGGAGCCAAACTGCTGCATCTCGCCCACAGTGCTCTGCCCCAGCTGGGTGAAAGACTTTCTCCCTGGTGGGGGGGTGCCCTGCAGAGCCACTGGGCAGAGAGGTGTTTCTGCTAGGCCCTGACTGGGATGGTTTCATAATTGCTCTTCTCCTCTGCCCCATAATCCTGAGAGCCCCCTTTCAGTCAGGCAGGGATGAAGGCCTCCTGCTTCTGTCCATTTCCTCCCACGCGCCTCATTTTCAAGCCAAAATAGACCCCACGGACACAACGGCGCCTACGCTTCAAGCTACGTGGGCCGTTGTGTTGGCCCCAACACTCTCTCTCTCTTCCTTGCTCTCGTGTTCTGCTTGCAGCCGGATGTTTCCCCAGGAAACTGCTGGCCTTTACAAGGGGATCAGGGCCAGGTGGTCATCAAGTTGCCAGCACAAGTCCATCTGACTGCCGTCACTGTGGAGCACATCTCCAAAGAAGTCTCTCCATCTGGGACAGTCATCAGCGCCCCCAGAGACGTCGCTGTCTTTGTGAGTCTCTGCTGGGCGCTTCTGGTGGGGATCTGGCCCTGGGGGAAAGCCATGGCAGGGTCTTGCTTGCTTTTGTGCATCCTCTGAGGTTTGCGTCCTGCTCTCTCCTGAGCACTGCAGTGCCCTAGCGGGACACTTCAAGGGCTCTAGGGGTTTCATCCCTCTTGAGACTTGTTCGGGACAAGCACCTCAGGGTTCCTGAGCAGAAGTCAAGGCCGAGACTGAGCTCCAGCATAGCAAGTGCTAGCCTACTGCTGGAGCCCCAGGAGAGGGTGGGGAGATAGCAGGGCTGATCCAGCACGTACGTTCCCTCTTTGTGGGGACGAGTCTGAGCTGCTCTCCTTGTGCTTTGCCCCTGAGGGAGTGGATGCGGACGGAGAAGAGGAAACTCTCCTTGGGACGTTCACGTACAACGTGGCAAAGGAGACCATTCAGACCTTCCCTCTGAAGGTATGGTCCACGCGCAGGGGCAAGGTGCCGGGGAGCAAACCAGCTTTGCCTGCAAGTCCATGGCAGGAAGAGCGTGAATGCTTTCTCCCTGAGCCGAGGGGCCCGGACCACCGCCGGGAGAGACCTGGCGTGGTTGGGAGGGCTGAGTAGCACGCAGTGGTGGTAGCAGAAGGATAGCAAGGGCAGGGTTAGGCCCGTGGGAGCACGAGTCCCAAGATATCCCTGGCTGCACCCACTGCCTTCAGCAGAGCCAGCCGCACATGCGGCCGCTCCACCCAAGCAACCTCTTTGTGTTGTGAAGAAACAGGGAAGCCCGGTGGTGAAAGGCATTGGCCAGCACTGTCGCTCCGTCCTGTGGCCTGCTGGCAGGCTGAGCAGTGTCCTCTCCTCCCAGCACAGCGTGCCCCTTCTCTCCCGTGCTCTCACGCCTGCCAGGAGGAGAGCAGGCCAAGCAGACATCGGGAGCTTGGTGGGCTTGCACAGCAGCCGCCCCCCGCACAGGAGCACCTCCCCGGCCTCTCTGCCAGCACAGAGCAAGCAGCAGAGGGAAGGGGCAGAGGGGAGGGAGACTGAGCCCCAGCAGGGCCAGCATGCAGAGGATGGCAGCTGCCTTCCCCCTTCCCGTGTCCCCAGCAGCCCCCATACCAGCAGCGAGCCTCAGATTGCCACAGCCGCTCCCACCCACTTTCAGGAGCTCGTTCCTGAGCAGGAGCAGGGCTGGCCGGGGGAGACACCTTCATTGCATTGTCGCTCCTAACACCCCTGCTTCCTTTTCCCGCTTTTCTTCCCAGAACGCGCCGCTTCCCAGAGCCTTTGCACGTGTCAAACTTCTGGTGAAGAGCAACTGGGGAAACGCAGCGTACACCTGCATTTATCGAGTGCAGGTTCACGGGAAGATGGCAAAACCAGAGGAAAAAGAGAAGGGCATACAGAAAAGAGCAGCAGAAGGGGAAGGAACAAAACAATAAAAAAGATGTGGCAATTCAGATTGGTGCAGAAGCTCTGTCTCCAAAGTGGGGTGCGCAAGAAGGCCCTTTGGGGGTGAAAAGGGGCTTTATAGAGTGTAACTATCAAAGTTTAACTATTGTTCAAAAGGACTGAAGTAAGGAGTCTTGTAATCTCTCAGCGAAGGACAGTTCCTGATGAGAACAGCAACTTGTCTTAAAAACCAGCTGAAACCAACCCTGCAGTTTGGACAAGAGTCAAGGAGCAACGGAGTCTGCGCAAGAAGAAGGGGTTACCAGCGGTGACGAAGAAGAGTCATCAGCCTTCATCCCCACGACCCCCCCGCGACCACCACCAGGAGGCACTGCGCAAGCGCAGTTGGGAGGAGTTTATGGAAACGACCTCTTGGGGCTAATTTTAACACGAAGCGGGGACAGGTCATGCACATGTCTAGGCGTATTGGGAAACCTTATGTATATGTATGGGATGACCCCAGCCCCGTGCTGCCCAGCGCTGAATAAACATACCTACTTTACACCCTTAGGGGTTGCAGAGTCTGTTTCCGCACGTCAGTTTTGGCGAGCCAGGCAGGAGAGTCTCGGCTCGACTGCGGGATCGACTGCGGAGCGGATGCTCCTAGGCGCGCCCCGAGCACCTTCCTCGGAGGAGCCTCCGCTGCCAGCCACTCACTAAACTAGACGATCCACTAATGCTATCAGAAAGAAAGTTAGGGAAGCAGATATAAGGAATTTAGAAAAGTTGCTGGAGGAAGTGTGGCGAGTATATCGGAATGGGGAGGGAGAGGACAGAAGGAAACCGGGAAAGGAGATAGTGGCTGCGTTAGCCACATTCTCTGCATTGAATCAAACCTTGTTACCTATAAGTCAACAAAAGTGTTAATGTTGTGGGAGCAACTGGGCAGGTGGAAAAAGCTTTTTCTTGAAACCATTAACATTTGGAATTGGGAAGAGTGTGGGGATTCACAAATTTCTCTACCTGCCTGAGGCTCCTAGACTATTACTGGGAAGGGACCTATTAGAACAGCTAAATCCCGAAATAGAATTGAGAAATGGGGAAATGGAATTTGAAATACCAGACAAAAAAAAAAAAATCACATTGACATTTTAAGTTTGGTTCTTACCGAACCCCAAATTAGAGAAGAAGAAATTATACGAGAAATAAAAGACCAGGTATATCCCGGAGTATGGGCCACCGATGTACGCGGAAGGGCGAAGAATGCTTCACCTGTTGAAGTTAAACTGAAAGAGGGTCGACAACCGGTAAGAATTTAACAGCGTCCCCTGAAGAAGGAGGGTAGGGAAGGAATCCAGCCAGTGACAGAAAAATGTTTACAATTAGGATTATTGAAAGAATGTGAATCTGATTTTAACACCCCTATATTGCCTGTCGGCAAACCTGACGGATCATACCGGGTGGTTCAGGATCCACGAGAATCCATATACCGTGTTGACAGTATTGACAGTATTATCGACGTGAGTCGATCCTAAGAACCACCGACGAGAGAGCGGGCATTGGCAAGCACAGCTGAAGTTTATTGCAGAGGACCAGAGAGCTGAACTCTACTGCAGGGGACCAGAGAGCTGCTTGTGGACAATTAATCGCCTCAGGAAAAAGAAGTGAACAGCTGGGGACGGGAGAATGGGGGCGCAAATGTCCTCGGAAGAAAAATCTATTTTGTGTAGATTTTTGCGAATCCTTGCAAAAAGGGGCATAAATTATGATGAAGGAAAGGTTCAGTTGTTGTTAACTTGGTTGCGAAAACACGGGCAACAAGCGAACGCAGTGACCGCGTTCCAGGTGGAGACTTGGGAGGAGGCAGGAAAAGCGTTATGGGAAGCGGCCACCAGGGGGGACAGTAATGCCACAAATGTTTTGACGACATGGTGTTTACTGAAAGACTCTTTAGAACAATTAGAGCCACACCGAAAGGCTGCAGCTTCTGCCACCGCTCCGGAGCTAACCCCGCAGGGCACGCCACAAACACCGCCATTGGGTTCGTCCTCCGACATGCCCTTGCTCGCGGGTGCTCAGGCTGCACAACCGTCCACCACCACACACCCCACACCCCCCCCGCGCCGCTGCTACCCTCTGTGCCGTTTTCTCCTTCACCTGCTCCTATGCCTTAAACACCTCTGCTAGACATTCCGATCCCTGCAATCAGCACCCCTCCACTCCCCCCATTATAACCTCTTACATGGTAGCATTAAGCAAACATCTCAACAAAACTGAGAAACGTGTGGTCGGGGCTCGAAGTAGAGCTTTAGATGGCCCTGTACATAACATCCAACCTGGAGATTATGTCTATAGAAGGTCTCTTGCAGAAAGAACCTTGGAGCCACGGTGGGAAGGACCTTTCCAGGTACTCCTTCACCGCAATCAAAATCAAAGAGCAGAGCAGCTGGACACATCACACCAGAGTGAAGAAAGCACCTAAATCTCCATGGAGAGTCGCGCAAGTACAGCACGGAAAGCTTACCTTGTCACGACGCTGATTGTAAGCCTAACAGGGAGACTGGGGGCATGGGAGAGTCATAGCTTTCTGCAGATACATGACAAAATTGCTGGTGCCGTCAATTGGTCTGAGCGCTGGATTTGCTCACACTTGCCCACAAACGCAAGACATGGCCACCCCGTGGTAGCTACAGTTTTTCCCAATTCTTCAGAGATAGCTAATGCCTTTAACAATATATCCCTCCCTGAGTACACAGAGATACCAAAAAGGAATCCTACTCGGGAACGAGACGGAAGGAGTACCTTGTGTCCAGCGGTGCTACCTAGAAAACACCACCCAGAATACAGGAGGGAATAGCACAGACAGACATTGTGGAATTTTGCGTTTTGTTGGGGCCTACTCCAATTGCACTAGTTACATCAAGTAGGGAGGTGCAAATATGTGGAATAGCAAGCAGACTCAAAAAACGCCAGCAATACCCCCAAAGGCTGGCCAGCTCCTGTAGGTCAGGGATGGTATTGGATCTGTGCGAGGTGGGGATAGAAGGTATTGCCTTTCGGGTGGAAGGGCCAATGTGCTGTAGGGACTGTAGTGCCTAACGTTACTGTTGCACAAAACTTAACCAGTTTATGCATGCTTGGCTTATTACGAACCTCTATGAAACCTGTAACCCATGCAACCAAGAGAAAACTAAACCCTTTCATAACGAGGCCAACCAGGTTTCATAGTTTTGCGAGGTGGTTTCTTCCATGGTTAGGAGTTAGTGAATTAGAAAAGGCCTTAGTTAACATTCCAGCTACAATGGAAATTATTACTAATGCTACAGCTGATGCGCTCACGGCTCTACAGAAAGCAATTTCTTCCTTAAAACAAGTAACATTCAAAACAGGCTAGGGCTGGATTTGCTTTTTGCTAAAGAAGGGGTTTTGTGTAGGGTTGTTGGTGAACGTTGTTGTACCTATGTTAACCAATACAAGAGGATTGAGAAAGATTTACCTCAAATTTGGGAAAAACACAAAATCTTGCATGAAGTGGCCCAAGATAACACATCTTGCAGCGACAACAAGGCAACCCTTTACAAGGGGCAGGACTCCCACAACTTATGGGGGATCCGCCGCTAAATCACCCAACGTTACAGGCACGTTTACGACCAGAGATATTAGCACAAGGCAGAGACCTTGCTTTACAGGCATTACTAAGAGTGCCGGTTCAGATCATATTATAAAAGCGATAGATTGTGAAAAAATAAAGTGTCGTTGTCGTCATCTTCTTCACTTGTCTTCGCTTGTCTTCGCTTGTCTTCGCATAACCTCATACGTGGAGTCCGTGATGAATTGCCACAAGATGTGTTATCTTGGGCCACTTCATGCAAGATTTTGTGTTTTTCCCAAATTTGAGGTAAATCTTTCTCAATCCTCTTGTCTTGGTTAACATAGGTACAACAACGTTCACCAACAACCGTACACAAATCCCCTTCTTTAGCAAAAAGCAAATCCAGCCCTAGCCTGTTTTGAAGTGTTACTTGTTTTAAGGAAGAAATTGCTTTCTGTAGAGCCGTGAGCGCATCAGCTGTAGCATTAGTAATAATTTCCATTGTAGCTGAAATGTTAACTAAGGCCTTTTCTAATTCACTAACTCCTAACCATGGAAGAAACCAACTCGCAAAACTATGAAACCTGGTTGGCCTCGTTATGAAAGGGTTTAGTTTTCTCTTGGTTGCATGGGTTACAGGTTTCATAGAGGTTCGTAATAAGCCAAGCATGCGTAAACTAGTTAAGTTTTGTGCAACAGTAACGCTAGGAACTACAGTCCCTACAGCACATTGGCCCTTCCACCCGAAAGGCAATACCTTCTATCCCCACTTCGCACAGATCCAATACCATCCCTGACCTACAGGAGCTGGCCAGCCTTTGGGGGTATTGCTGGCGTTTTTCCGAGTCTGCTTGCTATTCCACATATTTGCACCTCCCTACTTGATGTAACTAGTGCAATTGGAGTAGGCCCCAACAAAACGCAAAATTCCACAATGTCTGTCTGTGCTATTCCCTCCTGTATTCTGGGTGGTGTTTTCTAGGTAGCACCGCTGGACACAAGGTACTCCTTCCGTCTCGTTCCCGAGTAGGATTCCTTTTTGGTATCTGTGATAAATTTGCAAATGTTTGTTCATTGCCTAAATTGGGGAAGATTGCCGGGGGGGGGGCAAGGTTTCACAATAACCAGAGTGGAGACACGGGGGATAGACAAACAAACCATGCCAACTTCCTGATAAGTATAAGGTCATATAATCCTTTGAGGGACTCGACCCACTGTAAAACATCCCGCTTCACAGCTCATGCTGTGTCTTAAGCCAGATAAGAAGGTATGCAGAAGTCAAAAGATCAAGGAAAATTACAGCCCTCCTCTTCGCAACCCCCAGGAGACTCGAGACGACCCCCTAGCAACAGCCCGCACATGCGCAAGACGGACCAGGATGTGCCAATGTTTCTTGGAACCCGCGGTTTATAAAAACAGGACTCACTGTGAGAAGTGCGCGCGCCTAGGTGGAGTTGTGACTCCGCGGCCGCCCAGCGCTGTTTTGCTTGTGGCTGCTTACTTAATTCAATAAACTGCTTCTTTTGTTTAACCAACTCTCTATTTCAATTTAAGCGAGAGTAACTTATAACAAATTTGGTGCCGTGACTCGGATGAAGGCAATTGAATTGAAAAGCTCTCCGGGGGAGGCGCCCCGCCGAGTTCGGCGGCCCTTGTTGGGAGTTATTTTCTCTCAAGCCCTTCACCGATGAACCCTAAATTAGTCACAAGCAAATAAAGCCGGCAACCCTGTAATTTTTGTGCACGAAGACCGAATGAAGACTCAGGATTGAGTAAGTATAGGCCGGTGTTCCATTCGGTTGGGGTTGGGTATCCCGGAGCATAATGTGTGAGACGTCTGCTAGGACGAAGCGAGTGCGGACCCCTCGGTAGTGCGGTTCCCTCATCCCGCGAGGGATTGGGCCACGAAAAGGGGGAAGCGTGTGTGTGAGTGTGTGAAGGTGCTCCGGAAGATGGGACAGAAGAAAAGTAAGCCTTCTGGTTCCATGGGTGGGGGAGTTAGTGTTGGGCGCCTACCCCCCATTCCCCCGGATAGTCCATTAGGATTGATGATTAAATATTGGGATGATTCCCCTTCTAGGCGGGGAAAGAGTAAAGTTAAAATGATTCACTACTGCATTGAGGTTTGGGGTAATAAACCTATAAAGGGAGATAGTGTTTTATGGCCCCCATTTGGTTCATTTGAAGATTGGATCTGTCAGGCTCTAAACATCTATGTAAACTCGAAGGAGCCTTTCAGTTTAGAAGAAAGCGAGTACGCACATCTTTGGATAAAATCGGAAACAAGGACTCGCTTTTACCCGCTAAAAGAAAAAGGAGGGCGAGGGAGGAAGAAACGTGATCTAGAGGTCCCAACATCACCACCTCCCTATATGCCTCCCCC